>NC_056725.1:1044493137-1044595637 GCF_019279795.1 Protopterus annectens
CAAGGCTTTTTGTCTTTCAGAATTTTTTTCTGAGATTATGGTGTCCATTCAAGTTTTATTTTTACAGAAATCCATCAGTTTAAATACAAGGGCCTTTCTACTTATTTCCAGTCTCCACAGAAGCAGAAGTAGAAGTTCCAGTTCTTAGTCACTGACAGTAAGAATCTGGTTACACAATTCTGCATTTGGGGATGCTCCACAAAAATAACTGTTTAGTTTTAAGCTGAGTAACAAAGTGCTATTATAATGCACCTGCTCTCTGTACATAGATAGATAGATAGATAGATAGATAGATAGATAGATAGATAGATAGATAGATAGATAGTTCCAAGAATCTATATATAAAAATATAGATACACAGCTTGTAGAATCTAACCCTGGATTTACTAATCTTCCATGCAGGACAAGCTTAGTCCTGCATGAAAGTGGCCGTTTAGGAGCAGGACGGTAGCAATCCATGTATATTAATGAGGCACACTGCCTAAGCTCCTAATCTTACACAGAGCATGTAAGAGTGCATAGGGTGTGTCTGAGAGCAGAGCTCTAAGAAAATACATGCCCCCGCAATGGACAATGGCAGAAAGGCCTAAGAAATGAGCGAGACTGCTCATAGGTGTCCGCATATCCCCAACAACATTCCCCCACATGTACAATAGCAATAGCAAATACAATTAAATGTACAAACCCTTTTTCTTTTTTATTTTAAAATCTGATTAAAGCTAACCGTAGGTGCGCAGCTGTGCCCATCACTTAGCTATGTTTAATGCAGCTTAAATGGCTGAAGAGGATGACAAGGAAGATATATGCAAATGAAGCAGTATAGCAATAGTGTAGTGGGCAGAGCATTTGCCTTACGAGCATGCGTTCCTGGTTTGAGTCCTACTACAGCACATTCCATTTTCCATGGCAAAGAACGTTATGACCAATATTTTTATTGCATAACCCACTAAATAACATATATTTGTGAACTGGAGTACTGCATTAAATGCACAGGTGAGGTGTCAGTATCATAATGAATAAAGCACTAGTAAGCAAGTTTAAGCACCATTAAGCAGTAGTAAGCATATTTAAGCACTAGTAAGCGAGTTTAAGCCCATTTGTGCAGGGGTAAGCAATGCACACACAGGTTAAGCAATTTTATAGCTAACTCTCTGTAAGCATATGTAACCGGAGGTTAGCATTGCTTACCCTCACACAAACCCACACAAATCTGCTTACAACTGCTCAAAAGTGCCTTAATCACTCTGTATCCAACGGCCCTTGTTCTGCCCAGCAACAAAATAAACAGTCTTGCAGGTCTTGAACCCAGGACCCTATACACTATAGTCGCAGTAGTTAACCACCAAGTCATCACATCAGTGCAGAAGAATGATGTATCACCAAACAAGGCCTCACTATAGTGAAATCAAACTGAACCTGTGAAAGGAATCAGTATACAGTGATATGTTTCATAACCCACTACATAACATAAATATGTGAACTGGAGCATAGCAGTAAGCCCAGAAGTGAGGAGTAATTGTAATAGAGTGTTGAAGTCCCCAGTAAAACACAATGACCCTATAGAGTGTACATACACATCAATCATAGATACCAGGCAGATATATAAGAAGTAATGAATAAGAAATCAATGCCAAAAAGAAAATATAATGCAAAGTCTAATGTAAGCAAAGCTAAGCATTGCACAGGCCAGCTTAGGAGGTGTAAGCAATGTGTAGGCCAGCTAACCCATTGTGCCCAGTGGTATAGCCCTTTAAACAATGCCAACCTTAGGTAAGCAGGTTTGCCCACAGCTTAGCCTTTTCAAAACTGGCCAATTATGGAAAAGTCGGGAAATCGGCCATACTTAAACTCAACAGGTGGGAATACATCTCATAACTGGTTGTAGCTTCCCATTGCAGGGACCATATCAGGAAGGGGAGAGGGAGTGCGCTTTTGGGCGCAGCGCTGGTGCATCCAGGAGTCCAGAGTCATGGCAGGATTCCTTCTCAAAGACCATGAGCAGAGACTGCTGCAGGGCCAGTACCAGGGTTCCCAATATAAGGTGGAAGCCTGGGACTGTCTCGCCCATGACCTCACCAATGCCACTGGCATACCCCAAACTGGTGAGTAGGTCAGGCATCACTATGCTGACCTGAAGTGGTGTAAGGAGGACCTTTTGGAGCAGTGGATCCAAGATGCTAGAATGGCAGGGGATGTCCCAGCTGTGTGTAAGTATCACCCCATTATGTGTATAATAATTGGCAGCTAATGTATATCATGGATAGGTATGGCTAAATATTCCTCTTATGTCCTCCACAGCTGTAATTGAGCAGGCCACGAACCAGAAGGCCCATGGAAGTCGCCTGCAGAGGTTGTGATGCAAGGCAGGTCAGTAATACTCATGCATTTACTGTCATAGGAAATACATCTAAAAGTATTAGTAAATTAATTGCCTGTATAAAACCTGTATTGTTTAAGGCAAGTGCTGCATAGACCAGAGAATATGGCAGCAAGAGTCTCATATAGTTTGTATGTAAATAAGTGCATAATAGCCTGACAATAAAGGTCTAACTGCTGGACTGCATGTGTATACTCTGGTTTCATATGGTAATGTAGATTTGCAATCACGTAATAGTACTGCTGTATTAAGCAATGTTACCCACAATGTGCACCATAAATAGAATGTGTAGGAATGCCTGTATATGACTGGTGTAATCCCCAGAGGCCATTTAGTACAACTGAGAGACAAATAGACAGAAAACAGGGAAAAGGTAGACAACAAAACCCGAATGTGCATACAACTGAGATGTGAACTGTTGTATTTTTAGTACACACAGCCATGGTTCGAATCCTGGCAGTGGGAGCAGTCTGCATACAGAATCATACCCCACAACTGTATGTATATGTCTAGAATGTCCAGTAAAGTGGTCCATATCTGTTGCTTGTCAACCTGTCCCCCTGGGAAATCAGTGGGATGATCCCAGACATATAGGCAGCAAACAGGAAATACAACTGATTGACACACATCTATGAAAACAAAGTTGGCACACTAGCAACTCCCCAAAACCTTATGAGAGTAAGAAGCCACGTATGTCCCATTTACACGGCCATGTTGTCAAGCTGTGGCCAGAGTGTGTACAGTAACAGAGTGAGATGCATGTGCATAATGTCTAGTGGAAAGCAGTTTTTAGTACTTAATAAATACGCACTTATCCAGGCATGTCTAAGGGCCAGCTCCCAGTGATTTCTCCTGTCTACCTGATGAATCTGGGCATCTTGGGGCAATGCAGCAATTGCCTCATGTACACAGAAAACCCTCTCTTCCTACCACCCAACACTACAAGCTGTGAGAGATGCACTTATATAGCCAAACTGGAAGCAAAGCTCTCTTCACCCAAGACTGGACTAGACAGTCAAGAGGAGAAGGTAAACACTTGCACCACACCACACTCATCACATAGTCCCTCAAAACCTACACCACCAAAACACACACATAAAAACACAAAACACACACCTACATTCACGGAGGCTCTCAATAAAAACCTGCCCAAGCATCAGGGACATCCAAAGCATAAATGCAAGCAAACTCCACCCCCCAACACAACCCAAATGACACATAGCCCACAAACTCAGTGTGCCACTCAACCACAGCCCAGAAGGCATAACAACGTACCCAACACTCTAGTCATAGGTGACTCTATAGTCAGGCATACTGATGTTCCACTCACTAGACTAAACAAGGAGAAAGTTACTGTAAGCTGCCAGTCAGATGCCAGGATCTGCCACATAACGCATGCACTCAGGTCACTCCACAATAAGTACAAATATGACACTGTCATTGTCCATGTTGGTGTGAAGGACCTGAGATGTACCTCCCTGGACTACATGAAAAGAGACATGGAGGAGCTCTCCAATCTTGCATCCCAGGCAGGTATGACCCTAAGCCTGAGTAGCATCCTGCCATCACCCAGAATGATACCATAGTACAAGGACAAAATGATTAACTTCAACAATTGGCTAAGCTTCTGGTGTCATCCTAAGGGGATCCAGTATTTGTCTGCCTGGGACAACATGATCGACAGTCTATGATGCTTTGCCAGCGATGGCCTGCACCTGTCGCCCTAAGGATTCCGGATACTGGCTAAGGCTCTTGCCACCCCTATAGTGCCTTTTTTAGGCAAGGTTCAAATGACAAATTCACCACTGTAACAGGTACAAGCAAGCAAAATCTGAGGGTAATGTTACTCAATGCTATAAGTCTAAACCTCAAAATGCACTCACTCGAGGCACTCCTTAAAATGGAGAACATTGACATCTGTGCAGTGACAGAGACCTGGTTCAAAGCTCCAGAGAGCACCCCTGCATTACCAGGCTTCAATTCATACCACACCTTTCAGCCACCTAACCCAGAAAAAAGCACTAAAGGTGGAGGCATGTCCATATTCATTAAGGATATCCACACCTCCAGGCTAGTTGCACAGCATAATGCATCCGAGATTATCCAAGTGCAACTAACTCTGGGCAAGACCACAATCCAAATTGTAGCTTGCTACAGACCCCCCACCATGCCCCAGGATTCACACTCCTCATTTCTTGATACACTGGAAAGTATTAGGGTACAACCCAACACCCTAATAATGGGTGATTTCAACTACCCCACCATAAACTGGGAAAACTACTCATGTACCAACTCTTTTGCTCAACGTTTTCTAGAATTCATAAATTCCAATGCCTTGGATCAACTTATTCACACCCCCACCAGGGGCAGCAATATCCTAGACCTGGTCATTACCAACATGGGAAACCGGTGTTCCATACCAGAGATCAATTCCTCGTTGGTCAGATCTGACCACAAGCTAATCAGCCTAGACATCCACATCCCACCCCCACCCCCAATTAGGGAAACCATCGTAAAAAAAACTTCTCCATAGCCAATTTCACACTTCTTAAGACAAAAGTGGCAAACTTCATGACACCCATGCAGACGGACAATAGAGGTATGACTGCTGAATCCTACACAAATGCACTTTATAAGCACTTACATGAGTGCATGGATCATGCTATCCCTAAAAGAACCAAGATGTTATCCTCCAAAAAAAGTAAGCCGATCTGGTGGTCCTCTGCCATAAACAAACTCTACAACAGAAGAAAGAAACTGATGCAAAAAAGAGTAAAATCCCATGACTGGAGGAACTCCATGGTCAACCTCAGTAAGAATCTGAGATCCCTCATAAAATCCTCCAAAGCTAGTTATGAAAACAAAATTGCCACTGACTCTAAAGACAACCACAAAGCATTCTATAGCTATGTCAAGAATCTAAATGGGAACACTCAGATCTGCTCTGAGGTACAGCACAATGGCACTAAATATACAGAACCAACTGATATTGCCAACATCCTAGCAGATAGGTTCAGTGCTAACTTTACCCCCCCCTCACCCCCTACAGGGCCCATCTCTATACCGGAAGAATGCAAAATTCCTATAATCACAGCTGCACAGGTAAAAAACACACTCTCCAAAGCCAAGAACACAGCATCCATGGGACCTGACAATATCCCAGGCTGCGTTCTACACGAACTACAGAATGAACTGGCACCCTACCTAAGTACCATGTTCAATTATAGCCTCACCTCAGGCTTTGTACCCACTGAATGTTGCACTGCGATGGTTATCCCACTCCACAATGGGGGAGCCATGACGGACCCCGGGAACTACCGCCCCATTAGCCTGACGAGCCTGGTCTGCAAGGCCATGGAACGTATCATTGTGGAACTCATAAACAAAGACATTGGTAATCTCCAAACTCAGGACCCTACCCAGTTTGGATTTGTAAAAGGCAGATCATGTCTCCTAAACCTGATTGACTTCTTTAAAGCAGTCACCAAAGCCATAGATGAGGGTAAAATGGTTCACACAGCTTATCTAGATCTCGCCAAGGCTTTTGACACCATCCCCACTCTGGAATTATAGATAAGCTCACTGAACTAGGTATAAATCCATATGTCACAAGATGGGTTGCCAACTGGCTCACGGACAGAACCCACACTGTGAAAATAGCGGATTCCAAATCTGACGTCAGACCAGTGACAAGTGGAGTACCACAGGGTTCAGTCCTGGGTCCTCTCCTGTTTGGTATCTACTTCTCTGAAGTGCAGACCAACACAGAAGGTCTTTATTAACAAAGTTTGCAGATGACTGCAAACTAGGAGCCATAATCGAAACTCCTAATGATGTGGACAAACTACAAAAGGGCCTCACTGAGACAGATACCTGGTGTCAAAGCCATGGCCTAAAGCTCAATGCCAAAAAGTGTATTGTCATCCCCTTTGGTAAAAACTCTGTACCCATGAACTACCACATAGCTGGTAGTCTACTTAACTGTCTAGGAAATCTGTATAAGAGTGTTGTAATACAAGGTCAGAATGCAAAAGCACAGGAGAATTATAATACAGAAAGCAGATAGGAGATACACAGCAATGTCTATATAGCACACACAACTCTGATGGACAGTCTTTAAGTTGTAGCAGACACAGCCATGGTCTGAATCCTGGTAGTGGAAGTAGGCTACATACAGAATCATACCCCACAACTGTACAGATAAGACCAGAATGTCCCTCATATGGGCCCATATCTGCTGCCCATCCCCCTGGGAAGTCTGTGGGATGACCCCTGGTGTTTAGCCAGCAAACAGAATACAAGTGATTGTCAAACATCTATGAGAACAAACCTGTCACTGTAGTAACTCCCGAAACTGTTAAGAGAGTAATAAGCCAAGTATGTCCTATCTACACCTCCATGTTGTCAAGCTGTGACCAGAGTGTCTACAGTAACAGAGTGAGATGTATGTGCATAATACTAGTGTGCAATGTGGAACTTTGTGTGGAAATATTCAGGCAGTGCTAACAAACATTGCTCCCACAGGTATGTCAGATACGAACACTGTGCTGATAAATAAAAACCTTTATACCCTGTACTGGTACTGTTTAGTCGGGTATTGTAGGGAATAGTGAGTGTTGCAGTTTCTCTGAATAAGTATCACTGATCGCTGTCACCCACACTGTGCTATGAAATATAACTGTGCAGGGAAGCATGTATATGTGTGTGTCACTTCACTAAAATTTGAAGAGGGCTATAGTCTAGATATGTCTCAGTACACCTGGATGTGGTCAAGACATGGCCAGAGTCTGTGCAGAAAGAGTTGTATAGCTATGTGCACAACATCAACCCGGAATCTGGGAGTTTGTGTAGAAACACCTGGTGTTAACTAACATTTCCTCTACAGGTATACCAGGTAAGAGGTGTATACTGCAGTTAATAATAGTAATACTTGTAAGGTACAGATAACAGCACTGACTAGGAAAGTAATGTGGACTACAGGAATATACTAGTTGTTAATTGACAAGCCCCCCCCCCCACCATATCTCCAACAATAAACTACATTACCACCTCAACCGGTATGTAATGACTCCACTGTTCTGATTATGCCCTATTGGTTGATAAAGATTTATATTTGTTTCCATGCATGTGCTATATTGAATTATTCCAACATTTGTGGCATGGTGATGTCAATGTACCTGCATGCTCTTGTTATTACCGCTGTGGTCCCATATATGCATGTGTTCTGTTTGCTATGCAACTGTTCCGTATCTGATGTCTGGGTTAAAGGGAATATCTATGCATGCTGTTATACCTAACCCTGGAATGTTTTGACTATTACTAACCCACATATAGTGATAAAATTTAAACACTATAGCATGTTTGGGAAGGCTGGTTCCAGCGGACCCATCTGTCCCACCTCAACTGGCCATGGCATCAGGCACCAGCATGTCTGGGGCCCAACACAGGACCTCCTCATTCGTTGGTCCTGTACCACCTTTGGGTGGAACCACCTCAGGGATGGAGCTCACCCACCCCAGAAGTGGGCACGGAGAGGAACCTGTCACCAGTTGCCAGGTCCAGGTCGTGGTACTTAGCAAGCTCCGCAGGGAGGTCAGAGATCTGCTATACTAGCTCGAGGGCCATATGTCACAACTAGAGGATCAGCCTGGCTCTGCGACTCAGTGCCAAGCACAGCCACCTTCGAGGCTGTGAAGGTGCAGTGGTGACTGCCCATGGGTGGAGATCTCAGTCCCATTGTTTCCACTAGGGGTTCATGAGCTTCTGATTTCCCAACACCCCTCTCCAGTAAGGTATTTACCCCCCACATGTGTTATATACCTCCCCTGTATGCATCTTGTTTGTCTTGTCTGTTAACCTACCCAACCTACCTACCCAAATATACCTACTATCCCTCCCCAACATCCCACTCTCACCTGAAAAAAGGGCAATCTGTTCCCAAAAACAAAATCTCGGCCCATACATAGCTGTTCATTTTGCACACATGTCCACTGGATACATGTAATCCAGTTTCATTGGCATTACAACTTATTATTCTTGTCCTCACCCCTCTCCCAGGAGTTTGAGTGTCCAAATCTACCTCCAAAATCAGTGTATATGTACAGCTGTTGCTGTAGAAGAAATGCTCAGCTATGGACCTACTCTACACCCTTCCTGCACATCCCTAGCTATTTCCCCCACTGTCTTTCCCTCTTTGTGCCCCTTTTTCACCATTTTCCAATCAACCCTTTTTTCCTTTCTTTTAAAGAAATTAGCGCATGGATAAGTGGGAGTATGCACTTTTAAGCAGCAGTAAGCGGGTTTAAGCCTGTTTGCACAGGAACAAGCAATGCCTACACAGGTTAAGCAATTTAAAAGCTGAGTATAAGAAACTGTAACCAGAGGTTAGCAATACTTACCTCCTCGCAAACCCATGCCAATCCACTTACAACTGCTTAAACGTACTTTAATTCTTTGTATCCAACGGCCCTTGTTCTGACCAAAAACAAAATAAACAGCCTCTGCAAGGTTCAAACCCAGGACCCTACACACCATAACCAAAGTGATTTACCAATAAGCCATGTCAGATATACATAGCCCTGATGTTTTCACAAACATATCATCCAGCCCAGTCATTCAACAGTACAGGGAATGCATTTCAACATGTAGGTGTATGTGGGTGTGTGTGTATGTATTTATATCTAAATAGATATAACATATCTATGTATGTAGATATAGATAAAATATAGAAATATATACATGTATATATATATATATATATATATACATATATATATATATATATATATATAGACATATATACATACAAATGCATGCATCTATAGATATATATGTTTACATCTATATGTCTATATATACATCTATATATATATATATATATATATATATATATATATATATATATATATATATATATATATATATATCTATACATATACAGCAAGTTAAATATATGTAAGCAGATAATACATCTGTAGATAACAATGGGAACATAACATAAACATATATGTCCACATGCACCCTTACTGGGGTTGAGAGGCCCCAAACAACATAGTCTTGTAAGAATAGGTATGCCCCCCCCCCACAGCCAAACACGTCTGACCTGCAGTACACTACCAACTGTTGCAGATCTCATACCCAGGACCTGACACAACATGGGCATAAGATGTTAACAGTACTCCCTCCCACCTGTATGATGTCAGGCTGGTATCAGTAACATATCATGCAGTACAGTCTGGCTCCCATAGGGAATATACAACATGGAGGCAATCAACATCCCTAGGATACATATACACAGACACAGATATGCAGATACAGATATACATATATACATATATATATATATATATATATATATATATATATATATATATATATATATATATATATATATATACACACACACACACACACACACATATATATATATATATATATATATATATATATATATATATATATATATATATATATATATATATATATATATATATATATATATACATATATATACATATATATGTAACTGCACATACACACGCAGAGATATGTATAGTAAGATACATATGAATAACGTGCACACAATAGGGAGCAGCCATTATGCCTACAGTTACCACCTTACCAACTGGACACTGTATGAGCCACCCATACAAATGACAATCATTGCCTGCAACATTTACCCACAGAGAGGACAAAGGATATAACACCACACACAGGTTTGGATAAATAGAAAAACTTTATTTGTGTACTATTACAGTTGTATATGCTATGTCATATAGCTGTTTAGACATGGACATCCATATAAACTGATTAATGCAACTTTGAAACAGTTATACTAATACAGTAGTCTGGAAAAGTTTACAAGTGTTGCTGCCCAGGCCAAGGCCTTCAAGTAGTACAATAGCAAAGACAGACTGGGCCACAGGATACCAAACAATCAACAGTAAGTAAGGCAGATGTATAGTTCAGCAGCCTCTATCTACACTATGTAGACAATCCCTAGGAGGTAAAGACCTCAGTTGACACAATGGGATGTAACTTTTACATAACAAGGCATAACTGACACCATCACAAGCACATTTACAAACAGAACAGTCTGTATGGCAGGTGGCAGTAGGCCTGCATTTACCCAAGGTGAATTGTATGGTAATGAACATCCAGATACCTTAGGGCAGCTCACCCCTGATACCCCCACATGTTATAACAGCCTAGGTTAGTTATAGTGCCTCCCCCCAAGACTCAGTAATACAGGGCCATACCCCACTGTTACATACGCTGGCCTCTGGAGTGCATAAGGGCACACATGTATTGTGTAGGTGAAGCCCACACATATATGGCTCCATCCCCACCGTATGTGTGGGGGACACAACAGCAGTAGATTGATGGCAGGAATGGCAGCATGACATACTCACAGCCCACTACAGAACAACCCCTGACAGCATGTCATATGTGCAAAGCCTGGTATGTAGGTGGAGGACAGAGGCTGGAACACAGGGCCATATGTGGAAAACTGTCATACACTAAGCAAGTTGCTGGTGTTACAGTATAGTCTGCAACATAACCTTAGTCAGGAATTCAAAGTTAGAAAAAGAAATGGATGTAGCCGTGTACTGGTAGCACTTAACAAACACACTGCCAGTGAAATATCTGATACAAGACCTGTGTGGTGGACAGACAAAACATTATAGGCACACCTCTGGCCATCAAGAGGATAGGCCCACAGTTGAGAGCTATGCAGACAGACTGCATTCCAAGGTAAACTAGTATGTACACACAAACCCTGTAATACCAGTACTATACAATGCATACAACAACTCTACTCACACTCTGTCTGCAGTTCTGGACCCTCCTACAAATATATAGCTAGCCTGAGTGTGCAGGTTCTCCTGTAAGAGGTATTGCTACCCGCTATCTGTAACACTGATGCCCACACACAGGAAGGATGTCCATCACATAGGAAAGGTAAAGGGACCACACCCACATGATGTAGGGATTTATAGTAGTGGTTGTCATGACAGTGTTAATTGGAAGTACTACACAGCGAGCTGCATGCAGTTAGCAAGTGGAGGACACTGATTGGTGGAGAGGCCATCACCTGATCATGTGCATTGCCTAGAAAATCATGCTGCAATCTATTCAAAGCAGCTCAATCCATTTACTGGAGAGAGACTGAAAGAAAGAGAGAGAGAGAGATAAAAAAAAAAACAAGGCAAAGGCAAAGCAAAAGCCAAAGGGAAAAAAAACCTATAATAACATCCAGCAAACTATCCAGAACAGACATCATTCCCACAAAAGGTATGTGAAGTATATATTCATGTAATTGAATGTAGTTCCTGGTCCATAATAATGGGATAGATGATGTGTAATGATTTATATGTGCCATCAGGTGTTGTAATGATGTTCAACAGAACCAACTGCTATGGACAATAGTGTCTGTCCCTGTGGGTAGTGGGCCATAGCCATCATTTGTGCAGATCAGCACTGACTGACAGGATATAAATAATCACAGTGTGTGTTTTGTAATGGGAAGTATGTATATTACATGGCCAATAGCTGGTGGTAAAAACAATGCCATTATGATGGACATGTGGGGCCTACAGCCCACCCTTTGCAGGATACTCAGGTTAATCTGTAATGTAGCATGCAGGAATGCCATAGGTGTGTAATAGGGTTACCTGCAATTTGGTCCTACATATACCCCCATAATGTCAGGCTGTGTCCATACGTGGCACCTGTCTGTGTTGTAGCAAGGCAGATCAGTGCAGCTGTGCAGGAAGGTGGTGTGAGATTGTGGACCTGATGTCTGAATGTACCCCACATGTAGGTATGCATATGTGCACATATGTACACATATATATAATATATATATATATATATATATATATATATATATATATATATATACATGTATGTCCACAAATATAGAGATACCCATGTGTAGACATATATATGTGCACATGTATACATCACATATATCTACAAATATATAGATATATATACCTATATGCACATGTCAACATATATACAAACACACATATAAACATGCATGTATGTAAATACATGCCCCATATATTACTACCACAGTGATGCATGCTATATGCGAGGCAACAGCACGCATAGTAATACACACATATATCTACAGCTGGCAGTGTGTGCAACATGGATGGGTATGTCACATGTTAACCCCTTGTTGGGACCACATTGCCCTCATCTGTGAAGTATAGAATGGGAATATGGGGAAGTATGGCAGGTATAGTTGTGGAGGTGGTCAGGGTTGGTAGATATATAGGACAGTCTACAGGGGTGGTATGTGACATATGTGGTGGGTGAACACCCTGGATGGTGTGTGTGGTCTGCGATGTGCATGCCCCATGGGCCCCAATATAGACACAATGAGAACAAGCCTCCCACCTACTGCTACTCACAACAGCAGTCCAGGTACCGAAGGTGCCTGGCCTGGAGGTTGAGCAGGAGGAGAATGTTGGCCCTGTGAATGTATACTGGGTGCCTCAGAGTGATGCAGCACATCCCACATGTGTCTGTGGAGCATGTTATGGAACAGAACTTAGACCTGACCTCAGGCGACAGCAGGAACATGTCTGTGTGTGCCGCTGGGGGGGGGGGCAACATCCCCTGAGTTGGTTCCACCTGACAGTATTTCTGGACCAGTACATAAGGAGGCCCCAGGGTGGGACACACATGTGATGTGGCCAGGTAACATGGGCAGATGGGTCTGGAAAGGTGGTTCTGCTGGCCAATAGTTCATATACATGTTATTGTGTCACTGTTATAGAACATATATTGGTAGTAATAGTCTACACAATATCGGAACATGTCCAACAGCATGCATAGATATCCCCAATAACACAGAATGTCAGATGTGCAGCAATCACAAAGCAGCCATACCACAGGCATATATGGAACCATAATGGCCCTGACAATAGCATGCAGTTGAATAGTTTGTAGCAGGCCAGCAATGATAGCATCCACACAGGGAACATGGCTACAATCACATAGCAGAAAGTGTGGTACAATGTAATATCTGTCTCACTGGTAGGTAAGCAGTAGCCATACGTAATGAGTTGTGTGTACAGTTTGTTGTAGCTGATATGGTGGGGGGGGCAGAGATGTGTATTAAGAACTGTGGTAACCTTGCTGTATGAGTTGCTCAGACCTGTTTCCATCTTTATATCTTTCAGCCAAGATGTCACATGCACATTTGCCAACGTATTCAGCTGCTGAAAATGAAATGCTGATTACATACTTAATCCAGCACTACCCTGTGCTGTTTGGCAGGGCTGCCCATGACCAGCAGTGGACCGCCCTGTGGAATGACCTACTCCACAGGGTCAATGATGTCAGAATGCACAACCAAAGTTATGAGCAGGTCTGGCATCATTGCACTGACCTGCTTTGCAATGCCCATCAGCATGTTGCTGCAGTCTGGGAGGATCACCTTGTCATGGGGGGCAGGCATGCCATCCATCCCCCCTGACATGTGTGGAGGAGCTCCTGGCCAACCTCGTGGCACCTGCCCTTCCGGCCAGCCACCAACCGCTGGACAGCTTTGTGGAAGTGGGTGTCACCCACACACCGGCAGAGGAGCATGCAGGTAAGGACACAGGGCACATCAATAGACCACTGTTGTATATACATCTGCATCAGTAACAGGTAGATCATGCATATCTGACATGTCATAGATATATTTTGTTGCTGCATAGTAGTGATAAACAGATGTCCAGATGTGGTAGTATTGTGGAAATGTACCATTCATGTATTGTAATATTGCACCCACCCTGTAGCACTGCCACAGGTGTGGCCACTGACATTGCATCACTCACCCTCTTATGTAGGTCCCCCCGGGATACCACCAAGGCAGCAGCCTGTAGCTGATGATTATGGTTTACGTAGATGATTGCCAACACAACAGGCATATAATGGTGATGATATATTCCATGCACACATCTAACACACCTACCCAGAATGCATACTGTACATGTGCATGTATTGTTGTTGTGAAATGCACCGCATCACAAGGGTGACCATGGGGTATTGGAAGGGTATGTCATACACCTGCATGATAACTAACATCCTGTCATTGCGGAATGTGTCCACAGGGAGTAACATAATGGTGGGAGACATGGCCTAGAGTAGGGACATGTTTGGAACAACACCCATATACAGTGCAACACCAGTGTATATACCTGTAGGACAATGGCAACTGCTGCAGAGATACAATGGCATAATGCATTACAGTAGTCCACATTATTAGCTGGGACTAGGCTGTAACATGTGGTGTTCAGTGTATGGGATACTGCAAAGTGACACATATTTAGGGCTTCCTTGTCATGCATCTGCAAAAAGGCTGAAGGGGGAGTCAGCATGACACACCAGTGCACTGCAGCAGGGATCCTAAGGATGCTAAGAATGGTAGTATCTGCACATAATCAGGTTCAGGACCTGTGGCAGATGTAACCCTACCCCTACAGCAATAGTGATGGCAGTGTGTGCACACCAAGGGATGAGTAGACCTTGCAACCATGCAGAGTAGGGGACATGTGTAGGGCAAACTGAACATACGCTGGCAATTGCAGATAGCCCACACTGGTATACCCCCACCAGGAGCAGTGATTGCTGTAGTACACACAACAAGAGGTGCACCAAACCGTCATAGCACACATATGCCCACACAGAGTGTATGCATCTCAGTCAGCATCCACACACCTAACACATTCCGTAGACACTGCATGTGAAAGTACAGGACATATGTCACATAATGGGCACATGTACTATTAAGATATGTAGTGATGTGGTCCCAAATGGGTCCGTCATATCAGGAAGGGTGTGTACACCCCCACAGCTATGGTATGCTCTGATGGTTGTTGGTGTAAGAGTATTGGATTGGTCATACATGGTCCGCTGATGTTGAGAGCTGTAAATCAGGTATTCACAAATGACAACTGTCCACATATCATCCCAGGTATGTGTTGCTGATAAACATAGGGGCTGTGACCATTAAAACTGACATAACTGACACAGTACTACACATTCAGCAATGGGTTGTACACCTGTGAGGTGTGGTGCACAGTACATGGCAGGGTGCAGAACAGGTGCACAGAAATACTGTGTACATGGGTGCAGTGGTATCCAGGGGAAGGAGCATCACCTAGTGACACAGCACATGCATCACACACATATATGCTGTTGCTAGCATGGATTGACTATAGCTGAACTGCATGCTGCTCTGCACCATATGTTGTGCATGTTGACAGATGGGTAATAGGACTGTGTGTACTATCATTGTGCAACCTCACCTGTATGTGTATGTGTGTGTGTGTGCATCCTGGTGGTTAGTTAGTTGTCTGTAGGGTCACTCTGGTGAAGTGAATGGAGGTTGATGCATGTAGGATGCGTGTGTGCATGTGTGTGTTTGTGTGGGTGGCTATGTATGCACATGTGAGATTGTGGGGTGTCCATACAGTTGTACCTCCCTTTGGGACCATGCAGTACATGGACATTGACTGCCACATTACACAGCAGGAATACCTGTCATGTGTGTAATCACAGGACAGCTGATAGTATAATATGGTCTGTAGCATGGAACAGGCATTGAGAAGGCAGACACCAGGTACACCCTTAATATTGCGTTCAGCAGGGAGGTCACCTACAGCCCATGTAGGCAACACTACAGATGCATTGGGGAAGTACTAGTCAACACCAGGGAGTGTCTCCATATATTACAGTTGTCACATGATAAGCTGAATGAGCAGCATATCTGGCATGTACTGAGCATTATATACACATGCCACACCAGTGCGTGATATTATGTATAGAGCATAGTAGCATAGTAGTAGGGAGGGTGGCCTAATGGTTAAGGTGTTTGCCTTACAAACTCAAGGTACAGGGTTCAAGTCCCACAAGGGAAAATTGGCTAGGCTTAAAATGGCTCACAAGAGCAGTTAGCTTAGTACTAAACTATGAACTATGAACTATGAACACATATAGGGGCCATGCTCATGATGTCCAAACATACAGAGAGTGCATATCGAATGACAGCAGTGAGGCCATGTAAAACCACTACACAGGTCAGGCAGGTAATGTAGTAACAGGTCTTGTGATGTGACCACTTGTGTAGGCATTCAGAGGACTGATATGTTAAGGAGTGGTATCAATGTGTGTATGTTAACAAGTGTGATGCAGGATGGGGTACCACATGGACATATACGTGGGACTGTCTGTAAAGACATGGAGAGGTAGGTATTATGGACATGTGTGTGTGTGTGTGTGTGTGTGTGTGTGTGTGTGTGTGTGTGTGTGTGTGTGTGTATATATATATATATATATATATATATATATATATATATATATATATATATATATATATACTGTTGGGCAATGCTGTACAGGTTTTAAAGTGCATTTATTGTTTTCCCCCACAGGTGGCAAGGTGTGTCAGGGTCCCTCCTGCATGTAATGTGATGTTGGTGTCCATACAGACACCGAAGATGATGATAGTACTGTTGAGGCACAGGTGGGGATGTCAGGGGCTGACACTGCACAACATTTGACATCCTCCTTTTAGCCACCCCAACCACACACACAGTTTCAGTGCCTATACATACCCCATCACCAGTGGCCATAGTGGAAACACAACTCGCATGTAGTGGCAGTGCACAGGAAAGTGTGATAACCATGCCTTCTGTGTCCAGTTGCAGCAGGCATATCCAGATGTCCGGGAGGGCAACACATAGACGGATGTCCTAGGGTGCTCCTGGTAGGGCTGTTGGACATCATGCTCTTGGCATAGGCAACATAGCTGGTACCAGCAGGCGCTTGTTTCAGGCTGTCATGGTGGTGCTGGCACGTATGGAACTTTACACCAGACAGGTCCTGAGGCTGCAGAGGGCTGCTCTCGCATCTGTAAGTGACAACCTCCGTGAACTGTCTGGTGCCATCTGTGCTTATTCCGAGCTCACGGATAGACAGCATGGTGAGAAGATGGCTCTCATTGGCAGTGGTGTGTCCATACTTCAACATGTGGTGGCGATGCGGTGATGGCCGCTTGGACCTGGGTCAGAAACACAAACAGCTGACAGTCAACGTAGATGTGCTAGGACACCAAGGGGCTCCCATAGTGGCAGTAGCAGCCACGGCAGTGTGGGGGGGTGCTGTCCACACCACACCACAGCAGGCCACGTGCACATGGTCCTGGCCAGTCCCAGGAGGGACCTGGTACCAACAGACATTTGTCATCAGCAGGTCAGAGTAGAACATCGAGAACTGTACCTGGACGTGCCCATGGAACCCCTGGCAGGCACAGTCCATGTGTCCATGGCCAGAGGCAGTGAACTGCACACTCTGTCATGTATCGTCTGCAGCTGCCCATAAACACCTGTGTAGGGCAGTCACATGGCAGACCTGTGTGCATGCATATCCACACACTATGCAAACACACCTAGGGCAACCCCACACCTACACACACCACATCACCATGGCCTGCTCACCACATTACACCCATCACCCACACATATGGTGTGAAATGTATGGCCCACCTTCAGCCTCTGGCAAACCAACATCACACTGTGTGCATATGATGATACCTGTGCCACATCCCTGTCATCCATACCATCAATGTAGGTACAGGCTGATATGGTTCTGATGCACACGGTGACTGTACTATATTGTACCACAGTACTGCAGTGTAACATGTTGTAAGGAGTAAAATGTAATGCATAAATGGCAGGTAGTGTAGCCATCCACAAATGATGCATTATAGCTGTTAGTAACACTGGTTGATTGTAGTCACTATAATGTTATCCATTTGTGTTGTAGGTGTACATGTGTCAGCACGAGGATGGTATGCAGTCATATTCCACAACAGGGTATGTCATTGTGGTAACACCATGGCTGTGACATATCTGGGCTACAGTTGAACACATGTTACAGGTTACTAAAATGGTTATTGCCTGTGCCACATGGACAGGTGATCTGCGGAGGTATGTATACACTGCAACCTGATGTAGACCCATCCACATACACACACACTGTTACTTGGCAACACTGAGACTAGACCCCTACCTAGCTATGTAGTGATATTGAAGTGTGTGGCTTATATTGCACACACCACACAGCGTTTAAGGTGAGGTGTGTCCCAGGTTACATGTTACATGCAGAAAATCCCCAGACATGTACAGTATGCTAATGGGGGATGCAATGGGTGTATATGGACAATACATAGTGTGACATACCGTCATATACACATTAACAGGCACATAACAGCCAGACACGTATTGGAGATACCAGGGCCTATCACTACTAACTAACTTGACCTTGTGTCCAATATGTTACAGGTAGGCTGCACACAGCACATGCATAACTGGCTTGGATTGTGGTATCAGTTACCTGTATGGTTGATGGTGAAAGTGGTAACTGTAACGTGGTACATGGGACATATACCAGGTGTACCTCAGTGTAATGATAGTGTACACAGCACCCACATCCCCCAGTGGATATTGTACTCCCTGAAACCCATGATGACACTTTTCCATAACCACCATCACACATTGGCCGCGACTGTGATACAATCCATAGTATACCCCAACAGTGGTACTACAGGGTATGCATCGAATGCACATGCCACATGCATAGTAGGATGTTGCATTGTCATGCCTCAGCTATGGGCAGCAACAACACTATCTGTACTACTGTGTGGCAATGGGTATTGTAATAGGAGTATGTGGCCTCAGAATGCTGTACCCTACAGATATATGGACATGCACAACTACACACACATGCTAGAACACAATGAGTATCCCATGCCTATCAACTCATTTGTAAAACACTGTTGTGCTGGTACTGAAAGACTTGTGTAGCGGGTATGGGGGGGAGCTTAACATGGTACATGTAATGTCCCATACAGCAGCAGCCACAACTGACTCTGGCAACGGGTGTTGCGTTGGTTGTGAAGGCCCTCATGGAATTCCCAAGTACAGGTGTGCTGACACCCAGAAACTGCTATACTCAGTCATGCAGATGTACACGTGTCATTACAGGGGTGCATCACTGCAGGTGGTCATAGCTCTGTACCTAGCTATTGCCCAAGGGGAGAAGGGTTGTGTAGGGGTTGTGTGTACAGTGGCACTCTGCTACCTGCTGGGTTGCAGCAGGCAATCTATTGACAAACACTACTGTGGTGACCCTCTGGGTGAGAATGATATGCATCAGCCTATCCTCCAGGTGCCTCCTGCACATGGCCACTGAGGTGATCAAGTTGACATGTGTGCAACATGCATTACGGCACATGGTTAGTGTCTGTAATGGAGACCTGTACCCAAGCATGTTTGGTTGACTGTGGTAGTGTAGTGCAGGTACTCATGGCATGTGGTGCATACAGGTTGACATCTCCTATATTTGCCACTTCTTACACAGCTGGGAAGACATGTTAGTGTCAATCAAGCTTAGGTTGCCTGTACATATCCCAGCTGGATACCTGCCATCTGCACATCTGTACAGGGACTGACAGTCATCAGCTTGGCAGGTAGCTATGCAGTAGCATGAGTGTGTTGACAGACAGACGTCTGACAACAATATGTATGCCGTAACTACATGTCGGAAGCCCTCACTAACATGTGCTGTACAGACGGTAGTCTACAGTTACATTCCACATGATGGATCATTACCCAGTAAGGGGTATATACTGTGACACAGCTTACACACCAGGGATTCAACAGGGAGGCCTCGGTGTCCAGCTAGGCCCGCAGGTGTGCCTGTTGTCAGTACTACATTTTTCACTCTGCTCTTGCCTGAGTTAGCACTGTCAACAGTAGTACTGCCATGATACACTACATGCCAGTTTGACAGGACATACCCTGGGCTACTATACCTGCATGTAACACATTCACATAGATAGTGCTGTACAGGCCTCATATATGTCTGTGTCCCTCACATAACACCCACACCCCTTGCTAATGTAATGACAGCACATAGGCACATGTATTGTACATGGCATTACATACACTTATTACAGATTATCAGACTGGGTAGTGTGAACTGGTTACCAGTGCAAAGCCATGCTTAGCAAGTATCAATATTGCTGCAATATGTCAGCTGAGCTGATTTGCGCACTGGTAAGTGATACCTACACTGTGTAAGTGCCCGTACGTTTACCCATAGCTCAGCAGTGCTTAGTTTCACACAAACCCATGCAAACCTACCTAAAGCTGCTCAAAACTGCCTTAACCACTCTGTGTCTGACAGCCCTTGTTCTGCCCAGCAACAAAATGAACAGCTCTTTCTGGCAGGACCCTGTACACTGAAGTCACAGCACTTAACCACTACGCCATGACCACTGTAAAGACAGCTCTTGTTTTACCAATACAGCTGTCAATACACATATTGTGTAGTATTGAACAATTGCCTTTAGTTCCTAACTTGTGTAGTTCTTGTTATTAATATCACTGTTGCATCACATATGTTGTTTTATCATACTGTACACATAGCAGATACATACGGTGAGATACACCTAGGAGGGTATACACAACCATGAGGTTTACTCATAACAGGAATATGGTTGTATACTTATAATAGGTCTATATATGTCTACATGTACATACACATTTATACTCATACATATGTCTATATACACATCTGTATAGTGCTACATATATATGGCCATGTGTACATCTCTTTGTATGTATACATATATATATGTGTGTATATACATATATATATATATATATATATATATATATATATATATATATATATATATATATATATATATATATATATATATATATATATATATATATATATATGTAGCTATATATGTATGCACATCCTATGTGTACAGATATGCCTAGTTATGTCGGTATATATGTAGATATCTATAACTATATGTGCATACATATCTATTCTGATATGCGTACTACTGTCAATTTATATGTAGATATCCATACGTATATGTGCATATGTATCTCTATCTGTATATGTGCAGACATATATTGCTCTATATATGTATATATCTGGGTGTTTATATGTATATCTATGTATATATATATATATATATATATATATATATATATATATATATATATATATATATATATATATATCCATGTACATATGTCAATATGTATATGTGTATATATCTATATAGATATCTGGATAATTATATACACAGGTATTTTCACCATATGTTCTGAACATGGAGTGTAGCCCTATCTCAGCCCCTATAGTCCCAACTTAGTGGTACAAGGGGATATCAGGTATGTATAGCAGGTACATTTGTAGACTATTGCTACTGTAATAGGGATTGTCTTCACAGACATGGTGTGTGTGTGAGGTCACATCTGATTTTAACATGTGCGCCATTAGCTGCTGAAAGACATCCTAGGGACATCATAGTACAGTACCGCTGCTAGCAAGTAATGCTCCTATGGACTACAGCAGAGATATTGACAAATATATGTGGACATTTTGACCCACTCTGGACAGTCCAGAGGCATACACAGAACCCCTTAGTACAAGACATGTGGACCAAGCCTGACAATGTGGATGTTAACAGCCATGTAGATGGGTATAACATGTAATGACTGGTATACATTTGCCCCCATAAATTATGCATTCACACACATCTGTCTGTCTTGACACATAATAACCACTCGTACAGAGGTGCCATGGCCACATACTACCTACTAGATATTGACATACATCTGTACAGCATCCCACTGCTCTGTCTGACATATGTGACTGTTAAGGGAGGCCTGGCAGCAGTACATCTTGCAAGTATCTGAACATGACATCTCACTGGGTAAGTACACTAAGCTGCTAGGCATGTAATAAAGCATTGTGATGGCTACAGGCAGACTGGCTCAACACTGGCCTACATTTCCTATGGGGGAATGCACATGTACCTGTATATATATAGCAGTCTCTCCAGGCATGCCACAGCACAGAGTATGATACATCTGTGTGAAAGTGCATAACGACAACCAATGTAAACACAGCCACAGCCACATATGGTAAGCTAGCGTAATATTACAGTATGTGACTATCTGTTCAACACCATCCTCATATGTGCCACTCACACACTAACCCTACATATACTGGACCACTACACAGTGTGTTCCGATGCATGTCTTTGGTATGGGACATGTGTGTGTTTGGCCCTACAAACATGTAAGCTGATAGGGTAGCATACATTGGAGCAGAATGTAACATTAGATAGAACGGGACCACGATCATTGACATCTATCACAGTCTGTACACAGGCCAAAGTACATATTAACTATACACACACTGTCGACATTTGCCATAAGTACACATACCTCAGTATTGTATACACAACCACAGAATGTCCAGGTTATGTCATCAACTATAACCCTACTATACATAACATGTGTAGCAGTCTGATATCTCACTGGCTTGTTATCAGATATGATGTCACTAATTGTGGTGTACAGCACTTATGCACCTCTTACTGCGTGACATATGTACAAAGGTTGACAGAGTTGTGGCTAGAGGCACATACACTGGGCCAATATTGACATGTTGTTGTGATAACCTCATACATTTACTGTTGTAACTGGGTTTGTTGCAACATATGTATTATGAGGGATATGAAGTCAGTACCTCTCATAGCTTTCACTATCTACAGACTGCAATCCTCACACTACCTTCTGCAGTTCACAGATAGTTGCTCTGTGGGTAACACATGAAAGAAAAGGCACCACACACTGCCCAGTCTGCAGATGACCCTACAAATGGGGGCTTCCTCATAAACATAGCACTGACATGGCAGGTATTAAAACATGTAGGACAGCCATATCCACACACACCCTGTTAAACCAACATTACTCCAAATGCAGTATAGCAGCACTTACAGTCTGTAGTCGGGTCTGGCACACCCCCCTCCTGTGGGTTGCCCTGTTTACACATTGTATGTTGTTAGAGGTAAATCCCCAATCCATCTGAGATGCTGTTTGCCAAGCAACAGATCGAGTTCCTGCTCACAGTGAATGAAAAGGCCCAACACCAACATGATGTTCCTAGATAGTGGAGTCTGTTTCCAAGCAATTGGCTATGGGAATGTTACCACAGGTGTTCCACATGCAATCAGCTAGAGGAGGTCTGCAATTCATGCAGATGCCATCAGCTGATCATGAGTATAATTTAAAATACACATGCTGCTGCCTATGCAAAGCAGGTGCAGGTCTCCACATCCACCAGAGAGGGAGAGAGAGAGGCAGACAGAGGCAAGGAAAAGTCAGGGAGGGGTGGGAGAGTAAAACTTAAGCATGTTTTTGTCACACACCTAACAGCACAGAGTATCAAACCCCTGACGACTATGTAGTGCTATCACATTTCTATGCTGTTAATGGATGTGCCACATAGGTTACATATTGAGGAGCCCCCAAAACGTACATGTGATGATGAGTGACATCTGCAACAGGGATATGGTAGCTATACAGTAGGTGTAGTACACATGCCTGTCCACATGAACAGGTGCCAGCATCAACACAGCCACACTCTCACAGGGACGCACACACACTGACACACTTGGCAGGGCCAGGAATACAACTCATCACTAGTGAGATTGCCACAACACATTACTGTGCAGGTATCACATGCACCACAGGAGTCATATGAAGGTTATATGGGCAAAGGGTATGTGGAGATGTCTAACATCATACTTCAGCATTCCAATGGGGGTTGTAGTGAGTGTGAATTTGATCATATGCATCATACAACACACACAGGGTGCCAGTACTGACATACATGGGTGCATTGCTTCACGGGTGTGTAGTGGTCGACTGTGCCAGATGACTGTACAAGGCTAGGTGATGGGTATACCTTGCCATCAGGCCACATGACAGTGGTCTGCATTGTGGCTCAGTGGTGTAGTTTCTGGATTTGCCCACACATGTGGGTATTGTATTCACCATCCAGTCACCTGGGTGACTATTGTGTGTGGCCAATGCTGTGCATTGCTTGCCATGTATGTGTTCCTTAGTCCATGGCATGGATGGCGTCTGGGATGTGCACATCTCCCACTTGCATGCATCTTGACATGTGGAACTCTAATCCTTGTTTTCCTGCCTCTCCTCGACTAGTTTAGACCAGTTTACAGGCTTTGCTGTATTCTGGGCTGTGGTGTAGTTCCTGTGTTGTCCATTACCTTACTTGGATAGAAGGAAGTTTCTTTGCTCACCAGTGGGAGCCTTGAGCAGCCTATCTGTCCCTGAAGGAGTGACCTCAGCACAAGAGCTGTAGTAATTGGTTGTTTTGGACCATTTCTAGCTCTTTTGAAGTTCCCTGTTTAAAATCCGCCTCTGAGCATTTTTTTCTGGCTATACTACTCAGAGACAGCTCCACGTGGTCCTGCAGAGTGGTCCTAGCTACAGAGAACTGAGAAAAGCGACTACTTTCCTGATTTAAGTATTTTTTTCAGTTTTTTTTACTTGAAATACCTTCTCTTGCTTATTTTGAACAAGCTTAAACTGTTTTTTTTACTGTTTGCTGCATTATATAATATCTGCACTTAAAATTATACTTGGTTGAAAATTGGTCGAATGTTTGTTGTTTGTTTGTTTAATTTAACTGTTGAGGCTGCCCACTAAAGTGTGCTAGCCTGTGTAACTGATTTATTACTGTTTTCTGTATTTCTGTGTTCTTTCTATCTGAAAAACAAAAAAAACAAAAAAATAATCCTTGTTTTCCCGCCTCTCCTCGACTAGTTTAGAACAGTTTACAGGCTTTGCTGTATTCTGGGCTGTGGTGTAGTTCCTGTGTTGTCCATTACCTTACTTGGATAGAAGGAAGTTTCTTTGCTCACCAGTGGGAATGGGGAGCTTTGAGCAGCCTATCTGTCCCTGAAGGAGTGACCTCAGCACAAGAGCTGTAGTACTTGGTTGTTTTGGACCATTTCTAGCTCTTTTGAAGTTCCCTGTTTAAAATCCGCCTCTGAGCATTTTTTTTTTCTGGCTATACTACTCAGAGACAGCTCCACGTGGTCCTGCAGAGTGGTCCTAGCTACAGAGAACTGAGAAAAGTGACTACTTTCCTGATTTAAGTATTTTTTCTGTTTTTTTTACTTGAAATACCTTCTCTTGCTTATTTTGAACAAGCTTAAACTGTTTTTTTAACTGTATGCTGCATTATATAATATCTGCACTTAAAATTATACTTGGTCGAAAATTGGTCGAAAGTTTGTTGTTTGTTTGTTTAATTTAACTGTTGAGGCTGCCCACTAAAGTGTGCTAGTCTGTGTAACTGATTTATTACTGTTTTCTGTATTTCTGTGTGCTTTCTATCTGAAAAACAAAAAAAAAACAAAAAAATAATCCTTGTTTTCCCGCCTCTCCTCGACTTGTTTAGACCAGTTTACAGGCTTTGCTGTATTCTGGGCTGTGGTGTAGTTCCTGTGTTGTCCATTACCTTATTTGGATAGAAGGAAGTTTCTTTGCTCACCAGTGGGAGTGGGGAGCCTTGAGCAGCCTATCTGTCCCTGAAGGAGTGACCTCAGCACAAGAGCTGTAGTAACTGGTTGTTTTGGACCATTTCTAGCTCTTTTGAAGTTCCTTGTTTAAAATCCGCATTTGTATGGCTTTGCGCGATTGTGCGCCGGTTAAACAGGGTTAAACTTTTTCTGGCTCCACCAAGTCTGCTCTTCAAATTTTCCCTTATATAGCTCTACTCTTAGAATAACTAGTCTACTCATTATATTATAAGCCTAGCACTTGTTCTCAAAACTTCTCTTCTAAGTAAGCACTCTCAAACTAAAGTAGAACTACATCCAACTACCACCCCTGTGAATACCCACTTCCCTTAAAGGCACAGCACTCTCTTATAATATTCTAGCATGTCGAGTGGTAGATTACTAGCATCTTCTCCTGTTCAGCTGGTCAATCTGGGAATCTTGAGATAATGCTACAATTGTCTCATGTACACAGACAGCCCTCTCCTCCTCCCAACAAACACAAATACATGTGAGAGATGCAACTATATAGCCAAACTGGAGGCTGAACTCTCTCAACTCAGGACTGGCAAGACCAGACAGGAGGAGAAGGTAACCACACACACAACAAACCCAGTCACACATAGACCTACCCCAACTGCAAATCAAACACATAATAACACAAAGACATACTCGGAGGCTCTAATAAAAAACTTACCAAAACAACAGAGGCTCCCAAAGCAGACACCCAAAAATCCACCACCTCTAAACATAACACATGCAACACATACTTCAATAAATCGGTGTGTCAATCAATCACAGACCTTAAGGCCAAACACTATGCCTGATACACTAGTGATAGGTGACTCTATAGTCAGACACACTGACGTTCCACTTACCAGGCTGAACAAGGAGAGGGTAACGGTAAGCTGCCTATCGGGGGCTAGGATCTGCCATATAACACACGCACTCAGGTCACACAAAAGCACGTAGAAATATGACTCCGTCATTGTCCATGCTGGCGTGAATGACCTGAGACATACCTCCCTGGACTACGTGAAAAGAGACATAGAGGAGCTCTCTGATTATGTAGCCCAGGCTGGTATGACCCTGACCCTGAGCAGCATCTTGCCCTCACCAAGAATGATGCCACAATACAAAGACAAGATGATCAGCTTTAATAATTGGCTCAATTACTGGTGTCATTCTAGGGGGATCCAATGTCTGTCTGCTTGGGATGACATGCTGGACAAGCCATGCTGCTTCGCAAGGGACGGCTTGCATCTGTCACCACTGGGCTTCCGGATATTGGCTAAGGCGCTTGCCATCCCCATAGTGCCTTTTTTTAGGCAAGGCTCAAAAGATGAACACACCTCCATAGAAAACAAAAATGGAAAAAAATTAAGGGTAATGCTGCTCAATGCCAGAAGTCTAAATCTCAAGATGCAGGCTCTCAAAGCACTCCTCAGTATGGAGAACATCGATGTCTGCACAGTAACTGAAACCTGGTTCAAGGCTCCTGAGAGCACCCCAGCGCTACCAGGCTTTACCTCGTATCATGCTTTTTGGCCCCAAAACCCGGGCCGAACCACAAAGGGAGGGGGAGTGTCCATATTCATCAAGGATACCCACATCTCCACGTTAGTAGCAACTCATGAAGCATCGGAGACCATCCAGGTGCAACTAACCGTAGGCAAAACTGCTATACAACTGGTTACATGTTACAGACCACCCTCCCAATCTCAAGAACCCCATTCAGCCTTCCTGAAGACATTGGAAGATATGAATGTCTCACCAAATACCATCATATTGGGAGACGGAGACTTCAACTACCCTAACATAGACTGGGTGCACTATTCTAGCCCTAACACCCTAGCCCAAAGGTTCCTGGAATTCATAATCTCAAATGCAATGGAACAGATAGTCACCTCTCCCACAAGGGGAGATAATATACTAGACCTGATCATCACAAACATGGGGACAAAATGCTCCACACCCAAAGTATTCCCCTCACTAGTGAGATCTGACCACAAACTAATCACCCTGGATATACATATTCCACCTCCACCCCCCAGCACAAAAGACTACAGTGAAAAACTTCTCAAAAGCCGACTTTACACTTCTTAAGACTAAGATGGTATCATTTAAGCCCACTGGGCCAATGGAAACCACATCCCTCAATGCTGAATCCTTCACAAATGCTTTCTACGGACATCTCCAAGAATGCATGGATTGTGCAATCCCAAATAAAACCAAGACCCTCTCCACCAAGGGAAAGCATCCTGTCTGGTGGACCCCAGCCATAAAAAAATTGCATAACAAAAGAAGGAAGCTACTGCAAGGCAGAGCAAAATCCCATAAAGGGAAGGCATCTCTGATCAGCACTAGTAGAAAGCTACGTTCTCTCATAAAAACATCCAAGGCCAACTTTGAGAGTAAAATCACCAAGGACACTAAAGATAACCACAAGGCATTCTTCAGTTATGTTAGAAACCTGGGCAGAAACCCTCAGATATGCTCAGAGTTAGTACACAATGACAAAAAATTCACTGAACCCACAGATATTGCCAACATTCTGGCAGACAGGTTCAGTGCAAATTTCTCCCCTCCCTCACCCCCAAAAGAAGAAATACTTATCCCAGCTAAATGTAACCTCCCTGTCATCTCAGATGTCCAGGTGAGAGCCGCCCTCAGCAAAGCAAAAAACACAGCATCAATGGGACCTGATGGTATCCCCGGTTGCGTGATACATGAACTCCAAGAGGAGCTAAACCCGCATATAAAAATGCTATTTAACTTTAGCCTTACTAGAGGATATGTACCTGAACACTGGCGTACAGCAACAGTGGTCCCACTCCACAAAGCTACAGACCCTGGGAACTACTGCCCCATAAGCTTAACCAGCCTGGTCTGCAAAGCTATGGAAAGAATCATTATGGAACTCATAAACAGCAACATTGGGGACCTACAGACACTTGATCCCACTCAGTTCAGCTTTGTAAAGGGCAGATCCTGCCTTTTGAACCTGGTTGACTTTTTTGAAACAGTCACTAGAGCCATTGATGAGGGCAAAGCAGTCCATACAGCCTACCTGGACTTGGCTAAATCCTTCGACACAATACCCCACTCAGGCATCATAGACAAGCTCAACAGCTTAAATGTAAATCCATATGTCACAAGATGGGTTGCAAACTGGCTAAAGAACAGAACCCATAAAGTCAAAATTGCAGGAGCCATGTCAGACTCAAAGCCAGTCACAAGTGGTGTCCCACAGGGCTCTGTCCTGGGACCCCTCTTGTTCGGCATTTACTTCTCAGATGTGAAAGCAAACATGGGATGGTTGTGGCTGACAAAGTTCGCAGATGACTGCAAGCTAGGCGGCATAGTCAATACACCAGCTGACACATACATCCTACAGAAAGGCCTCACCGAAATGGACAACTGGTGCCGAAATCATGGCCTTAAACTGAATGCCAAGAAATGTATAGTCATCCCCTTTGGGAAAAACAATGTACCCACAAATTATCACATAGACAGTAACCCACTGAGTACGGAAAAAGTAATCAGAGACCTGGGGACCCAAGTCGATAGTGAACTCTCATTTGACACCCACGTTGCCAAAGTGGTTAGAAAGACTTTCTACCTTGCCCACCTTATCATGAAGGGGTTCACATCCAGATCAAAGGAGGTCATTGTACCCCTATACTCCTCCCTTATCAGGCCCATGATTGAGTACAATGCCCCATTTGGTATGTACCTCACCCGGCACTTACAACAGCTGGAGAGACCCCAGAATTACCTCACCAAGAGGATCAAGGGTCTCCAACATATGTCATATGCTGCCAGGCTAAAGAAACTCCAGCTCTATTCAGTAGCATATTGCCTGCTCAGAGGTGATCTGTGCCTGACGTACAAGGCCATGTCCAATCAGGAATTGATGGACATGCTCCACCTCAAAAAATCCAAATCCATTAGAACCACGAGAGCTAAAGATTTAAACCTCAGCACAAATATGAATAGGACATGCTGGAGGGACAGATTCATAACTCAAAGGCTTTCCATACTCTGGAACAGAATCCCAGTTCATGTTAGGCAGAGCCCCTCACTGACTCTCTTCAAGAGAAATCTTGATGAGTGGATGGGAGATCGTAAGTTTACCCCGGGGGTCATCCCTGTGTCACTACTAGACAGAGGCACAGTAAACTAATTTTAATAAGTAAGGGGGTCTTCAATGTGTCACTACTAGACAAAGGCACAGTATTCTAAATCTATTCTGTATGCTCTAGTACCACTACATGGGGTGGCGAAAGCCACATCACTAGGGCTAAGCTTATAAATGCCCCAGAGCAGATAGCCTAGTACTAAACTATGAAACTATGAAACTATGTTGTGTACCCAGATTGTTTTCATCAGAAGTGCCAGTCCTGGCCTCATGTGGTGCTAACTGTTAGTGGACAGCAGGTTTACCCTGCATCTACATTGATAGCATGATACTGGTATTCCCTGGTGTCAGTGGCATCTGTCCATACAGGGCATAATTTTCAGGCATGGTATGTCCTTTGTGGGTCACATTTGATGGCACCACAGGTGTTGCAGGTGTCCAGTGGGGAGCATGGGGAAGGTGTACTGTCGGCATGTATGTGCCTATTGGACTGATGGACAGAGTGCCATGCCCTCTGTAGCCCACTGCAATCACACCAGGGTTACTATCAGTGGGTAATATGCAGGGTACTACCAACTGATTATTAAGTATTTTTTCTGGCTTTCGCTTTAATTACTGCATCTCGACTGCATTTCACCTAAAAACAGGTCTGCATATTGTTTTTACTGTACCTGTGTAGATTCTAAACTGTTAGCACTTTAAAAAGTTATTTTTGTTTAATTTAACTGTTAGGCTAACACACTCAAGTGTGCTAGCTGTTTTATAGCATTTACTGTTTGCTACTGTATCTTTTTCTTCTGTCTCTGTAAAAAAAAAAAAATATCCTTGTTTTCCTGCTTTTCTGAACTAGAATAGTCCAGTCTTCAGATTTTGCTGATCTCTGGGCTTTGTCTTAGTTCCTGTGCTATCCATATCCTTATTTGGATAAGAGGAAGCTTCTTTGTTCACCAGTGGGAGTGGGGAGCACTGAGCAACCTATTTGTCCCTAGAGGACTGGTTCCAGCCCAGCAACTTGTAGTTTATTGGCCATTTTGGGTCACTTCCTGGCTCTTTTCAACCCCCCTGCTATAAAGCCCATTTTTGCGCGCTTTAGCATGCTTTTGCGCGAATTAGCGCGGAGTTGCTCATAGAGCAGCATCGGGCAGCACTGGTTAATCAAGTTTAAGCTATTTCTGGCTCTGTAAAGTCTGCTCTTCAAATTTTCCCTTAGAACTGCTCTACTTGCAATCTAAACAGCCTATACTCTATCTGAAAAGCTCAGCACTTGCTCCTAAAGCATTTTTTATACAGGTAAAGCACTCTTAAACAAAAGACAGTACTTCATTCACCTAAATTCCCTTGAGTACCCATTTCCCTATAGGTCCTTTCAGACTCAGTTACACAGCAATCTTTTCACTATTCTAGCATGTCGAAGGGTCAGTTGCTGGCGTCCTCTCCTGTTCAGCTAGTGAATCTGGAAATCTTGAGGCAATGTTACAATTGTCTCATGTACACAGACAACCCCCTTCTCCTCCCAACAAATAAAAATATATGCGAGAGATGCAACTATATAGCCAAACTGGAGGCTGAGCTCTCTCAACTCAGTACTGGCAAGACTAGTCAGGAGGAGAAGGTAACCATGCACACCACAAACCCAGTCTCACATAGAACTATCACAACTGCAAACCAAACACATAAACACACAAAAACATACTCGGAGGCGCTGATTAAAAATCTACCAAAACAACAGAGGCCTCCAAAGCAGACACCCAAGCAACCGCCACCTCAAGACATAGCACATGCAACACATAGTTCACAAAGTCAGTGTGCTAAACAGTCACAGCCCATAAAGCCAAACAACATGTCAGACACACTTGTAATAGGTGACTCCATAGTCAGACACACTGACGTCCCGCTCACCAGACTGAACAAGGAAAGGGTCACAGTAAGCTGCCTGTCGGGAGCTAGAATCCGTCACATAACACAAGCACTCAGGTCACTCCACAGCAAGTACAAATATGACTCAGTCATTGTACATGCCGGTGTGAATGACCTGAGACATACCTCCCTGGACTACATGAAAAGAGACATAGAGGAGCTCTCTGATTATGTAGCCCAGGCCGATATGACCCTGACCCTGAGCAGCATCTTACCCTCATCAAGAATGATGCCACAGTACAAAGACAAAATCATCAGTTTTAACAATTGACTTAATTACTGGTGTCATTCTAAGGGGATCCAATGTCTGTCTGCTTGGGATGACATGCTCAACAAGCCACGCTGCTTCACAAGGGATGGCTTGCACCTGTCACCCCTGGGCTTCCAGATATTGGCCAAGGCTCTTGCCACCCCCATAGTGCCTTTTTTAGGCAAGGCTCAAATGACAAACTTACCTCCCTAGAAAACACAAGTGGAAAAAAACTAAGGGTAATGCTGCTCAATGCCAGAAGTCTAAACCTCAAGATGCACGCTCTCGAAGCCCTCCTCAGTATGGAGAACATCGATGTTTGTGCAGTGACTGAAACCTGGTTCAAGGCTCCTGAGAGCACCCCAGCACTATCAGGTTTTACCTCATAGCATGCTTTCCGGCCCCAAAACTTGGACCGAACCACAAAAGGAGGGGGAGTATCCATATTCATCAAAGATACCCACACCTCCAGGTTAGTGGCAACACACGAAGCATCGGAGACCATCCAAGTGCAACTAACCATAGATAAAACTGCCTTACAGTTTGTAGCATGCTACAGACCACCCTCTCAAACTCAGGAATCCCACACAGCCTTCCTGAAGACACTGGAGAGTATGAATGTCTCTCCAAATACCATCATATTGGGAGACTTCAACTACCCAAACATAGACTGGGATCATTACTCAAGCCCCAACACCCTAGCCCAAAGATTCCTAGAATTCATAAACTCAAATGTGATGGAACAACTAGTCACCATTCCAACAAGAGGAGACAATATACTAGACTTGATCATCACAAACATGGGGACAAAATGCTCCACACCGGAAGTATATCCCTCATTGGTAAGATCAGACCATAAATTAATCTCACTGGAAATCCACATCCCGCCCCCACCCCCTGCACAAAAGACCATAGTGAAGAACTTCTCAAAAGCCAACTTCACACTTCTAAAGACTGAAGTGGTATCCTTCAAGGCCGCTGGGCCAGTGGAAACCACAACCCACACTGCTGAATCCTTTACAAATGCCTTCTACGGGCACCTTCAAGAATGCATGGATCATGCAATCCCAAATAAAACCAAGACCCATACCCCCAAAGGCAGGCGCCCGGTCTGGTGGACCCCAGCCATAAACAAACTTTACAACAGGAGGAGGAAGCTACTACATGACAGAGAAAAATCCCTAAAAGGTAAGGCATCTCTGATCAGTACTAGCAAAGAACTACGATCACTCAAAAATCATCCAAGGCCAACTTTGAGAGAAAAATTACGAAAGATACAAAAGACAATCACAAGGCCTCCTTTAGCTATGTTAGAAACCTGGGTGGAAACTCCCAGATATGCTCAGAGTTAGTCCAAAATGATACAAAATACACTGAACCCACTGACATTGCCAACATTCTGGCAGGCAGGTTCAGTGCAAATTTCTCCTCTCCCTCTCCCCCAAAAGGAGAAATAACTATCCCAGCAGAGTGCTGCCTCCCAAACATCTCAGATGCCCAGGTGAGAGCTGCCCTCTCTAAAGCTAAAAACACAGCATCAATGGGACCGGACAGTGTCCCAGGCTGTGTGCTACATGAACTCCAAGAGGAACTAAACCCACACATAAGGCTGCTGTTTAATCTTAGCCTTACTACAGGATACATACCCAAAGAGTGGCGTACGGCAACAGTGGTCCCACTTCACAAAGGCGGTGCTTCTATGGACCATGGAAATTACCGCCCCATAAGCTTGACGAGCCTGGTCTGCAAAGCTATAGAGAGGATCATTATGGAACTCATAAACAAAGACATTGGGGACTTACAGACATTGGATCCTACCCAATTTGGCTTTGTCAAGGGCAGATCCTGCCTTTGAACTTGGTCGACTTTTTGAAACAGTCACTAAGGCCATTGATGAGGTAAGGCAGTTCACACAGCCTACCTTGACCTTGCAAAAGCCTTTGACACAATACCCCACTCGGGCATCATAGACAAACTCACCAGCCTAAATGTAAACCCATATGTCACAAGATGGGTTGCAAACTGGCTCAAGGACATAACCCACAGGGTCAGAGTTGCTGGAGCTATGTCAGACTCTAAGCCGGTCACAAGCGGTGTCCCACAGGGCTCAGTCCTGGGACCCCTCTTGTTCGGCATTTATTTTTCTGAGGTACAGGCAAACATAGGAGGATTGTGGCTGACAAAGTTCGCAGATGACTGCAAACTGGGCGCCATAATTGATACTCCAGCGGACACAAACATCCTTCAGAGAGGCCTCATAGAAATGGAGAATTGGTGCCAGAGCCATGGCCTTAAGCTGAATGCCAAAAAATGTGTAGTCATACCCTTTGGGAAAAACAAGGTACCCACAAATTACCACATAGGTGGTAATCCATTAAGTACGGAAGAGGTAATCAGGGACCTAGGAACCCAGGTTGACAGTAACCTCTCATTTGACACTCACATTGCCAAAGTGGTTAGGAAGACCTTCTATACTGCCCACCTTATCATGAAGGGTTTCACATCTAGATCAAGAGAGGCCATTGTGCCCCTATACTCTTCTCTTATCTGGCCAATGATTGAGTACAATGCCCCATTTGGGATGTATCTTACCCGACACCTGCAGCAGTTGGAAAGACCCCAAAAGTTCCTCACCAAGAGAATAAAGGGTCTTATATGTCATATGCTGCCCGACTGAAAAAACTCCAGCTCTATTCAGTCGCATACCGCCTACTCAGAGGTGATCTGTGCCTGTTGTACAAGGCCATGTCCAATCCAGAATTAATGGACATGCTCCACCTCAGAAAATCCAAATCCACCAGAGCCACGAGAGCAAGAGACTTAAACCTCAACACAGAAATAAATAGGATGTGCTGGAGGGACAGATTCATAATCCAGAGGCTCCCTACACTCTGGAACAGAATCCCAATCCATATTAGGCAGAGCCCCTCACTAACTCTATTCAAGAAAAATCTTGACGAGTGGATGGGAGAGCATAGGTTTACCCCGGGGGTCATCTCTGTGTCACTACTAGACAGAGGCACAGTAAACTAAACCCTAAATGGGCATAGTATTCTCATACTAAGGGGTGGTGAAAGCCACACCCACTCTGGCTAGGCTTATAAATGCCCTAGGGCAGATAGCCTAGTATGAACCTATGAACCTATGAACCTATGAACATAGTGGCTGTTGCCTAGGGAAGTGTGTGTGTGTGTGTATGAGACATGGGTTGAGAGTGTTTTCTGGGTAATACTAGGGTTGCTAACTTTGTTTGCCTGACCTTGATGTCACATGTAGGGGGTATGGATTCGCACCCCAGCCTCTTGGCTATTTCACATCTGTTATCCCTGTATGGCGGACATTATGATATATACTAGGGCCACCATATAAGAATTTTTCAAAACCCACTCCACATTGAGTCCAGTTTTTACACACTCAAAACCACCTCCACACAGGATATGAATTGCAAACACAGACACGCACAAACACAGACACACACACACACACACACACACACACACACACACACACACACACACACACACACACACACACACACACATCTGTCATGTCTGGGATTAGAACTCCTACCTAACTAGTTTATTACACTACAGCACTACACAGTTATAGGACGCGCCAATTAGATTACTGGAGTACTCCTTCCCCAAAGGCATATTTCACAGTGACTGACATCAGCAGGATTGCCAAGGTAGGGTATTTGAATTGTAGTGTGTGACTAGCCTAAAAAGCATTGCTCTCTACACAGACACACACACACACACACACACACACACACACACACACACACACACAAACACACACACACACACACACACACACACACACACACACACACACACGCATATACATACACACAGTTGCCATGTTTGGGATTTGAACTCCTACCTAACTAGTTTATCACATTACAGCAGTACTCAGTTATAGGACACGCCATGGAAATTACTGAGCTCTGACTTTCCAAAAGGTGTACTTCACAGTGAATGACATCCGCAGCCTTGCCAAAGTAGGGCAGTTGAATTGTAGTGAGTGTGACTAGACTAAAAAAGCATTGTTTACAACACAGAGACACATACACACACAGTTGCCATGGCTGGAATTAGAACTCCTACCTAATTAGTTTATCACACTACACGTAATACGCAGTTATAGGATGCACCACAGAGATTACTGGGCTACAGCTTTCTGAAAGGTGCATTTCACAGTGAATGACATCAGCAGCCTTGCTAAAGTAGGGTAGTTGAATTGTACTGAGTGTGACTGGACTATAAAGCATTGCTTTCTACACAGACAGAGACACACACACAGTTGCCATGTTTGTGATTAGAACTCCTATCTAACTTGTTTATCATACTACAGCAGTATGCAGTTATAGGACGCACCACAGAGATTACTAGGCTACATCTTTCCCAAAGGTGTATTTCACAGTGAATGACATCAGCAGCCTTGCCAAAGTAGGCCAGTTGAATTGTAGTGAGTGTGACTGGACTAAAAAGCATTACTTTCTACACAGACAGAGACACACACAGTTGCCATGTTGGGGATTAGAACTCCTACCTAACTAGTTTATCACACTACAGCAATAAACAGTTATAGGACACGCCACAGAGATTACTAGACTGCAGCTTTCCAAAAGGTGTATTTCACAGTGAATGACATCAGCAGCCTTGCCAAAGTAGGGCAGTTGAATTGTAGTTAGTGTGACTAGCCTAAAAAGGATTGCTTTCTACACACACACACAAAACCAGTTGCCAGGTCTGGGATTGGAACTCCTACCTAACTAGTTTATTACACTACAGCAGTACACAGTTATGGGTCATGCCACAGAGATTACTGGACTGCACTTTTCCCAAGGGTGGATTTCAAAGTGGATGACCTCTGCAGGCTTGTCATAGTAGAGCTATGGGGAGGGAAGTGTGTGTGCATGGGCCATAACCCATTCATCTAGAGGTTGACACACCACATGCAGGCACACGCAGTGTGATATTCCACAGGTACGTGTATACAGCTGCTAGATGACTACTTCCTTGTACAGTCATGTTGCACAGCTAGCATTTGCACTACATAATCTGTAATGCTGATGGATACCGGTGGCTAATGTCTACAGTAAGTGACATTTACAGCTCATATGGTTGTAGCCATTTGGCTGTCTGCTGGGTGGGACAGGCCTCATAATGGATGGCTCCTTGTCACAGTCACTCTCTTCCACACATCTATGTACATCTACTTTTGGCTTATTATAGTGTGTTGTCCTTGGATATGTGTCTGTATTCTTATCCACTGTGTGTGCAAGGCATGACTGGTGTATGCACTAACATCTTCTAATACCAGATATGCATGGTCCACTGTTGTTTGTAGACATGGGCTTCATTTGTGACATGGGCTTCATTTGTTTAAGTGTGTGAGCATGCCCAGTATGGCCTTCTGTATTGAATGTGTGGATCAATTCCAGGTAGTTTGTACTCCAGGGCAGACCTTTGTGTTGTACACCTACAGGTAACAAACTGTTTCAGCAGGGTATCCCTCGATCATTTGGAATATGGGAACACACTGTGCAGGGGATGTTGTGTACTTTAAGTGATTGTGTCTGTGCTGTTTTAGCTGTATGGTACTGCTGTTAACAGAGATATTCAGACATGTGTACTGTTATACACTGTGATGTTTTCTGTCCTCGTGTACTGTCAGGTGGACATAATTGCTCACAGTGATGTCATGAGGGACTAGGGTGACTGCAGCTGTGTCCGAAATTGTGAGCAGACACCTACGTATTCATGGTAAGTTATGCCATTCTGGAGGGGGAGCTGCAGACACATGCTGCTGGGTCTGTGCATCCATTTCAGCACCTTGGTACAGTGCTGCAGAGGATCCCATACTTGTGCATCCATCAGCATGACTGTATGGCCTTATCTTGCTGTGACAATGTCTCACAGCTGTATTGATTCACACAGGTTACCCAGAGGCAGGGGCCACAGGTCAGGACATTGCCCCTATTGTGGTGTATGGGCAGGTGTGTAGCCACCCATTTATGTCTTTGCAGCCAGGGATAGTGTATGCACACAACTTGGTGTCGGACCCTGCACATTCAATGTTGCCCATGCTCCCACTCCCCCTCTGTTATTACAACCTCTTCCATACATTATGCATACATTCTCTGATACTTTCCTGAAGGGTATCACCCCATCGCAGGTGTGTGTTAGTGTTGGTCCACAGTTCATGCAGTGGAACATGGTGGGCATGTTACTGTGGTTTGTCCACATGGCCTTGCATATGGCTTATGTGGAGTGTGTTATGTTGTTATTTGGGTGTCCATGACATAACATGCATTGGCAGTACATTTGAGACACAGGCCTTTGGCAGAGGCCTAGGGGGCCATTAGGTGTTGCTGCTGGCTAGATGTGGCAGGCTGTTGCATTCTGTCAGTCCTACATTGTCAGACCACCATACATTATATTCCCCTGGGGTGACAGGGTAGGTATGGTAGGTGTTCATGCCAATACCTTCTATCAGTCTTGATCAGGTGGTGTGGATGCTGGCAGGGTGCTACTTACATCTAGGGACACACCTGCATGGGACACCTGCACTGCATTTTGCATTCTTCCTCTATTGCCATATACAGGTGAGATCATATTGTACCCATTCCCCACAGCAGGGATATGAACAGCGAGGTACCTCTGGGTGAGGTTTGAGTGAGCTGGGTGCATGTGTGCTATTGTCACTGTTTGCATCTGACACACAGATATGCGAGGGGAATTCCAGTTATGCTGGTATGTGCAGGTACATCAGCTGTTTCCCAATACATCAGTCCTACCTCCTTTGTGATCTGCAAGTGTTCGGGCAGACATCACCAGTATCCCCTTCTACAGGACCAGTTAATCTGATGCATACATGTATGTACAATTCCAATGGTGTCTCCATTTCACAGTGACACAATATATACTGTATGTCTAGGGTACTTTCCCCTGTGTACTGCTTGTATATCTAGCCCAACAGCCATGCCATGTCAGTCTTTCAGATGGTGACACATATTACCACTATACATTTACAATGGCTTACTGCTAGCATGTGTTATACTGATGGGAATTGTCTTTGGTAGTGCAGTTGTGAGGGCTTGTCCCTATCATCAGCAGTAGTGGGCAATGGTCTTGCCTCAGCATGCATACATACTGACCACTCTTACACAGTATCAAACAGACACCAACCTAACACACACAGACCTGCTTATTGTGCAAATGTTACAACCTATCCTGCTACCTTGGCCACCTCTGGGCATCTGTGCTCCACTGATATTATACCTACTCATACATGTTACTAAATTTATACACAGGATTGGGGGGGGCACACCTGACTGTTACTACATTTCTACACTGGATTGGTGGAAGGGGCACACCTGACTGTTTCTACATGTCTACTTAGGAATGCGGGGGGCACACCTGACTGTTACTGAATTTCTACATAGAATTGTGGGGGGGGGGGGCTCATGACTGTTTCTACATTTCTACACAGGACTGGGAGGTACACCTGACTGTTACTACATTTCTACACAGGACTGGGGGGCACACTTGACTGTAACTACATTTATACACAGGATTGGGGGGACACATCTGACTGTTTCTACATTTTTATACATGATTGGGGGGCACACCTGTGTGTTTCTACATGTCTATATAGGATGAGGGGGGCACACCTGGCACTTGTACTCATTTTTTATGACTGTAGTGGTATATCAGGTACTCCATGTCATTCTGTATTATAACCTATCATGCTGACGAGAGGCATATCAGTGTACTACAGGTCTTAGCTTTGGTTGACCTACATATTAGTGTCTGACTTCCTACCCTTCAGAACTAACATCCCACTGCCTGACCTGCTGTAATCTGTCTGTGTATGCCTTGGGGGGGAGATTACCCATATGCTTCATTCAGAGGCCATGGTACAGCCTCTGTTTGTGTTTGTCTACACCTTTCCTGCTGGCTGAGACTGCTGTTGGGTATGTGAACCTCCTTGACTGGCATGTGTGAGTCATATGGACACACATGATGGCCAGCACATTTCCTGCAGTGAGTTTTGTTGCCCTGTCTAGTACTGGATACTATGGTGACTACAGTATTTGTTGCAGATATCATGGTGCCACTATGGGTGTCTACTATCTGCTGGCATACCATTCAGCCACCCAATTCCCTTGCATGCTCATATCCATACCATATATACAGGTAATGACACATTCTACTCCATTTAGCAATTGATAGGTTGATTGATTTGCATTGTGGGTGTGCCAGTATTGACAATGGTGTTGGAGGGCTGCCTATGTCGGATGCATGTAGTACACTCCCTATACATGGTTGAGCACAGGTAGTGCCATGTTTGGCATCCCTTTTACTGTATGTGCAAGTCAGAGAGAGGTGTCATTCCCTGGGTCCCTACTTTGTCAGTGTATGTGCTATGCATTGCCTCATTGCCAAGGCCAAGGCATACTGGGCACGCCTCCATCTGCCTACTGGGGCAGGCTAAGATTGTTCCTCCTCCCAGTCACACTGTGCTGGTGGAGGTCTTGGCATTGGTGGGGGCTGCGTGGCTCTGCCCCATGCTGTTCCTGCTGCAGCTGTTTCCGCAGGATCATATTGTGTAGCATGGTACATACCATAACAATTTGAGTACATGTAGCTGGTAAGTACTGCAAGGCTCCACCAGATGTGTCCAGGCACCAGAACCGTGACTTGAGCATCCCAAACACATGCTTTATTATACAGCTGGTCTGTGCATGTGCCTCATTATGGCATTCTTGTTCAGGTGTGTGTGCATTTCTGATGGGTGCCATCAGTCACAGCTCCAGTGCGTAACCAGCATCCCCCACTAGGCGACCGTAAGGGATGTCCCCATTGGCAAATCTCTGGTACAGCTGCATCAGGTGCCAGATGTGGGAATCGTGATAGCTTCCAGGGCACCCAGTGCACACATTCATTATAAGGCCCTGGTCATCACACACAACCTGGCAGTTGATGAAGGGAAGCCCTTGTGGTTGATGTAGACCCTACCCTGCTCACCAGGTGGTACTTTGATGCATATGTGCGTGCAGTCTATAGCACCCACTACCTCAGGTTATTCTACTATTTGGTGGAAGAGATGCATATTGCTGGCCAACACCTCATGGGTGTTCAGGAAATATACGTGCTCACTGGCATGTGCTGACATGGCTTCCAGGAACTGGTGAAATATTCTGGATGCTGGTGCCTGTGAAATCCCCATGATATCCCCAGTTGAACTTTGGGAGGTACCTGGGGCTAATATTCCTAGGCCTACACATACCTTGGTATCCACTGGGATGGGTTCCCCTCTTGTGTCAGGCATGGCTGGCACAGCTCAACAATTTGCTGTAGGAGGTCCCTGTCCACCCTATAGCACTCCACTATCTCCAGCTCATGTAGCCCCTGGTAGGTTACCCTGGGTATGTACACCCTTCTTCATCTCCTCACTGTGGGTTGGTCAACAGCATTCACATCCTCACCACCCTCAGCCTCTTGCACATGCTGTATGATGCCTGCTTATCATTTTGTAGTTTTGTTTGTTAAAAGTTCCCTGCTTGCATACACTGGTGGTGTAGAGTATGAGAAAAACCAGAGGGGAAGGTGTTTGCATAGTTTATAGTTGTGTTCTGGTCTGGGCTGGTCTGCTGCCTGTGGAATTGGCTGATTCTGATACATTTCACCTGCCAGTTATGCTAGTTCTCCTTGATTAACTTCCTACTACTGGTTTCCCTTCCCATTGCCTTTCTGTTTAAGCCCAGGGGCACACCGCGCAAACACAGTGCTGAAATGTGCACAGAGCTGCCATTTCCTGATTTGCTTTTTTTTTTCTTTAAAACCCAGTGCGCAGCGAGCACACCTTCTTAGGCAATGTAAAGAATGCTAGGCAGACTCAGACACACACCCTTAACTAGTTGTGCTAAGCTAGGAGCAAACCTGAGCCACAGGGCTCCAATCCATTTACAGTATGCCAGACACACCCCCTATGATGTCAGCTAACTCCTAGGCTTGCACCAAGCTATTCCTGCTCTTACACTGTTGGGAGCTGACTAGCATGCTGGGGAAATCTGGAATTCACTATCATTCCCCTCATTTGCATATGATTGCCTGCTAATGCATAGTTACATGTCTCCCACTGAGCCTCCCCCCTTAGCAACCACTATGCACTGGCCATGTTGTCTTCTGCCTGCCATTGACTATAATGGCAGAATACTGATTTTAGTTAGAATGATTATTTTAGGTTTATTTTCTTATTTTCCTCCTGATCCCGTCTGCATGCCGCTGCCCTATTCTTAAACAGCCGAGATTGGCTAATAAAAAATAAAAATTGATTTTTTATGTTTTTCTCCTGTTTTCCATGCCAATGTCCTTATACTTGGCCATTGGCATGCTTTCTAAATAATATCCACCCTTTATTTGGAGCTGTCATGGCTCCATTTTGGAATTTGCAGAAATGTACTCCATTACTGGCAGAGTACATTTCTGCAGATTACACTAGTCCTGCACTGCTGGTTTCCAGCTTCCTGGATCACAAATTCACCTCATTTGCATGGATTTCTCCTGCAAATGGGGTAATTTGCATACATGGGGCTGAGTCCGTGCAGGACTAGTGCAGGAGCACTCGTGCACACCCCTACAGGCTATTCCTGGATCGCACAGCAGACATATTGCCTGCTGGAGCTCCTGCACTAATCCTGCACACTGCACAAGGCTTGCAGAATCCAGGGGTAAGTTTCTTCTTTCCGTTCTGCTTCATGACAGAACATAGTTATGGGAGAATTTGTAGTCTTGGTAAAACGTTTGTAGCAGATATTGTCATGTTTATAACTGTTGCATAGCAATGCTATTAATACACATTGTATCAAAAATATTGGTGAGTCAAATGATTTGTTTAAATACTTACAATATATCTTTTCTTTCATTGCATCCTTGTAGAAAATTCTTCTCTGTCTTTGTCTCTGCCTGTCTCTCTCTTTCTCCGAATAAGGATATTTGATCAAATAAGAAAAAATAAACAAGCTTTTATTAAGTTAGCAAGTGATGAGTCACACATTTATTTTAGTGTGCAAAGGCTTTTCATTCTTTATGATCTGTTTAAGGGTAAACATGACCATACATTATTATTAAATATATTTTTTACTGTTATCTACTTACTCTGCATTTGAGAATTATGCAGTCCTTTTATCAGAACAAAGATGGGAGTAATGACACTTCCAGTTAATTTAACTACATTATTGGATTACTTTAGTGATATTCCAGATAAAACAAATACTTAGTGCATATTGTGGTACACCAAAATACATGATCAATAAAATCGTTTGTACATTTTGGCATGGATCCTGATTACCCAAGGGCATACAAGCATTAAACATTTGTTCTCATACAGACTGACAATTTGTGTATTTGTGCAAAACACACACAAAAAAACATTTTAGAGGGAGCAGACCCTCTTCACCCCTTATTTACATAATCTAAATCTGTTGTTGCTCTACCTTGGAGAAAGAATGGTACAATTTTGGTAAAGGTGATCACTCTTTCTTTGCTACCCTTCTACATGAGTCATTAACACATAATTTGAAACAACCTGAGACTGGGGAGGTGTGGCTAACCCTGATAAGATGGTGGGATAGTTCTCTCTCAGAACCCATTGACCAATTATATTTTATAATTTTATTACTTTAGTGAGTCAGCTGGGATTTCAGTTATAACAATGTTGCATTATGGCTAAAGAATTTATTGAGCAGCTTAAAATGGCAAATCCTGAGGAAAAAATACTCCTTATGTTCAAAACGCTTTCCCAGCATGATGTGGATACATCAGCTTTTCAGGAAGAAAACAGAAAGCAATCGGAAAGAATCACTGGGAAGAAGATTAGAGACACTGGAAGAAAAAAAATGGATAGCACTGTAAACTCAATGGCATTTAAATAGGCAAAAGCTATATTATTAGATAAAATATTTAAAAAATGGTAAACAGATAATTTAGAATAACATTCTAGAAGAAATAATGCATGCATATGGCATATCAAAACCATGCTGACAGAGAAATTAAAAACTTGCTCTTTTTGTGATGAAAAAGATTTTAAAACTTCCTCAAGAGCTGCCTGCCAGCATAAATAGAATTTGAAGCAGAAATGAAAGATGCCAAGATGCAGCCATGGATTCATAGTGCTTGCTATCTTCAAAATAAGGGAATGGTTAGTTCCATAGAGAAGAAAGTTTAAAGGAATAAAAATGAAACATTTCAAGATTAGTTTGTGGAAGATTTCTCCCTAGCCTTTTTTTCTGCAGAGAAGAGACTGGTCCTAGTTAAAGCATTTATTTTACCATGATAGGTAAACAGAAAAAAAATATAAAAATATTGTTTAACATTCATTAACATTATAATGGGAACCTTAAATCTTTTCAGCTTGCTAAGAATATTAGTCTCATAAAAATTAATGGGCAGTTGGGCTTAGTAAATCATTCTGTTCATTAAAAATTTAGAGTCATACTTCAACCAATATCCAGCAGTTTTAGTAGTTAGGAATGAGGATGCTTCTGGCAGTTCAGGGACAAAGAAGCTTCATTGGCCTTCTTAAGAGAGGAAAACAAAACCTGAACACTCCTCCATAGGAGGTCTGGTACATGTACTGGGGATTAAAGAAATGGAATCGGAAGCTATTAAAGTATAGAAAAGATTTGGATCTAGTAGAGATAGATTAAAATATCTATCAGAATGACAGGGAGTCCAAAATATAGCAGAAATGATTTCTGAGACAGAGCAGAGTGGCCAACTGGGTAATGTTGATAAAAATATTCTCATTCTGAAGTAATAGTAACAAGATCAAAAGATGGGGCCAGGGAGACCATCTGTGGGAGACCATCAGATAAACAGAGTGTACAGGAAAATCCAAAGTGACTCAGATTCAATACAAGACTATTGTCAGTCAAAGGAAGGGCTCTAAAACTTAGACAATGACAGATCTCCACTTAAACCAAGATAAGGTACAAGAAAGTATTAATCTGAATGGTGCCACACATTGAGATGATAGACAGGAGTTTTGGTGGGTATGTTGGACAATGCTTACAAAATGCATTAGAACATAAAAATACTACACCAGCTTTATGAGTCTGTATGAGATGGGTATTGGCCTTTGGACATTCTCTTTATGACTATGTGGAGACATCCTTACTGCTTGTTAGTTAGGAAATCCATTTTGTAATCTCCCTGGTAGATATGGACTGGTTGAGGTACGACTCTGAATTTTTAAAGAACAGAATGATCTACTAAGCCCAAATGCCCATTAATTTTTATAAGACTAATATTCTTAGCAAGCTGAAAAGTCTTGTAAGGTTCCCATTATATTTTTAATGAATGTTAAAAAATATTTTAATATGTGTTTTGCTGTTTATATGATTCTATTTTACAAATGAGTTCTTAACACCTTGCAAGGAAATGCTTGGGACCAGGAAATTGGTAATAATGTTAGTTCTCTTCATGCATTGAGGAGGATTGTTAAAAAAGTTTATCTGAAAGCTAAGGGAATACTATTGTGATATGTTCTCCACATTACAACATCTAATGTGTGTTTCTGTTTTTAATAATGATGTTTTTATAGTAAGGAATATGCACAAACAATTTGAAAATTGGATAAGCATTGAAAAAGTCATGAATCAGAAGTTTTTTCTCCCCTCTTTCTCCTTCTAATGAGTGGACGTAGAGTGAATTTACTAATTATATAATGATAAGTAGAGTTGAGAATCCTTTGTAAAATGTCTGTGGTGGACAATTAATGCCAAATGCTACCATTGTTCTGATTTAGGTCACTCAGGAGGAAGCTATAGTAGGTGTTTGTGAACCTTCATAACTTTGTCCTAAGGAATTTGCATATGTCGCCTAGCATTGAAATCCTGACAAAAACTGTCTAGGTTTGTGGAGGGGGAGAATCTTTATCAAATAAGATTTTCTAACATCAGGTTAGAATATGGCACACTCTTTAGAGGAAATGTAATTTTCAAAGGCTGCACAGGGATGAAGATGGAAACGGTACTTTGACATGGAACTGGTTCAGTGGCATTTGATTGGATGCACTTTTGACTGAACCAGAAATATCTGAAAAAAATGACAAAGTACATTGACTGAAAAAGCATTTGAGTGAAAACAGTAGCTGTCTGTAGAAAATATTTATGGTTCTGATCATGATAGTTGTTAGTGAAGTAACTGAAATTCTTTGTGGATTGGCAAGTATTATTTTATCAGTTATTTATTATGTTCTTGTGATGCTTAACATCTACTAAATGCATTATCTTTTATACAGCAATGGTTGCCTTTATTTCATATGAATGCAATCTAATTAGCAATGTTTTTTGTGATTGTTAATATATATTAGAGAATGAGCAAACTGTAGATCAGTACCCTGATTGGAGAATGAGCATTCACCAGCAGGGTATTAATGTACAAATAATGCCTGCTGAAAAACAAGTGTGCTGCTTCATACCAGTATATCAAGGTGCCAAGTTACTTGGACAGAAAAAAAGCTAACAGCTGCCATTATTTTACATTCACTAAATCCGCGGTGGTGGTGCTGCGGTAGCGTTGTCACCTCACAGTCAGATGCTGTCCGGTTTGATTCTCAGCTAGACCGTCTTCTGCGTGGAGACATGCGTGAATGGGTGTACCCTCGTTGAAGGTTGTGCATCAGGGCTGGTAACTCGGCATGTAAAAAACAACTACCAATCATTAGCAGACCAGAGTTCCGCTGTGGTGACCCCTAACCAGGAAAAGCCGAAAGACACAACAACAACTAAGCAGCACTTTTACTGTTTAGCAGTGTAAAATAATATCGAAAAATCTAAAATAAAAAAAATGTGTGTATGTGTTTATGTCTTTGTGTGAGAGTGTATATGTGTATGAGAGTGAGAGACTGAATGAGCCATTATCATACACTTGTTAAGCAGGACTTTTGCTGTTCAGCCAGTGTAAAATAAAACAGAAAAAAGTTTGTGTGTGTACATGTGTGCGTATGTTTCTATATGTGTGTGAGTGAATACATGCATGAAAACAATGTGTGTGTGTGTGTGTGTGTGTGTGTGTGTGTGTGTGTGTGTGTGTGTGTGTGTGTGTGTGTGTGTGAGAGAGAGAGAGAGTAAAGAGTTAGAGTGATAAAGTAATCCCTGGCAGAAACGGCATTAGTTAAGAGGTTTGTGTACCTCTAGACCATACCTCTCAACCTCTCAGCACAAGAATCGGGACAGAGCCACAAATAACAAGGGACAAACAACCAAAAATAAGGACTGATTTTAAATATTGCTCTTATAAACTTAGAAAGTTACTAGAACAACAGGGTTTCCATTAGCATGCATTATCTGTAGGATATGAAGTCTGAAACCTGAAACTCAAATGTCTGTCATTATTTAATCATGTCAGTCCCCAGGGATTTGCCAGAAAACTACACATTTTTATGAGGATGGGTCCAAACAAGCCACAAATCTGGACATTCGGCAAAAATCTTGACAGTTGAAAGGTATGCTCTGTTGACTCTTAGCTCAAAATATGTGGATAAACCTAAAATATATGGTGAGACAAAGGCTCAAAATAGGAACATATTTTACTTGATTATTAGCATTTCTGTTAGCATGCATTTTCTGAAATAGAGGTGTGTATGAAAAACTGAGTGAGAGCAACAGTAAAGATATTTGCATATGAGTGGACCTTTCAGCTGAAGAAATCTGGAAAAAGCCTAAATTAAAGAGGGAACAAAGGCTCAAAAATAGGAACAGATTTTAATTACTGCTCTTGTAAAATTACAAACCTGCATAATAAAAGGGATTTGTGTTAGTTTGAATTTTCTGAAGAAAATAATAGTCTGAAACTCAAATGTATGCCGTATTTAGTATCTTCAGTTTCCAGTGACTGCCAATAAACCAAACGTTTTAGGAGGAAGCGACTAAAAAATAAAAATAAAGTAACTGCCTGGATATTTTTTTAAGTGTTATATTTTGGACGTTAAATGCTTCCTCCAACACCATGAACATATACTATAGCAAGTTAGAAACATTAGGCAGAGGAACTATTTTACATAAAAAATATAAAAAAATAATATAGTACTTAAAAAAATAAATAAGCAAATCAAACACAACAATTTTACAGAGCCCGTTTTCTAAGCATAATAATGCCCTCCAGGTTGTGTTTTAATGTGTAATTAATGCCCTTCCAAGGGGTGTAGAGGGCCGATGCTGGGTGTTAATTATACATTAACACATACTCTGCCAGGCATTATTTCTTGCTTACTGAATCTCTGTTTATGTTATTACTGAATATGTCTGCATTAAAATATTTATATTGTGTTGGAGTTTTTCTCCCCAGGCTTCCAGCAAAAAGCATTTTTTGACTAAATCCAGTTGGACAAACCCAGTAAACAAAAACAAAATAAAATAAATAAAATAAAATAGAAACCTCAGAAACAATGTCTAGCACTGCTCAAAGATAATAATAAATTATATCATATACTCATATCCAGAGGACATAGCCAATCTTTCAGCGAATACATTTAGCTCTAATGTCACCATGTTCCCCATCCTACATTCCCAAATCTCATACCCACATCTACACCCCTCCCTCAGTCTCCAATAAATAAGTCCTCAAGGCACATTGCCACACTAAGAACACTGCTTCTATGGGACTGGATAATGTCTTGAGTTGCTTGGCAGCCAACATGAAACAGGACCTGTTAGACCTCCTACAGAGGATATTCAGTCAGATTCCAAACAGACTGTATGCTGGACAAATGGAAACAGAAACTGTCACCCTCTTACACAAATGTGGGATGTCAATGGACCTGGGAAATTATAGACCCATAAGTTGGTCCAGACCCATTTTAAGGCTAAGGAAAGGGTCATAATGGAATTAATAAATAAGGATATAGGTAACTTATAAACTCTCAACAAAAGGTAGTTTGTATTTGTCAAGAGTATTTCCTGCCTATTTAACTTGGTTAACTTCTTTAAGAAGGTTACTGAAGCAATGTATGAGGGCAAATCAGTAGACACCACATATCTATACCTTGAAAAGGCATTCAAAACCATTCCACACTCAGGCGTTTTAGATAAACTATCCCAAGTAAATGTTAATCCCTATTTAATTTATTGGAAGGCATATTGATTGGTTCACAAAGAGAGCCCAAGAAATTAGGGCCAGCTGCTTACCTCCTTCAAGAGACCTGTCACTAAAGGTGTATATCAGGGTCCAGTGCTTCAGCCACTCTTCTGTGGCCTTACTTCTCAGAAGCCAAAGCTACTATTAAGGGTTTATGGCTGACCAAGTTTAACAATGACTCTAAGCTTGCGCCATCGTAAACTTCCAGAGGACTCCAAGAGGTTTGTTCCTAAACCATATGGATTGGTTAATGAATTTTACATGTAGATCTATAGCACAAGCCTACATAAAAACATGTTTTAAATGTACATAACCATATTAAGCATGTTGGGTGAACCCCATTCCATGCAGTTTGCAAGATTTACAGTAATTTCTAAGGAGAAAGTAGACACTACATATAGAATTGATTGTAGACCGATATTCTTGCTGAACACAGATGTTACAGTTTTGGCTACGATTATTTCCTTTACACTAAATACAGTATTACCATATCTCAACAACCAAGGGCAAGAAGGCTTTTTACAAAGGTAACAATCTATCAACATTTGCATGACTGTCTCTGGTGGTTTTGAGGAGAGAATTCATGACAAAATGCAGGTTGGTATATGCTTTTTTGAACATCTCCAAAGCCTTTGACTCGGCCATCTGGGCTTTTTTTTTTTTTTTTGAGGTATTAGAACAATGAGGATTAGGCCCTAGAATCACAGCCCTATCCTAAGTTTGAAGTGCTGATCAACTGGGGTGCCACAGCAAGAAAGTATAAAGAGGGGAACCAGATTGAGATGGTCATTATCCCATGAACTATTCAAATTAGTAATAGAAGAGCTGGCATTAGAAGGAAAAACAAAAGTTATTAGAAGAGCTAATAATGGAAGGCTCTAGGGCTTGTTTTTTAAGTTTGCAGATCACTGTTTTTCACCAGTGGAGGAAATTGATGTGTTTGCTCACAAGGTGTTAGGTATCTTTGCAAAATTTACCAGAATGTCAAAATTAAAACGTGAACTAAGGAAAACAGCTTTATTTGGAGTAAGGAAAGGTCAGTCAAAGAAAACTGTGGGTCATTTCAAGAGATAGAAGTACCTAAATACCTAGGTTTAGAAGTGACCAACACTTAAGAAGAGACAGGCATATAAAGGATAAACAATCTTAAGGTTATTATAAACACAACCAATGACAAAGGCTTCAACAGGATCAAAAGTTAACCGGGAGAATTAACCAAATTAATATCATGAGCACCTCCCCAGCTATTCTTTATCTCATTTGTCATATACCTTATGCCATACAAACACCCAGGAAGCAGGAAAATCCATTTTGGTATAGAATATTAAATACACCAAGGCGAAAGAAGTAGAATCTCCTTGAAGAGAGTATGTGCTCCAAATGAACTTTAGTGCAGGCCCACAGTTTAGCCAAGTATGTAGGCACCAAGGAGGAAGCAAAGGGTATGTGGGAATCTATTCAAACTGAAGAAGTATCTCACACCCCTGTCTAGACAGACTAGCTGAATGATTGATAATTATGTCTAGGGGAATGTGATGCATTTAGATGGGTGGGTGCGGGTTAACTAATATCTGGTACTGGTCACAAATTGTTAAGACCATCCCATGGCAGAATAGATGGTTTTGAGAAGAGGCAGGGATTTATAGATAGAATCAATTTGTGGTGATCCAATCCGGAGAACAAATGGATGCTAGACTATTCTTTAAACATCTTAGTTTCAGAGAAGTGACAGACAATTATTGAATACCTGAGAACCACCTTTGTACCATTTATCTTGATTTCCATAAAGAGAAAACAAATATGATTTGTACTTTGGAAGAGGCATGGGAATGTCAGGAAGGGAAGGGGTAATGTAATATATAAGGAACTGATGGAGTCAAGGGGAAGTAAACCTTTCAAAATTTCACCAAAGCACTGTCTGGTTAAGTGACTTGCTCAAGATCACATACTAGGAAAATAAATGCTGAGTTGACCACAGGAAGCAGAGCAGTAACAAATCGTAACCTTAATCCTCTGGACTGACAGACTCATCTGCCCCTTTGTTGTTTACAATGCTTCTAGTTTTGACTAACTACTTAAACTGTAATATTCATATGTTCCATTATGCTAAGCTTGGAATCATTATCCATGCCGATATTTCCCCATTTGTCCAATGCTTCTATAAAATCTGATGTAGCCAATTTGTTAACACACAAAGGAGAACCTTTGCTGTTTGTGCAATTGTTAACAAAATAACTGACTTTTTTATTTCTTATTTAGTGGTGGTATGTTGTCTGTAATGCATTCTGTGAGGTTATCAATATCAGTATGGAGTGTGTCTGTTAAGGACTGTAGCTCATCAGAGGCATATCTTAGAGTGGAATCATCCAGTCTGTCATTTCAGTGCAATTTTTATGATAGCACATAAGTCAGTCAGCTGTTTTCACATAGAAATTATGCCTGGAGTCATTGTGTTCTCTGCTACGTCGACCACCTTATACATGTCCAAGAGCACTGCAGCCCCTTGCTGCCATTTGTATCTGTATATAAATATAATTGGTCAGGTTCATAATAGCTGAAGTGGTGATGTGGCCTCTTCCTTAACCATGCAATGTGAACAGGATAAAATGCTCAGTCCTGATAAGTAATTCTTAATTTAAAGCTTAACTGCTTTCACAGGGACCTTTGTAATCATGTTTAGTGGATTTATAGACATATCTACTGACATTCTGCAAGGTATTTAATTCAGGCATTGGTATTGTAATCAGCAAGAAATGAATACTTTGGTGGAATCTTTCTTGAGTAGGGGATATAACAAAGATATTTTAAACAGATGTTTTGATAAATTAGTTAAAAGAGTTAAGCTTTTTGATGGTGTAAATAGTTACTTTCCCTGCAAAAATGTGGCTCAATATAATGGTAATAATAACTGTAAGGAAAATATGTATTTTGTAACCACTTATGGTTGTTTTACTTCTCAATTTCTTGATATAGTAAAACAATTTTGGTCTTTTTTACTTTCTTGCAAAAATGTTGAACAGTGGCTGAATGTTAATTTACAATTTTCCTATCGGAGAGGTAGAAATATAAGAAATTTTTTGGTTAAAAGTAAATTTATTTTGCCTCCACCTTCATTATATAAAGAACCATGCCAAGTTGGCACTTTCACTTGTGGAAATTGCAAAGGTTGCAAATATATCACATCATGTTTTCCATTTATTAATGATGTTAAGTTTACTCCTGTTAAGCAGTTTTGTTGTAAGTCAGTAGGGGTTATTTATGCTCTATGTTGTCCATGTAATATGTATTACATAGGAGAAACAAAAAGGGCCTTCAAACTGAGATTGTTAGAGCATATACGGGACATTAAGAATGGTAATATTGAAAGCCCTGTAGCTTTGCATTTTTTAGAATGTCATAACAAAAATAGTGAAGGTTTAAAAGCCACTATTTTAGAACAAGTTAAGCCAATAATGTATTGTCAGCAGGATGTTAAAACTGTGTTACTGCAAAAAGAAGCTCTGCTTATTTTAAAGTATAAAACTATGTCTCCTTGTGGGCTCAATGCTGAGTTCAATTGGAGAGTGTTGCTTAATTAATTGCTTAATTGTTTAATTGAGTTACTAGTTTGTTATAAAATGTGGATGCTTGTATACAATTTTATTCTCCTTGAAGGCTTTGGCCGAGACGTCAGAGATTTTATTAAAGAACTTTTTGGATACTGTGGTCGTTGTTTGCTACTTGCTGCTTGCTACTTGGTGCCTTTTCGTTGTTTTTGATTGGTATTGTAATCCTATTTTTCATTATCTCAGGGAGAGTTACTTCATGTATAGTTATGTTAACAATTTCTGCCATGGGATAACCAATAAATGAAACAATTATTATTTCTGTGGCAGGGCTAGGTAACCAGAGGCGTAAACCTTGGCTAGAGATGATTATCACTGTGGAAATGACACCTTGACCCCATGTGCAAAATGGGAAAAGGAATTGAGGATGGATGGATGGATGGATGGATGGATGGATGGATGGATGGATGGATGGATGGATTTAGCAATTGTTTATAAATAGAAGTATAGAAGATTGCCTGTAGATGCTATAACATGGTTTACAGCAGGAAGGAATTTATGTTTTACACTTAACTGTTACAGGCAGGTGAAAGATTATTTGTGTATGCTGTGCCGTGTTTTTTAGTATGAAAGGTATTCTTCTTGCTGTCCTGATAAAGGCATTTAGGGGATTATCCTTGGATAGTGTGCTACAATTTTTGTATAAAAGGGTGTTTTTTTATTCTATACTGTTATTTACAGGTCAGAGATTATCTGTGGAGACTGGGACATAGTTTTTAGCATAAAAGAATATTATTTTTGAATTGTTGCATGTTGTGAGTATAATACTGAAATTTTTATACAAATATCTTTGCTGTCTTCATTGTCATAAGAATAAGTACATAAGTTCATAGGTATAGTACCAGGCTAGCTGCCATTGTGGATCATTTTAAGCCTAGCCAGTTTCCCTTTTTGCACTCAAAATAACCTGTTCCATTTGCTGTTAGATTGGCCTTATCCATTCCATGGTCAATAATTATATATTACCCCTAATGAGAATAAGTGAGATCATAGCATATATAATTTGAGGGGACCCATGTGTGGGATAAAGCATTTAGGAGTTGCCTCCATCCATCAGTAGTTAGGGGCAGTCCTGGGCTAAATTTTCTGTTTCCCATCTGTAGATCTAGATTGTTCTTGAATATAGACATGAATGAACTTTGTTGTATATGGATGGGGGTGTGGTGTGGTTCTGCTCCAGAGCAGCAGTATCCTCTGCTAGATATACCTGTCCCTTCAAACTGTTCTGTTGATGTTGCAGAAGAGGTTTAGATCCCTAGACCGAGTATTTTGATGCAGTTTGACTTGCTGATGTCCAGCAAATCCATCACTAATGGGTCAAAGGATGCCTTGTATGCAAGACACAGGTCAACTCTCAGAAGTCTGTAAGCTGTTGATTATAATGACAGAGATGTGAGTCAGTACTTGTAAGGTATGTCTTTAAGCCTTGTATCCTTCTAGTAAGATATTACTGTGGGCATTCTAGTTGTTGCATGTGTCTGGACAGATACATGCCAAAGGGACATTACATTCAATGAATGTCCTAATCAGTGCTAAGTAAAGGAGGACAATGATGTCCCTAGATCAAGACACAATTGTTTTGTTTATAAGTGGACAATATAGAAGCATTTTCTTATAACTATGGACACACATTGGTGAAAAGTTAGGTCCCTGTCTATACAAGATGCCAAATTCTGAACAACTGGGTCAACTCATAGGGATGTATTGTCAATGTGGTACTTCTCTGGTGTAGATGACTTACTAAAGGATACAACAATGCAGTTCTTGGCATTGCCTGAGTTCATGATTTTGGCACCAGTTATTTATCTGGGGCAAACCTTCATGCAGGATTGCCACATCATTTCAGGATTCATTTACTGCTCTTAGATTGCACTCATCTGCAAACTTAGTCATCTTTTGCATCAGAAAACTAGATGAGAAACAAGAGACATCCCAGCACAGAACTCTGGAGGACTCCACTGCTGACTGGTCTCTTTGTGGATATAACTTCTCCTATTTCAAATGTCTGCATCCTATCTGTGAGCCAGTTGGCAATCCAGTGGGTGAAATATGAGTTTATTCCCAGTTTATTACTACACCTAAGTGGGGAATTTTGTTATAAGCTTTTGCCAGGTCAAGGTATATGATGTGTACCATTTTGCCTTTATCCATTGCTTTGGTTGCTTTTTCAAAAAAAAAAAAAATCCACCAGATTGAGTAAACATAACCTGCCCTTGACAAATCCAAACTGAGATGGGTCCAATGTTTGTAAGTTCCCCATTTCCTGGTTAATTAATTCCATGGTAAATCTTTCCATGGTTTTGCATATGAAAATGGTCAGATTTATGGGTCTATAACTGCCTGGGTCTGTAGAAGTCCTCTCTAATGCAGAGGAAAGGTTAATTAATTCCATGGTTTTGCATATGAAAATGGTCAGACTTATGGGTCTGTAACTGCCTGCGTCTGTAGAAGTCCTTTCTTGTGCAGAGGAATGACTGTAGCTGTTCTCCATTCTCCATTCACCCAGTACAAAACCTGTTTGGAGGCTGAGAATGAACAGTGTTGTTAGGGGTGTGGATAAGTCATGCTTCATGCTATTTAAGATGCATCCAGGGATACTGTCAAGGAGCATTGATGCAGTATTTGTAGCTTTTGATAGCACTTTTAGGACTTGGCCTTGTGTGATAGCTGGGTACAAGCCAGTTTCAGGTATGTTTTGAGGGTCAGATGGAGGGGAGAGAGGGGTAAAGTTTGAGATAAAATTATCAGCCAATAAGTTCATTATATCTTCAGCCTCAGTGTAGGTAACATAGTTCACAATCACCTCAGCACATTGCTGTGTTGTGCTTTTGAGATTATGAACATAACTAAAAATGCCTTGTTATCGTCTTTGGCTTGAGTAACTATTTTAACCTCAAACTTGCCTTTGGTGGATTTTATTAAGCTGCTGAGAGGATTGTTTATTTCAGTGGCAAGAGCTGTAACATTATGGGAATTGCTTTTCTTACTGTTGCTCAAACTTCTCTTCCTATTATTACAAAGCTTTTTGATATTGTAGTTCCACAATGTGGGTTTGTTTCTGGGGTTGCCTGGAATTTGTTCCTATGGCATATACAGCTATATCTATGCAGCTGTTTACATGCTGGTATAGTGTGGTATTGATAAGTAGTTGCTGGCAAGTTTTTTGCAGTTGAAACGAAATAGTCTTTAAATGTGCTTGCACTATCTAAGTGTATACTACAAACAAAGGGATTATCACTAGCCAGTATTCCTCCACAAAGTAGACTATTTGTAGACTTCTACAGCATTGCTGGGCTATTTTAATAACTTTCTGTTGTGATGCATGGGGTGTGCTGATTGCACTCTGAAATCAGGATGAAAATAATCTTGGTATAATCTGGTTGCTATAACAAAGATCTTACACATACTATGTTCATATACATATGCTTTCCAGTGCTGTACAGGAAAAAAAAAATCTTCAAAATACAAATTTGAAAATAGTGTCTGTGTCCTCAAATGTGACTGAACAGTATAGCAACTTACACCTCTATTTTGACCAAATCCAGTGACCAAACCTTTTATTGCAAGTGTAGTACAGTATCTTCCTGCACTATGACTATTGCACCAACAAGTTCCATGTACTAAAATTATGACTAGATCATTGATTATAAATTCAGTTTCTTATCTGTTCAGAAAAAAATTCTAAACAAACTCATCTCTCAAACTTCATTCACAAGATTAATTTATTGGGATTAGTTTATTAAACACGCACACACACACACACAAATCTAGTTATGATCAATGATTTGATTACAGTCGTCTTTGTTTATTCAGCCTTACCTAGGATTGCAGTTTTCTTCATATATGCCAATATTCGTTTTAAAATGTTTATCAACAGACTTTTTGTATGCCTTCCAAGCCCTGTTAAGCACCATCACTGAGTGACCAAGGTAGATATGGCAAGTATGCAAATGTGTATGGACACTTTCAAGGGCACAGATCTATGTCTCCCAAAAACTGCATCTTCCACCAATGATGATTAATAGATATCTAACCTATTTATTTATTTTTAACGTTGTTACCTGGGGAAGAATGTTGATCCTCATGGATCATTTTTAGGTTAAGCTCAGATGAAAATAAAAAGCACCAAATTTAAAATGACACTGTTACAGGTTATATATGTAGTAGCTACATATGCAAAGGTTATTACAGTAATAATTCACATTATGGTCAGTCATATGAATACATTATTTACTCAATATTCATCAGAGCTTTTTAAGTGATATGAGGGCAAGGGGAAGGAGAATGGAAGGAGTTTTGAGAAAGATTAAGACTGAGAAGTTGAGAGGAGAAATGGAGAATAAAGGTGGTGGAGTCAAACTTTAGAAACATGATAGAAAGAGAAAAAGGCTATTGGCGAGAACTCAGCATGGGGTCTGGGGAGATGGCTAACAATATATGGAAAGTGCTTAACTAGTGAGTGAGTACAGAGCTGGAGGAGTGTGTGGGTTGTGGGTGATATGGGAATGCTTTTTTTCGTGATGCCTTAGTTAAAGAATTGTTTCATGTTGCATAGACAAAGAAGAATTTACTGAATTTGTGCCTGAAATTTTGGAAGGATGTGATGGATTTTATGACTGATGAGAAAGATTCCCATGTTTGGGGGCATAAAAGAGAAGCTGTGCTTACTGAAACAAAGTTTCTTTGTGGGACAGGGTGGCAAATGTCAAGGAGCAATGAGATCTGAAGTTGAGCTAGCAAAGAAGCTAACAGATCCAACGTGTAATAGTTTCTATATTAAGGATGAGAGGAGAAGCATGAATCATTTGACCTTTTAAAGAACTGGTGATAGGAACTCTGAGACTGTTTCTGCCTAGTATAAGAGAGTATTAATTTTGATTTTGTGGTATAGATATGTTATTAGACGTTTCAGGTATGTTCTAGCTGGTTTACTATTACAAGGTCGAACGGCACTCCTTCGACTGTAGTATAGTCGACAACGGAAGGTCGAAACTGATAATCGCGAACTCAAAAAAACAATCTAGGAATGGGTTTCAACATGGGTCGAGGTAGGGGAGATGTTTGTAGTTCAGAAAAATACGAACACCTACCTCAACCCATGTTAACACCATTCCTAGATTGATTTTTTACTTCGACATTCGACATTTACGACCTTCCGTTGTCGACTATAGTACAGTTGAAGGAGTGCCGTTCGACCTTGTAATAGTAAACCATTCTAGCCAAATACTATGGTATTTGAAGTATGTTTTTGTTCCTCTGGGTTCTTTGTGCTTGTAAAGTATGCTACATTATGTGGAACAAAAGAGAATGTTTGCCTAGTGTCAAAAATGAAGTGTTTTGTTTTGTTGGTATTCAGGAAGAATTTGCTGTGTGTATGATTATCCTACTGGGTTGAGATCATTATCTAGTTCAGTGGTAATGGTGGAGTGAAGTGCCTAGGCTCAGTAGATGACCACTGTCATGTGCATCAAGAATGATTTGGGTTTGGGGGACATTTGCTTGGTGGTCATTTATGAAAAAAAAGGGTCGATATTATAAGAGCGACGGTTGAAAACATCGAACAACATACAGTCGACACCATATGATCAATGTCTTCAAACGTCGACCTTATAAAAAAACAAAAAGAAAAAAGTACCCTAATGGGTTTAAGCAGGGGGGGCAAGCCCCCTGCACCCCCACACCCCCTGCTACTTAAATATACCAACTCCGAGACCACATTACATTGCAGTAAACAGAAATCTCCCCTTACGGAGATTTCTGTTTACACACTCGAGATTCTGAGCGTTCGCTATTCTCGTGTTGACAATGTCAGATTCAACATTGTCAACATTCAAGAATATAATATAGACCCAGAAAGAACATAGGAGAGGGGGAATAGATGAACCCTTGAGGAGCAGCTCTGTAAGAAAGGTAGCTTTGGAACCAGGGAATGGTACCAGCACCAATATCTGTTCTGATAAAGGGAAGAAGCAGCTCATGATCAGCTCTGTCAAATACGTTAGTTAAGTCTATAAATAATCCTGCTGTATTGAAGACCAGTTCACTGTTATATTTTTTATTTTTTTTATTTTTATTTTACATTTGTTGACCGGGCTAGTCTGGCTGGATACATGTCCATTTTCAGCAGAGGCCCGAGGAGAAAAGCTCCACTATATACTAGTGACTTATAATAAACAAAAATATACAAACTTATAAGCAAATAAAGAAATATTCTCATGTAGTATAGTAACAATGCAGAAGCACTTTAACAAGAACTAAACAATAGTGAGGAATCATTATCCCATAATATTTGCAAGAGTAGGACTGTTAAAAAATGAAGAAGAGAGAAAATAGTAACACGTAAAGAGTCTACAAATATTTACACTATTAACAAATTAGGATAAACATTTTGTGCCAGGGCACTAGTTTTAAGATAGAGATTTGCACAGTAGGGATCAGCATCTAGGTTTAAATAAAAGTAGAGATGACAGGTTGCAGTAATATATCTAGTATAAGGAGAAAAGATAGTATAGGAAAATTAATAAGCAGGTGGGACGCTGGGTGCACTACACTGGAGGGATAGAAGTAGTGATAGAGGCAAGTAGAAGTGAATGGAGAGGACTGTAGAGAGGGATTGTTTGCTGAGCTCAGTCAGGATTAGAGCAGGGGCATAGCCAGTGGGATTTAAAATAGTTTCTTAGTTGTTTTTTGAAAAGGTGAGATGAGCCTAAAGTGGTCAGTTCTATGGGAAGTTTATTCCAGTATGAGCCAACAGCATTAGTAAATAAGGAGTCACCTGCTTTATTATGAGATTTGAGAGTGGCTACTAGAAGTTTGCTGGCTGAGCGAAGGGAAGTAAGATTCTTGTATGGGGCAATGAGGTTATTAAGTATGGGTGTATTAGAGGGGTAATGGAGAATTTTATATATGATGACTAATTGATGTAGGAGAATTAGATTTTGAAGTTCAAGCCAGTTAAGGTTTTTGAGATTAAGACAATGGTGAGTACGAAATGGGGAACCTATGACAAACCTGGCAATACTATGGTAGGCTGTGGCAAGTTTCTGAAGGTTAGCTTTTGAAATGTTGATAAAGGATGGAGAGGCATACAATAGTGTAGAGATGAGATGAGTTTGGGCAAGAGACACTCTGGTGGTTGCAGTAAGAAAGGGCTTAAGTCTATAGAGGGCACCTATCTTTTTATTAACAGCCTTGATGGTTAGATCAATGTGGCAGTCAAAGTTTAGTTGATTGTCTATTGTAACGCCTAGTAGTTTAGTGGAACAATCAGGTGTAATGATAGTGCCATTGTCAGACACAATGGAAAAGGAGATAGGGGCAGATTTAAGGGTTGGGGTGAAAAGTAGTAATTTGCTTTTTTTTGGGATTAAGGAGGAGACGGATATGTTGGAATAATTTTTCTGCTGCCGTAAAGACTTTTTGGGTGGAAGAGTGAAGTTCTTCTGGAGATAAAGCAGAACAGATGAGAGTTCAATCATCAGCATACTGAATACAAGTGGATGTCGGGAGTGAAGTAGACAGGTTATTTCTAAATATGGAGAAGAGAAGGGGACCTAAGATGGATCCTTGAGGGACACCGATAGAGACTGGGAGCTGAGAGGATGTTTAGGAGGTGCATATATAATGGACCATGTCTATCTGTATGACATCTGTTAAGGTGTAGTGGGTGGTCTTGGGTCCACATCCTGGTTTAACTCCATGTTGTTAGGGTACAGGTGTTGCATTTTTATGTCTATTAATTATGTAATGATAATTTTGAAGACTTTCCCTCAATTCAATAATATTTATATTGATCTGAGGTCTTTGAAGTTTTGGGATTTTTTTGGGTTTTGATAGCTTTAGTATGGGCTTGATTATAGCTATCTTCCATTTGCTAGGCATTATATTACTGGGAAGGCTGAGGTTGAACAAGGAGATGGGGGATGATATGCTTCTAAAATATGTAATTTATAGCCAGATAGACATGGTCCATTATATATGCACCTCCCAAACATAAAAGAGTTGTAAGATTGCACAGAATAATGTACTTGAGTTATACCATGTAATGAAAACAGTTGTTTAAAGGCACATTAAGTGATAACAGCTTATGATATACTTTCCAAATATGTATAGCTACTTATTACCTTAGCTTTTATTAATTAAAAATTAAATAAATAGAAGATTGTTTCTAAAAGTGACTATGCCGTATACATGAATATCAGATGAATGAGTCAGGTATTACACAGTATTCAGCATGGATGGATGATAAATGGAGCACAAGTTGTTGACCCAATTTGATCCAGCTTTACTGGGATATTTTAATATAAAACAAAGCACTTTATCGATTTCACAGTGGAACAGCTCTGAACCTCACCCCAGTATTAATCAAATGAATTACAAACTTCTTGTTCAGACAGCACCAAAGATAAGTAACTGAATGACTTACTCACAGGGGTGAAAGTACATTTTCAGACATTTAAAGAAGTGCAAGTAAAGGGTGGTTAAAAAATATAAATAGCTCCAAATACAGCACTGATAATTCCTCCGCCATGTCTGTCTGTTTGGTCACTGCAAGGTGTTGAAACCAAATTTCTAGGCCATGGTGCTCCAGGATGGGAGAAATTCCACCAAGCTGAGATGAAGGTGAAGGTCGTAAACTAGACACACTAACATGAATTCTCACCTTATTTTAGAGTAGAACTGTCAAAGTTAAATGGTATGGTCTAGTGTTTTACACTCACCTTCAACTTTAAACAGCATATAGCCAAAAAGAGCCTAGGGACTGACAGAATGGAAGGAATATAAAAATATGTCATCTCTGAAATGGCAAAAAATGCTTTTTACCTATATGCCATTTCCAAATCATTTGCTCATGCAAACTTAAGAGACTAAAGATTTAGCTCATTATGGTTTTAAGTGTGGCAACATTGCACTTTCTAACAACCACAATATCAAACACACAATAACTAAACCATTTGAAGAACGAGTTAATACATTTTCTTCGAAAGATCAAATGCATAGACATATATGTTCCAAAATGTATGGAAAAATAAGATGGACATTTATATGAAACATATTTTTTACGAATATGCTAGATAAATGAAGACTGTGGCACTAAAGAAACTGTTACAGATAATAAAGCCAGATTGATGTGTTTGTTTGCTCACTTGTTTCATCTTTTTAACTGGGTAGATGATCTCATCCAGGGATCTTCTCTAGCCATGACCATGTGGGCATAAAAAGTATATTTACATCACACAAGCATTGTATCAGGATGTAATTTGACATTATTTGAAAAATGACAATTTTCTAATGTGTACAATGGTGTAAAATTCTTGTTATAGCCTATTTACACAAGGCAAGAAAATATAACAGTAATTTAAATATTCATACAGAATAGAATACATAACCATCCCTATCATGTCAGTAACATTAGCATTCAGGCATGAGGATAATGTACATTGTTTACCTGATGTACATACAGGTATATGCTGCAATGGGATTTCTAGTTAGCTGATATCAAACCCGGAACATTCATATTCTTAGCTGTGAACAAAAACCTAACACCTGCTGAGAAGGCTGTTGTATTACAACCCCCAAGATGCTCTGCTCATTCACTAGGTATGGAAATCTTTGAAGATGGTGACATGCAGGTAGAATCTATGGACCACAGTATGAACAGGCATAAAGAAAAGGGTTCAAAGAAAATGAGTGGACTAAACTATCATCTCAGGTAAAGAAATCAAAACAAGGACAATGTTGTTAAAACTTAAGTTTCTGCTGGTGAAATTAAGCATGCCCATGCCGACTATGAAAAAAAATTCTACACCTGAAAGAAATCACTCACTCAAGACTGACATTAGGATGATTAGATACTTAAATTTTATGGTAGGGTCTTGAAGCATATTATTGACCAAGGGGAACATTATTTCATCAAAGATAATCCCCTGGATTCACAAAAGCTTGCACAGCGTGCATGATTAGTGTAAGAGGTAATGTTGACAATATGGTGGCCGAGCGATCCACATACTTCCCCGTTTGATGTGCATGAGCGCTCTTGCACTAGTGCCACACGTTACCAGCCCCCGTATTCAAATTACCACATTTGCAGGTGAAAAACATGCAAATGAGGTAAATCTGCTATTCAGGAAGCAGGAATCAAGGTGTGCAAGACTAGCATTGTTGTTGTGTCTTTCAGCTTTTCTCGGTTAGGGGTCGCCACAGAGGAACTCCGGTCTGCTAATGATTGGTAGTTGATTTTTACGTGCCGAGTTACCAGCCCTGATGCACAACCTTCAAAGAAGGTATGCCCATTCACGCATGTCTCCACGCAGAAGGCGGTCTAGCTGAGAATCGAACCGGACAGCGTCTTACTGTGAGGTGACAATGCTACCGCAGCACCGTGCAGGACTAGCGTAATATGCAGAAATGTACTCGGCTAGTAACTGAGTACGGTTCTGCAAAATCCAAAACGGGAACATGACAGCTCCAAATAAAAGCTGCATATCACTGAGGAAGCATACCAATGGCCCAGTATAAAGCCATTGGCATTGCAAACAATGCAAAATGTACAAAATACAACTGTTATTATATGTCTGCCGATCACGGCTGTTGAAACATAGGGCAGCGGCACACAAATGGGATTGGTGGGGAAATAAGAGATAAACCTAAAAAAGCAGTCTAATTAAAATCAGTATTCTGCTATGCAAGTCAATGGCAGGCAAAAGACAACCTGGCTAGTGAATAGTGGTTGCTAAAGGGAGAGGCACAGTGTGACACATGGAACTATACATTAGCAGGCAATCCTATGCAAATGAGGGGAAGGATAGTGAATCCCGGTTTTCCCCAGCATTTGAGGCAGGTCTCAACAGTGTAAGAGTATGACTAGCTGAGTGCAAGACTAGGAGGTAGGTGACATCATGGGTGGGTGTGTCAGGCATACTGTAAGCGGATTGGAGCCCTGTGTCTCGGGTATGCTCCCAGCGTAGCACAGCTAAGCTAGGGGGTGTGTCTAAACCTGCCCAGCACTCTTTACAAAGCAGGTTTGCATGCCATGCACTGGGATTTACAGGAAGAAAAAAGAAGTTAAACCAGGAAACAGCAGCAGTGTGCACATTCGAGTACTCTGTTTGTGTGGCGCGGCACCGGGTCCAAACAGAAGGGCAATGGGAAGGGAAATCAGCAGTAGGAAGGTAATCAAGGAGAACTAGCATATCTGGCAGGTGAAAAGCAGCCAATTACAATGGCAGCAGCCCAGCCCAGAACACTACTATAAACTAAGCAAACACCTTCACCACTAGTTTTTCCCACACTCTACACCACCGGTGTATACAAGTGGGGAAATTTTAACAAACAAACCTACAAAATGAGAAGGGCTGCAGCAGGCAATCTAGAACAACATGTCCAAGAGGCTGAGAGTGGTGAGGATGTGCATGCTGCCAAACAACCCACAGTGAGGAGACGGAGAAGAGTGTACAGACCCAGGGTAACCTACTAGGGGCTACATGAGCTGGAGATAGTGGAGCGCTATAGGGTGGATAGAGACCTCCTACAGCAAGTAGTTGAGCTGTGCCAGCCACACCTGACACACCAAACCGAATGAGGGGAACCCGTCCCAGGGGATATCAAGGTATGTGTAGGCCTAGGTATACGAGCCATAGGTATCTCCCAAAGCACAACTGGGGATAACATGGGGATCTCACTAGCATCAGCATCCAGAGTATTTCACCAGTTCCTGGATGCCATGTCAGCACATGCCAGTGAGCATGTATATTTCCTCAACACCCATGAGGAGTTGACCAGCAATATGCATCTCTTCCACCAAATAGCAGAAAACCCTGGGGTAGTGAGTGCTATAGACTGCATGCACATACGCATGAAAGCACCACCTGGTGAGCAGGATAGGGCCTACATCAACTGCAGGGGCATCCTCTCCATCAACTGCCAGGTCGTATGTGATGCCCAGGGCATTATAATGAATGTGTGTGCTGACTGCCCTGGAAGCTATGATGATTCCCACATATGGCATTTGATGCAGCTGTACCAGAGATTTTCCAATGGAGACATCCCCTATGGTCACCTAGTGGGGGATGCTGGGTACACACTGGAGTCGTGGCTGATGACACCCATCTGAAATGCACACATACCTGAACAACAATGCCATAATGAGGCACACGCACAGGCCAGACATATAACAGAGTGTGTGTTTATGATGCTCAGGTCATGGTTCTGGTGTCTGGACACATCCGGCGGAGCCTTGCAGTATTCACCACTACATGTACCCAAATTATTATGGTATGTGCGATGCTACACAATATGATCCTGCAGAAACAGCTGCAGCAGGAACAGCATGCAGCAGGGCCACACAGTCCCCCAGCAATGCCAAGGCCTGCATAGGCACAGAGTGATACAGAGAAGGAAGAGCCTGAGCCTGCCCCAGTAGGCAGAAGAAGGTGTGCCCTGTATGCCCTGGCCTTGGCAAAGAAGAATGCATAGCACATACACTGACACAGTAGGGTCCCAGGAATTGACACCTCTCTCTGACTCGCACATACAGTAAAAGGGATGCCAAATATGACACCACCTGTGCTCAACCATGTATAGGGAGTGTACTATGTGCATCCGACATAGGCAGCCCTCCAGCACCATCCACAAGGTTGGCACACTCACAAGGTAAGTCAATCAACCTACCAATTGCCAAATGGAGTAGAATGTGTTGTCCCTGTAGCTATGGTATGGATGTGAGCATGCAAGGGAATTGGGTGGCTGAATGTTATGGCATCAGAGAGCAGATACCCATAGTGGCATCCTGACATGTGTAACACATACTGGAGTCACCATAGTAGCCAGTACTACACAAGGTGACAAAAACCACTACAGGAAATGTGCTGTGTCCATATGACCCACAAATGCTAGTCAGGATGGTTCATGTACCCAACAACAGTTACTGCCAGCAGAACAGGTGGACACCAACCCAAATAGGGTCTGTGCCATGACCCCAGAATGATGGATAGGGTTAACCCCACCCCCAGGCCTACACAGACAGACCACAGCAGGGCAGGCAGTGGGATGCCAGTTCTGAAGGGTAGGATGTCAGACAATAATATGTAGGGCAACCAAAGCCATGATCTGTAGTACATTGGTGTGCCTTTAGACAGCATGATAGTTAACAATACAGAATGAAATGTAGTACATGACATACCAGTTCAGTCATAGCAAATGTCTACAAGTGTCACTTGTGCCCCCCCATCCTACATAGCAATGTAATGACAGTCAGATATCCTCCTTACTCCCATGTAGACATGTAGAAACAGTCAGGTGTGCCCCTAGCCTAATCCAGTGTAGAAATGTAGTAACAGTCAGGCTTGCCCCCCCAGTCCTGTGTAGAAATGTAGTAACATGCATGCGTAGGTATAATACGAGTGGAGCAGAGATGCCCAGAGGTGGCCAAGGTAGCAGTATAGGTTGTAGCATGTGCACAATATGCAGGTTTGTGTGTGTTAGGATGGTGCGTGTTTCATATTGTGTGAGAGTGGTCAGTATGAATGCATGTCGAGGTAAGACCTGGTGGCCATAGCCCAGTAGTGCTGATGACAGGGACAAGCCCTCACAACTGCAGTACCAAGCACAATCCCCACTAGTATACCACCTGCTAGCAGTAAGCTAATGTAAATGTATGGTGGTAATATGTGTCACCATCTGAAAGACTGACATGGCATGGCTGTTGGGCTAGATATGCAAGCAGTACACAGGAGAAAGTACCCCAGACTTACAGTATATATTTTATCACTGTGAAATGGAGACACCCGTGGAATTGTACATACAGGTATGTATCACAGCAACAGGTCCTGTAGTAGGGGATACCGGTGATGTTCGCCTGAACACCTGTAGATCACAAAGGAGATAGGACTGATGTATTGGGAAACAGCTGGTGTACCTGTACATGACAGCATACCTGGAATGCCCCATGCATATCTGTGTGTCAGATGCAAGTAGTATCTATAGCACACATGCACCCAGCTCATGCAAACACCACCCACAGGTACTTCTCTGGCCATATCCCTGCTGTGGGGAATGGGTACAGTATGACCCCTCCTGTACATGGCAATAGTGGAAGAATGCAGCATGCAGTGCGGCTATCCCATGGAGGTGTGTCCCTAGCTGTATGTAGCACCCTGCCAGCATCCACACCACCTGATCAAGACTGATAGAAGGAATTTGCATGAATACCTATCTCACCTATCCTGTCACCCCAGGGCAATATACTGTATGGTGGTCTGTGACTGAAGGCCTGACAGAATGCATCGGCCTGCCACATGTGGCCTGCAGCAACACCTAATGCCCCACAGGCCTCTGCCAAAAACCTGTGTCTCACATGTACTGCCAATGCATGTTAAGTCATGGACACCCAAATAACAACATAACACACTCCACATAAGCCATATGCAAGGCCATGTGGACAAACCACAGTAACATGTCCACCATATCCCACTGCATGAACTGTGGACCAATACTAACGCACACCTGTGATAGGGTAATATCCTTAGGGAAAGTATCAGAGAATGTATGCATAATGTATGGAAGATGTTAGAATAACGGGGGGGGGGCAGCATGGAATGTGCAGGGTCTGAGACCAAGCTGTGTACCCAGGCTATCCCTGCCTAAAAATACATAAATGGGGGGCTACACACCTGCCTGTACACCGCAATAGGGTTAATGTCCTGAACATTCCTCTGTGCAAACTCTGCGAATCAGTACAGCTGTGAGGCATTGCCACAGCAAGATAAGCCCATACTGTTTTTTCAATGGGTGTACAAGTATGGTATCCCCCACCAGCACTCTATCAAGGTGCTGAACCGGATAAACAGACCCAGCAGCAAGTGTCTGCAGCTCCTCCTCCAGAATGGCATATGTTACCATGAATACGTAGGTGTCTGCCCACAATGCTGGATACAGCTGCAGTCACCCTTGTCCCCCAAGACAACACTGTGAGAAAGAATGTCCACCTGGCAGTACATGAAGACAGAAAACATCACTGTGTGTAACAGTACACATGTCTGAATATCTCTGCTAACAGCAGTACCATGCAGCTGAAGCAGCATAGACACAATCACCTACAGTACACACTATCCCCTGCACAGTTTGTCCCCATATTGCCGAATGATTGACGGATACCCAGCAGAAGCACCTTGCTACCTGTAGGTGTACAACACAAAGGTCTGCACTGAAGTACAAACTACCTGGTATTGATCCACTCATTCTATACAGAAGGGCATACTGGACATGCTCACACACATAATCAATAGAAGCCCCTGTCTGCAAACAACAGTGGACCAGACATATCTGGCAGTCGCAGATGTTAGTGCAGACATTCCTCAGTATGCACCATTCATGCTTTGCACACACAGTGGATAGAAGTGCATGCATATATCCAAGGACAATACACTATAATAAGCCAAATGTACATGTACATAGATGTGTGGGAGAGAGTGACTGTGACAAGGAGCCAACCATTATGAGGCATGTCCCACCCAGCACACAGCCAGATGACTACAACCAAATGATGATCAGATGTCACTCACTGTAGATGTCAGCCACCGGTATCTGTCAGCATTACAGACTATGTGGTGCAAGTGCTAGCTGTGCAACATGACTGTACAAGGAAGTCATCTAGCAGCTGTATACATGTACCTGTGGAATATAACCCTGTGTGTGCCCATATGTGGTGTGTCAACCTCTAGATGAATGGGTTACGGCCCATGCACACATACTGCCCCCCCATAGCCCTACTATGACAAACCCGCTGAGGTCATCCACTTTGAAATACACCCTTGGGAAAAGTGTAGCCCAGTAATCTCTGTAGCACATCCTGTAACTGCTGTAGTGTGATAAAGCACCTAGGTAGGTGTTCTAACCCCAGACGTGACAAGTGTGCATGTCTTTGTCTGCGTAGAGAGCAATGCTTTTTATGGTAGCTACACTCCTTACAATTCCCATAATCAACTTTGGCAAGGCTGCTGATGTCACCCACCGAGAAATACACCTCTGGGAAGGTTGCAGCCCCATAATCTCTGTAGAGTGTCCTGTAACTGTGTACTGCTGTAGAGTGATAAAGTAGCTAGGTAGATGTTCTAACCCCAGACGTGGCAACTGTGTGTGTGTGCGTGTGTGTGTGTGTGTGTGTGTGTGTGTGTGTGTGTGTGTATTAGTGTGCATGTTTGTCTGTGAAGAGAGCAATGCATTTAGGGTAGTCACACATATTGCAAGTCCTATACTCGACTTTGGCAAGCCTGCTGATGTCACCCACCTAGAAATACACCACTAGGAAGGTTGTAGCTCTGTAATTCCTGTAGTGCATCCCATAACTGCGTACTGCTTTAGAGTGTTAAAGTAACTAAGTAGAAGTTCTAACCTCAGACGTAGCAAGTGTGTGCGTGTGTTAGTGTGTCTGTCTGTGTAGAGCGCAATGCATTTTAGGGTAGCCACACAAATTACAATTCCTGTACTCGACTTTGGCAAGCCTGCTGATGTCACCCACCTAGAAATACACCTCTGGGAAGGATGTAGCCCAGTAATCAACGTAGCACATCCCATAACTGCGTACTGCTGTAGAGTGATAAAGTAGCTAGGTAGTTGTTCTAACCCCAGATGTGGCAACAGTGTGTGTCTGTCTGTCTCTGTCTATGTAGAGAATAATGCATTTTAGGGTAGCCACACAAATTACAATTCCTATACTCGACTTTGGCAAGCCTGCTGATGTCACCCACCTAGAAATACTCCTCTGGGAAGTTTGTACCTCACTAATCACTGTAGCATGTCCCATAACTGCATACTGCTGAAGAATGATAAAATAGCTAAGTAGGTATTCTAACTCCAGACGTGGCAATTGTGTGTGTGTGTGTGTGTGTGTGTGTGTGTGTGTGTGTGTGTGTGTGTGTGTGTGTGTGTGTGTGTGTGTGTGTGTGTGTGTGTGTGTGTGTGTGTGTGTGTGTGTGTGTGTGTCTGTCTGGGTAGAGAGTAATGCATTTTAAGGTAGCCACACATATTTCAATTCCAATACTCGACTTTGGCAAGCCTGCTGATGTTACCCACCTAGAAATACACCTCTGGGAAGGTTTCAGCCCAGTAATCACTGTAGCGCTTCCTATAACTGTGTACTGCTGTAGAATGATACAATAGCTAGGCAGGTGTTCTAACCCCAGATGTGGCAACTGTGTGTGTGTGTCTGTCTGTGTAGAGAGCAATGCATGTTAGGGTAGCCACACAAATTACAATTCCTATACTCCACTTTGGCAAGCCTGCTGATGTCAACCACCTAGAAATACACCTCTGGGAAGGTTGTAGCCTAATAATTACTGTAGTGCATCCCATAACTGCATACTTCTATAGAGTGATAAAATAGCTAGGTAGGTGTTCTAACCCCAGATGTGGCAACTGTGTGTGTGTGTGTGTGTGTGTGTGTGTGTGTGTGTGTGTGTGTGTGTGTGTGTGTGTGTAGAGAGCAATGCGTTTTAGGGTAGCCACACAAATTACAATTCTTATACATGACTTTGGCAAGCCTGTTGATGCCACTCACCTAGAAATGCTCGTCTGGGAAGGTCGTAGCTGAGTAATTACCGTAACACGTCCCATAACTGTGTACTGCTGTAGAGTGATAAAGTAGCTAGGCAGGTGTTCTAACCTTAGATGTGGCAACTTTGTGTGTTTGGGTCTGTCTGTGTAGAGAGCAATACATTTTAGGGTAGGCACACAAATTACAATTCCTATACTCAACTTTGGCAAAACTGTTGATGTCACCCACCTAGACATACACCTCTGGGAAGGTTGTTGCCCAGTAATCACTGTAGCACGTCCGGTAACTGTGGACTGCTGTAAAGTGATAAAGTAGCAAGGTAGGTGTTCTAACTCCAGACATGGTAACTGTGTGTTAGTGTGTGTGTCTGTCTGACTATGTAGAAAGCAATGCTTTTTAGGGTAGCCACACTCCTTACAATTCCTAAACTCGACCTTGGCAAGGCTGCTGATGTCACCCACCTAGGAATACACCTCTGGGAAGGTAGTAGCCCAGTAATCTCCCTAGTGTGTCCTGTAACTGTGCATCACTGGATTGTGATTTAGAACTGTGGCAGGGTTCCATCCCCACCCATGGTAGTTCTGGTTGTCTTGTGCAATGCATTATATGCTAGTGACAAGCAGTGCATTTCATATGGCCCACTTTGGATATCCAGCTGATGTCATTCTTCATAAAAGACAGCATTGGGGAAGGAGTTCCCTAGTAATTCCTGTAGTGCGTCCTGTAAAAGTTCCATGCTGTAGTGTGGTATAGACCTCTGTCAGGGGTTCTATACCCACACATGTCTGTCGTGGATCTTTTGTGTGTGTCTCACTCTCTGTGTAGGAGCAATGCATTTTAGGGTAGTCACTCACAGTACATTTAAAATGGCCTACTTTAGCAATCCTGCTGATGTCATTCATTGTGGAATACACCCTTGGGGAAGGAGTACTTCAGTAATGTGCATGGCACATAGTATAACTGCATAGTGCTGAGATGTAATAAACTAGTTAGGTAGGGGTTCTACTCCCAGATATGACAGGTGTGTGTGTGTGTGTGTGTGTGTGTGTGTGTGTGTGTGTGTGTGTGTGTGTGTGTTCGTACCTTGTATCCTGTGTAGAGGTGGTTGTGAGTGTGTGGCCAATGTGGAGTGGGTTTTGCATATGTCTTATATGGCAACCCTACTATATAGCACAATGTCCACCATACAGGGATAACAGATGAGAAATAGCTGAGAGGCTAGGGTGCAAAGCCATACCCATACATGTGACATCAAGGTCAATCACATTTAGCAACTACAGTATTATCCAGAGCACACTATCAACCCATGTTTCATATGCACACACATGCCTAGGCAACAGTCAGTATGTGGGTAGTACACTGCATATTGGCCACTGACAGTAACCATGGAGTGATAGCAGTGGGCTACATAGGGCATGTCCCCTGCCCATCTGTCCAATATGCATGTACATGCTGACAGTGCACCTCCCCATGGACACCTGCACCACCTGTGGTGCCACCACATGTGTCCTACAATGGACATACCATGCCTGACAACATGACCTGTTTGGACAATTGCCACTGACACCAGGGAATGCTGTTAGCATGCTATCAATGTAGGTGCAGGTAAACCTGGTGCCCATTACCGGTCCCCATCACAGGGGGCAAAATTAGCACATATGATGGTACTCTGTGTTCACAACATGGGCCAGACACCCTAGGTACAGTTCCACATGTCACTGTACATGCATGTGGGAGGTGTGTACATCCCAGACACCATCCATGTCATGGGGTAAGGGACACATACATGGAAAGTGATGCACAGCATTGGCCACACACAATAGTCACCCAGGTAACTGGATGGGGGATACAATACCTTCCTGTGTTGGCAAGAGAGGAAACTACAGCCCTGAGACACAATTCAGACCATTATCATGTGGCCTGATGCAAAGGTATACCCATCTTCTACCCTTTTATAGCCTGCTGCCATAGTCGACCACCACACACCTGTGCAGACATGCACCCATGCATGTCAGTAGTGGCACTCTGTATGTTTGTCTGTGTGTTGTATGGTGCGTATGTTCACAGCCACACTCACTACAACCCCCATGCACATACAGAAGCATGCTGTCAGATGTCAGACACCTCCTCATACCCTTTGCCCATACAACCTCCGTATGACCCATGTGTGCATGTGATACCTGCATAGTGATGTGTTGTAGCAATCCCGCTACTGATGAGTTGTACCCCTGGCCCTGCCAAGTGTGTCGATGTATGCATGTCCCTGTGAGAGTGTGGCTGTGTTGATGCTGGCACCTGTTCATGCTGACAGGCATGTCTACATCACCTACCATATAGCTACCGTATCCCTGTTGCAGATGTTACGCACCATCACAGATATGTTCTGAGGTCTCCACACCAGGTAACTCATGTGGCACATCCAATAACTGCATTGAACTGTGAATGCTGTACATAGTTGTCAGGGGTTTGATACCCTGCGCTGGTAGGTGTGTGACACATACAAGCTGCAATTTTACTCCCCCACCCCTCCCTGACAGGTCTTTGCCTCTGTCTGCCTCTCCCACTCCCTCTCTGGTGGATGTGGAGACCTACATCAGCTTTGCTTAGGCAGCAGCATGTGTATTTTAAGTGATGCTCATGATCAGCTGATGGCCTCTGCACACATCACAGCCCTCCCCTAGCTGATTGCATGTGGAACAGCTGTGGTAGCATTCTCATAACCAATTGCATGGAAACACACTCTGATATCTAGGAACATTGTGATGACGTTGGCCCTTGTCATTCACTGTGAGCAGGAACTAGATCTGTTGGTTGGCAACCAGCATCTGCATTGGATTGGGAATTTACCTTAAAAAACATACACTGTGGAAACACGGCAACACACAGGAGGGGGACATGCCTGACTCACCTACAGACTGTAAGTGCTGCTATACTGCATGTTGCATACTGTTGGTTTAACAGTGTGTGTGTGGATATGTCTTTCCTACATGTCTCCATACCTGCCATGTCAGTTCCATGTTTATGTGGAATCCCCATCTGCAGGGTCATCTGCAGACAGGGCAGTGTATTGTGCCATTGGTTCCATGTGTTACCAATGGAGCATCTATCTGTGGACTGCAGATTGTAGTGTGAGGATTGCAGTCTGTAGATGGTGAAAGCCATGACAGTTACTGGCGTCTTATCCCTCATAGGACATATGTTGCGACAAACCCTGTTACAACAGTAAAAGTATGAGGTTATCACAGCAACATGTCATTATTGGCCCTGTGTATGTGCTGCCAGCCACACCTCTGCCAATCTGTGTACATATGTCGTGCATGTCATGGTGCGTATGTGCAGTACACCATAACTAGTGTCATCATATCCGCTAACAAGCCAGTGAGATATCAGACCACCCCACATATTATGTACAGTAGGGGTTATATTTGATGACATAACCTGGACATTCTGTGGATGTTTATACAGTCCTACATGTGTGTGGGCATCAGTGTTACAGACAGCAGATAGCAATAACTTCTACAGGAGAACTGGCACACTCAGGGCAGCTACATATGTGTAGGAGGTTCAGAACTACAGACAGAGTGTGAGTAGAGCCATGTTACAGGGTGTGTGTGTACATACTACTTTACCTTGGAATTTAGTCTGTCTGCATAGCCCTCAACTGTGGGCCTATCCTCTTGGTGGCCAGAGGTGTGCCTAACATGTGTTGGCTGTCCACCACACAGGTCCTGTGTATGATATCTCACTGGCAGTGTGTGTGTGTGTGAAGTTCTATCAGTACATGACCTACATATCAAGCTTTGCACATATGACATGCTGTGGGGGGGGGGGTTCCATAGTATATCACACTGCCATTGCTGCCATCAGTCCACATCTGTTGTATCTCCCACACATATGGTGGGGCTGGGGCCATATATGTATGGGCATCACCTACACAATACGTGTGTGCTCTTATGCACTCCAGAGGCCACCATCTGTAACAGTTGTATATGGCCCTGTATTATTGAGTCTGGGGTGGGAACACCATAAATGACCTAGGCTGTTAAATATGTGGGGGTATCAGGGGTGAGCTGCCATAAGGTATCTGGATGTAAAGTGCCACATACTTCACCTATATGTACATCATGTACATATATTCAGTTACTGTAAGCCTACTGCCACCTGCCAGATGGACTGTTCTGTTTGTCAGTGTGCATGTGATGGTGTCAGTTATTCATTGTTATGTCACAGTTACAACCCATGTGGTCACATGACATCTTTACCTCCCACTGCTGTTGTACAGAGTGCAGAAAGCGGCTGCTGAACTATACACCTGCATTACACACTGTTGATCATTTGGTATCCTGTGGGCCAGTCAGCCCTTACTACTGCACAAATCAAAAGACTTGGCCTGGACAGTGATGGTTGTGAACCTTTCCAGACTACTGCATTAGTATAACTGTTTCACGGTTGCATTCCTCTGTTTATATGGATGTCACTATCTGAACAGCTATATGACATGGCATGGAGAACTGTCATGGTACACAATGAAAGGTATTCCATTTCTGAAAACCTGTGTGTGCAGTTTACCCAATGACCTCTCTGTGGGTATATGTTGCAGGCAACAGTCGTCATTTGTATGGGTGGCCCATACAGTGTCCAGATGTTCAGGGGTTAGCCGTAGGCATAGTGGCTGTTCCATATTTTGTGCACTGACTACATATGTATCCTACTGTACATTTATCTGCGTGTGTATGTGTAGTCACATGTATATACATATATATGTATATCATTATCATCTTCTTTCGGATGTTCCCATTAGGCGTCGCCACAGTGGATCAGCTGTTTCCATTTCTTCCTGTCCTCTGCATCTTGCTCTGTCACACCAGCCACCTGCATGACCTCTCTCACCACATCCATAAACCTTATCTTAGTCCTTCCTCTTTTCTTGTTACCCGGTAGCTTCACCCTTAGCATCTTTTTCCAAATATACTCAGCATCCCTCCTCAGCACATGTCCAAACCAACATAATCTTGCCTCTCTGGCTTTGTCTCCAAACCCTCCAACCTGGGCTGACCCTCTAATATACTTATTCCTGATCCTGTCCACCCTCGTCACACCCAGTGCAAATCTTAACATCTTTAACTCTACCACATCCAGCTGTAATGCCTGCCTTTTTGTCAATGCCACTGTTTCCAACTCATATAACATAGCTGGTCTCACTACCCTCTTGTAGACCTTCCCTTTCACTCTTTCTGGTACTCGTCTGTCACAAATCACTCAGGACACTCTTCTCCACCCAATCCATCCTGCCTGTACTCTCTTCTTCACCTCTCTTCTACACTCACCATTACTCTGAACTATTGATTCCAAGTATTTAAACTCATCCACCTTCACCACCTCTACTCCTTGTATCCTCACCATTCCTCTATCCTTCCTCTCATTCATACACATATATTCTGTCTTAGACCTGCTGACCTTCATTCCTCATTGCTCTAGAGCATATATCCATCTCTCCAGGGTCTCCTCCACCTGTTCCCTACTCTCACTACATATCACAATGTCATCTGCAAACATCATAGTCCAAGGGGATCTCGTCTGTCAACCTGTCCATCACCACTGCAAATAAGAAAGGGCTCAGAGCTGATCCTTGATGTAATCCAACCTCCACCTTAAACACATCCATCATTCCCAGCACAGACCTCACCGCTGTCATACTACCCTCATACATATCCTGTACCACTCTTACATACTTCTCTGACAGTCCCGACTTCCTCATACAGTACCACAACTCCTCTCTAGACACCCTGTCAAATGCTTTCTTTAAGTCTATAAAAAACACAATGCAACTCCTTCTGACCTTCTCTGTACTTCTCCATCAACACTCTCTGAGCAAACATTGCATCTGTAGTGCTCTTTCCCGGCATGAAACCATACTGCTGATCACTAATCATCACCTTCCTTCTTAACCTAGCTTCCACTACTCTTTCCCATAACTTCATGCTGTGACTGATCAATTTTGTCCCTCTGTAGTTACTACAGCTCTGCACATCACCCTTATTCTTAAAAATCGGTACCAAAACACTTTTTTTCCATTCCTCAGGCATCCTCTCACTTTCCAAGATTTCATTAAACAATCTGGTTAAAAACTCCACTGCCATTTCACCTAAACACATCCATGCTTGCATGGGTATGTCATCTGGACCAACAGCCTTTCCATTCTTCATCCTCTTCATAGTGATCCTTACTTCCTCCTTGCTAATCCATTGCACTTCATGATTCACTATCTCCACATCATCCAACATTCCCTTCCTCTCATTCTCTTCATTCATCAACCCCTCAAAGTACTATTTTCATCTGCTCAACACACTCTCCTCACTTGTGAGTATGTTTCCCTCATTATCCTTTATCACCTTTACCTGCTGCACATCTTTCCTAGTTTGGTCCCTCTGTCTAGCCAATTGGTATAGGTCCTTTTCTCCCTCCTTAGTGTCCAACCTTTCATACAACTCTTCATATGCCTTATCCTTATCCTTTGCCACCTCTCTCTTTGCCATGCACCTCATCTCCTTATACTCCATTCTACATTATTCATCTCTCTGACAATCCCACTTCTTCTTTGCCAAGCTCTTTCTCTGTATACTCTCCTGTACTTCCTCATTCCAGCACCATGTCTCCTTGTCATCATTCCTCTGTCCAGATATCATACCAAGCACCTTTCTGGCCGTCACCCTTACTAGCTCTGCTGTAGTTACCCAGCTATTTGGTAACTCTTCACTGCCACCCAGTGCCTGTCTTAACTCATTCCTGAACTCCTCCTCATAATTACCCTTTTTCAATTTCCGCCATTTGATCTTTGGTGCTGCCCTCACACTCCTCCTCCTCTTCTTGATCACCAACGTCATCCTACAAACCACCATTCTATGCTGCCTAACTACACTTTCCCTGGTCACCACTTTACAGTCTCCAATCTCCTTCAAACTGGCCCTCCTACATAAGATATAATCCACCTGTGTGCATCTTCCTCCACTCCTGTATGTCACCCTATGCTCCTCCCTCTTGTTAAAATATGTATTCACCACAGCTATGTCCATCCTTTTTGGAAAATCCACTACCATCTGACCTTCTGCATTCCTTTGTTTAACACCATACCTACCCATCACTTCCTCATCCCCTATGTTCCCTTCACCAACATGCCCATTGAAATCTGCTCCAATCACCACTCTCTCACCCTTGGGTACAGTCATCACCACTTCATCCAACTCACTCCAAAATTTATCTTTCTCATCCATTGCACACCCAACTTGTGGAGCATATGCACTAACAACATTCATCATTACACCATCAATTTCCAGCTTCATAAACATCACTCTATCCGACACTCTTTTTCCCTCCAAAACATTCTTAGCATACTGTTCCTTCAGGATAACTCCTACGCCATTTCTCCTCCCATCCACACCATGATAAAACAATTTGAACCCACCTCCGATATACCTAGCCTTACTCCCCTTCCATCTGGCCTCTTGCATACACAATATATCAACCTTCCTTCTGTCCATCATATCGGCTAGCTCTCTCCCTGTACCAGTCATACTGCCAACATTCAAAGTTCTGACCTTCACTACCACAGTCTTAGCCTTTCTCCTCTCTTCCTGTCTTCCGCCATGCCTTCCACCTCTTCTCCTCCTTCAGCCAACAGTAGCCCAATTTCCACCAGCACCCTGTTGGCTAACAGTACTGGCGGTGGTCATTGTTAACCTGGGCCTCGACCGATCCGGTATGTAAATATTTACTGTTGTCCACATTAATGAGTTGGTGACGTTTTATGCCGGATGCCTTTCCTGATGCAACCCTCCCCATTTATCCGTATATATGTACATATGATATGTACATATGTATGTATGTATCTGCATATCTGTGTCTGTGTATCTGCATCCTGGGGATGTTGCTGGCTACCACAGTTTACATTACCTATGGGAGGCAGACTGTACTGCATATGTCAACAATACGAGCCTGACATCATACAGGTGGGATGTTGTACTCTTAACTTCCTGTGCCCATGTCATGTCAGGTCCTGGTTATGGGATCTGCAACACTTGGTAGTGTATTGCGGGGTGGAAGTGTTTGGCCTTGGGGGAAGCCTACTGGTACAAGACGTATAGTTTGTGGGGTCTCACAACCCCAGTAATGGTTCATGTGGATATATGTGTGTTCATTAATCTGCCATTGCTCTCTACAGATGTATGGCCATATGTACCGATACAGATATATATCTGCTGACATATATGTAACGATGTCCGTATATACCTACATAGCTGTATATCTGCATACACATATGTAACGTGCTGTGTATATGTAGACATGTAGGTGTAGACACAGATATGTGTCGATGTAGCCATTAGCATGTATATATGTCTGTAGATAGTAATATCTATGTATATAGTGTTAGAAAGCTATACATATATATATATATATATATATATATATATATATATATATATATATATATATATATATATATATATATATATATCTCTATGGGTCTACCTGATAACGTCGAAAGCTGAAAACACCAACGACGAGAACATCGACACAGGAAGATCGACAATGGAGATGACCGACAGTTGAAAAGCCCGATGCTGAGAACACCGACATGTTAAGGTAAGTGTGCGATAGTGACAGACTTTAGGGTTAGGGGCGGGTTAAGTGAGTTAGGGTTAGGGTGCGGGTAAGGAAAGTGTGCGATAGTGACAGACTTTAAGGTTAGGGGCGGGTTAAGTGAGTTAGGGTTAGGGTGCAGGTTAGGTGAGTGTGCAATAGTGACGGACCTTAGGGTTAGGGTTTGGGTTAAGGTTAGTGCATAGATAGTTGTGTATGCAAGGTTTAGTGTAGGTTTGTAAGGTTTTTGGTGTGCTTGTGTTGTGTGTGTGTTTTTCAGAAAAGGTATTTGTGTTGTTTTGTTGATTGTCGGGATTGTCATTTGTCGGGCATGTGAAGTTTCATGCTTTTGACCTGTAGGTTTTGCGATGTCGGTTATCTCGTTGTCGGTGTTTTGGCGTGTCGGTGTTTTCAGGTAGACCCATATATTCATATATATATATATATATATATATATATATATATATATATATATATATATATATATATATATATATATATATATATATATATACATACACATATACAGATATGTTGTTGCAGTGTAGATAGTAATATATTCACACACAGATACATCTAGATGACGGTATGCATTCTCTGTACATTTGCATGACTGGACTGGATGATATGTTTCGGATATTGGCCTGACTTTCTATAGCTGTAATGGCCTACTGTTAGACCATTGTGTAGCTGTTGTGAGTGTCCCTGGGGTCAACAATGTGCTGTGCTTTATTTTGCATTGCACAGCATATCTGTTACAGCTGTGGTGGGGGGGTAGCAGTCATCAGTCATCACCTCATCTGAGCCCCCCCCCCCCCCCACTGTGCATACATAAGAGTTGTTGGGGGGGGTTTGTTTATCTATCTGGTGTGCTGCAACACACAACACACACAACACACACACACATATATATATATATATATATATATATATATATATATATATATATATATATAGTTCATAGTTTCATACTAGGCTATCTGCCTGCTATCTTTATAATCTGCCCTGGGGCAAGTTTCGATGTGGCTTTGCCACCCCATGTAATGGTACAAAAGTATACAGTATAGATTTAAAATACTGTACCTCTGTCTAGTAGTGACACAGTGAAGACCCCCTTACATAATAGAATACGTTTACTGTGCCTCTGTCTAGTAGTGACACAGAGATGACCCTGTAAACTCACGATCTCCCATCCACTCGTCAAGATTTCTCTTGAAGAGAGTCAGTGAGGGGCTCTGCCTAACATGAACTGGGATTCTGTTCCAGAGTATGGGAAGCCTCTGAGTTATGAATCTGTCCCTCCAGCATGTCCTATTCATATATATGCTGAGGTATATATATATATATATATATATATATATGTATATCTATATTTATATCTAAATATATGTGGACATATTTATCCACCTACCTACATACCATTGATGTGATATGATGTATGTGTGAGTCAGACATTTATATGTACCTATATATCTGTCTACATTTGCAGATCTATGACTGTCCATATGTCCATGCATGAGTGGATCACAATATTGTCCTGCCCCACATTTGTCTGGCCAATTGACGTTTATGATGTCAGGCATGTGGTCAGTCAGGAATGCCAATACATTACAGTTGCAGACATCATGTTGTTCAGCTTATGTGTATTACAGCAGATCACTGTTTAACTAGCAGTGTTCTTCATGTATATGAACAATATTTCACGTGTCCAGATATGTATCCCACTTTTGTCACACTGTGTCCACAATGTTTGCAATAAGAAGTCGAGTGTTGTGATATTAATACAGTTTCCCTTATGCAGATTGACTCTGCTGCATGATATATTTGGGAATACATGGGATGTCTGTATATCTGACATGGTGTAGTGTTAATTCACTATGATTGTGATATGCAGGATCCTGGGTTCGGGATGTGCAGTGTCTGTCAATTATGTTGCAGGGTTTATCAAGGGCAGTGGGATACAGGGTGATTAAGGCACTTGTAAGCAGTCGTGAGTGTGTTTGCATGATGGTATGCATCACCAACTGCTGGTAACAGCCAGTTACACCAGGTTAACCTCGACATTGCTTACTTTGTGAACACAGTGCTCACCGTCATGCAAACACAGACCTCCGGTTACATATGCCTACAGATAGTTTGCATCAGATTTGCTGAGCCTGGAAATGTAAACTTGCTTACTAGTGCTGACATATGCTTACAACAGCTTAGTGCTGCTTAACCTAACTACTGCTGTATGCATTATGATATCGACACCTCACATGTGCTTTTCCTGCAGGACTACTGTTTATATATATATATATATATATATATATATATATATATATATATATATATATATATATATATATGTTATTTCATGGCCACACTACTCCAGTTCATGTATATATGTTATTCCGTGGGTTATGCAACATACATATTACCCATAACGTGGTTTGCCATGGGAAATGGTATGTCCCAGTACCTTCCCTGTGTCCCCCCTTCCTTTCTTGCTGACATCCACGGGCCGGTCCCATTAGAACAGGTTCATCCAACCACAGCACACCTTGGTCCATAATGTTGTACCCATCATCCCCCCCCAATCCCCCTCCACATCAGTCATCCTTCCTACAGGTTCCAGCCTAATCTAACCACACCACTACACATTGCCCATTCTTCACTTCTCGGGGCCCATCACGTATTTTGTCTCAACCCATAGGTATTCAGGCTTCCCAGACATGTAGTCCATGAACATCCATCACCGTCTGTGCTTACTTTTTAGGCATGGTATGTTACCCCGAGGACTCTTTTTGGCAGACGTTTGGGGTCATCCCGCCAGGAACAGACGTGCGTTTGTTTAAGAGTAGACTTAGCAGGGTGAAACTGTTTCTCCCACTGGTAGTATCCTGCCAGTAGTCTGGGAGCCAGTGCTGTGCTACGCTTAGCGGTGCATATTATTAGATTTGCATGACAGTTGTCTTTTGGCATTGATTTCCCCTTCGCCACTTGTTATATATGTGTCATGTATCCTCGATATATGTGCACTGACACTGTATGGGGTCCTGGGATCTTCTAAACTTTATTACATTAACACCTCACATCTGGGTTACTGCTGTACTCCAGTTCACATATGTATATTCTGTAGTCAGTTATGGCACATATGACTATATAATGATGCCTTTCACAGGTTCAGTTTGGTTATACTATGGTGAGGACATGTTTACTACTACTCCATTTTTCTGTACGTCTGTAATGGCTTGGTGGATAGCTACTGGGATTATGGTGTATAGGGTCCTGGGTTCCTGACCTGCATGACTGTTTATTTTGTTACTGGGCTGACAAAGGCCCATTGGATACAGAGTGATTAAGGCACTCTAAAGCAGTTGTAAGGCTTTACACCTGCTTACTAGTATGTACATATGCCTACTATTGCCTATTTGTGCTTACATCTACTTACTAGTGGCTTATTCCATCTGACACTGATACGTCACATGTGCATTTCTTACAGTACTCCAGTTCATATATATCAGCTATTTAGTGGGGCTTGCAACAAAAATATTGGTTATAACATGCTTTGCCATGTAAAATAGACTGTGCTACAATGGGACCCAAACCAAGAATGCCTGCTTATTGGTCGGATGCTCTACTCACTAAACTATTACTGTTCTGCTTCATTTGCAAATTTCTACCATATTGCAACACCCATGTTTCCTTCCCCCAGCCCCTGAGCTCCACGTGCACAGCATCCATCCATTCCCGAGTTGCTAGCCGAGCCATACCACACTTCCACACATTTCCCTCTCTGCACGTGTCAGTACTCCTCCATTATACTGTCTCGACACAAGCTTCTGCAGGCTCTTCATCCATTTAGTCCACATACATTCGAGCCTTCCTTTGATCCTCCTCTGATACAGGTGGAAACATCTATATGACCCACAAAGTTTGGTGTGTCCCACCAGGGATGGACCTGTTGTTGTGTCACGAGTAGACTTTGCTGGTCTACACTGTTTCTCCCACTGGTAGCATCCTGCCAGGGGTTTGAGAAGCAGCAGTTTGCTCACACATTGGGCCATCCTCATCTCCCGGTTCCACAGAACCAATGCCCCAGGTGTGACATTCTGTGCATGAAGCACGCCTACATGCCCCCAGGGCATGCACCATTTTTCATTCTTCTCTTCAGTATTATGCAAGACTACTGTTCTAACACTATGCATGGACAGGCACTATTCACTGATACACATAAACTGCTCAGAATACTGTGATTAAGCAATGTGCACATGTTTGCTGCTATTAATCTACATACTTACATACATTTCCTATAATGTTGAATGACTGTGCTGAATGATACGTTTGCGATAACAGCAGCTGAATGTGTATCTGCCATGCCTTAGTGGTAACTCACTTAGATTACATTGTGCAGGGTGGGGGTTTGGAACCTGGGAGTGCAGATTATTTTTTTAATGGGCACAATGAGCGCTGTTGCCTATAGAGTGCCTAAGGCAGTGTAGGGGAAGTGCAGGCGGATATGCGGTGGTGTGCACGAGGCTCAACCTTGCTGACCTCTGGTTATGGCGTCTTACACTGCATTGGCCTCCACATTACTTAACCAGTGTGGGCATTGCTTACCGCCTTTCAAACAGGCATAACCCCACTTGCTGCTGCATACCCCTGCACTACTTCATATATTTAGTTCACATTTGTTGTCCAGGACAATCCGACTGGATGCTTTTCCATTGTCAGCATTGGCCTGGGGAGTGGAGCTCCACAGTAAACCCCAGCTACACATTACACATAATACTAAGGTGTACACATTCATAGAGAGTAACAGACTTAACATAGCTATGCAACATATATATATATATATATATATATATATATATATATATATATACATATATATACGTATATGTATGCATATATACATATATATATATATATATATATATATATATATATATATATATATATATATATATATATATATATATATATATATATATATATATATATATATATGATGACATGTGGATGTATGGGTGTCTGCATATGTATATATCTATATGTGGGTATTTATATATATATGTCTGTCTATGTATGTATACATTTGTTCTACAGAGAGGGAGAGGTATATATCTATTTAGTTATGGGTATATATACACACACATACATCTAGATATTTAGCTACATATCCTGTAATGTTGACTGGTATTGCTGGATACTGTGTTTCATGTGCATACCGGCCAACCTTGTGTGCCATGTATGCTTTGAGATACCTACAACTAAATCTGTTAGTGTACACAGAGTCACACGTGAAATCTATTGTTAGTACCAGGAATACATTCGCCCCATGAGGAACAACCTGAACATTGGGTATTCAACTTTCGTCTACACCCAGAGTTACATAGGTACCCATGGCTATGTGCATGGACTACGGCATGTGCCAGACCTAGGATACTTGGGGTGGGACAACATATGGGATGGGTCCCAAGGGGGGGGGAGGCAATGTGTGGTGGTGTGGTAGCTATGGGCCGATAACCAGTGTAGGGATGGTGGCTGCTTGTGTGCAGTGGGTGGGGGGAAGTGGAACTGTGGGTAATGAATGTATGGGTCGGTGATGGCCTAGGTTGGATGGGCTTGTACTGCTCTGCCCACCTAGTGGGTGAGGGAGAGGGGTATGTGATGTCAACATGTGAAACATAACAGAGGGCTAATTTAAATCCCTATTTCAATGACACGTACAATGCAATGAGCTTGGTAGTGTGTTGCAGGGCAGACGTGTTTGGCTGGGCAGGGGGTATGCCAATTTGTATGTGACGTATATAGTTTGGGGCCTCTCAAGCCCATTAACAGTGTATGTGGACATATATGTTTCTGTTCATCTACCATTGCTATCTACATATATCTGGCCATATATACCTCTGTGGGTATATATATTTGCTTACATATTTCTAACTATGTCCGTATATACCTGTGGAGACATATATCTGCATACATATATGTAACTTGCTGTGTGTATGTGGACATATAGATTTTGACATATATATGTGTAGTTGTCGGCATTTGCATGTATATCTGTTCATATATTTGTGTGTGTGTGTGTGTATATATATATATATATATATATATATATATATATATGTATATATCTCTGGATATTTATACATATATATATATATATATATATATATATATATATATATATATATATATATATATATGACTACATCTATAGATATTTTGTATTCATTTAGATAGTAATATATTTGCACACACAAGTCCATCTAGCTGTAGGTATACATTCTCTGTACTGTTGCATGACTGGGCTGGAGTTATGTTTCTGACAACATACAATTTATGCATATCTGGCATGGCTTAGTGGTAAATCATTTTGTGTATGGTGTGCATGGTCCTGGGTTCTGGTCTTGCAGAAGCTGTTTGTTTTGTTGCTGGGAAGAACACTGGCTGTTGGATACGGTGTGCTTAAGGCACTTTAAAGCAGTTGTAAGTGGGTTTGCATGGAGGTAAGCACTGCTAACTTCCAGTCACAGTGTCTTACACCCAGTTAGCTTCTCCTTTGCTTAATCTGTGTCGGCAGTGCTTAACCCTGCACAAATACACCTGCACATGCGTACTAGTGCTTACATATGCTTACTACTGTTTATCTGTGCTTACGCCTGTTTACTGCTGACTTATTCATTATGATACTGATTCTTCACATGTGCATTTCTTGCAGTACTCCTGTTCATAAAAATGTATGTTATTTAATGGGTTTTGCATTACAAATATTGCTTATACCATGCTTTGCTGTGTAAAATAGACTCTGCTATGCTGGGACTCAAACTGGGAATGCCTGCTCATTAGGCAAACACTCTGCCCACTACACTATTGCTGAGATGCTTCATTTGCATATATTGTCCTTGTTATCCTCTTCAGCCTTTTCAGCTGCTTTCACCATGGCTAAGCAATGGGCACACCTGCGCACCTACAGTTAGCTGTACTCAGAGCTTTAGACACCAGTATAGGTGTTTCTTCTTTTGATGTTTATGTCCTGTTGCTGTTGTACACATGGAGGACTGTTGTTGGGGATATGTGGACACCTATGAGCAGTATCATTCATTTATTTCCACTTTCTGCTGTTCAACATTGCAGGGGCATGTTTATTTTGAAGGCTCTGCTCTCAGACACGCCCTCTGCACTCATACACACCCCATGTAAGCTTGAGGGCTCGGGCAGCACACCTTCATTACTATGCATGATACGCTGCCATCCTGTTCCTAAGTGGCCGCTTCCATGCAGGACTAGACTAGTCCTGCACGGAAGATTAGTAAATCTGTGGGAATAACATTCAAATATTGAATGTGTTTATAATTTTGTTACCAGAAAAAAAGATGCTGCAGTTACCAAAATGTTCCCAGATAGTAAAAGGTGTTGATGGAGTTTGCCCTGAGTGTGTAAGAGAAATGTAATATATGTGAGGTATTTCCATAGGCTTATCATTCATAACTGGGTGGGCAGGATTGCTCGAAGGGCTAGAAGTAGCATAAACAATAAAAAGAATTTAGGCCGAGAGTGTAACGATATAGGTAGTCTATATTACACAAACAAGAGGATGATGCATTTATTATTCAGTGGAATGGTTACAATAGTAGAAAAGGAAACCTCCAAATGATAAACCTGTGCCAAAGACCAAAAAAGATACAGCAACAGAAAAAGTCAGGCACTGTTCCATGACTGTACACAAATTCAAATGTCCCAGACTAAGTCAGATAGCACTTTAATAAAATAAAATGTAATATAATTATAAGTGCTTTCACAATTACAAATTGCTTCTTCAGATAAAAAAAAAAAGAAAAAAGTAACTTCTTATATAGTACATACTATTAAACAATTAAATCAATCATCCAATCACATTTATCTAAAATAGCATGTGATATCACTCAAAGAAAAAGATATACATATCAAAAATGTCATTTAAAAAATAGCGACTTATACTTCTTCAAATCTTAAAAATACATTAAAAAATATAATATAAACATATAATCATTTTCTCAAACATCTACTATTAATTCAGGTTTTAAAGGTACTACATCATTTAAAGCTCAGCCCTTATGTGCCTTAATTTTAAAATCCATCTTGTTTTCCTATGTTCAGTAGTGTTTATTAAATCACCCTGGTTTAAATGATGCAGTACCTATAAAACCTGAATTAAATAGTAGACCTTTGAGAAAATGGGTCTATATTAGGTGATCGAAACTTTAGGGAATCGAATACATAAAGATCGACGCCTAAACAGTGAAAGCTGTAAATATTGAATGGCCACTTCCGCAAATTCTTACATATGGAAAGAACTGGCTTGGCCATTATTGGGAATCTGCCCTTTTCTCCACTGTAGAGTGATGTCGGAGTTGGTATATTTGATTAAGGTTTGAATTTTTTTTTCTTCAGCCAAGCAAATTTTTTCCCTATGAAAGAATTCGTGGATGTGGCAGTTCCATATTTACAGCTTTTGCTGTTTAGGTGTTGAGCTTTAGGTATTCGATTATATGTTTATATCATATTTTTTATGTATTTTTAAGATCTTGAGAAGAATAAGTAGATATTTTTTAAATGACATTTTGATATGTATATCTTTGTTTTAGAGTGATATTGCATGTTTTTTTAGATAAATGTGATTGGATGATTGATTTAATTGTTTAATAGTATGCTACTTTTTTTCTGTTTTTTGATCTGAAGAAGCAATTTGTAATTGTGAAAGTGCTCATCTTTCTATTAAATTTTATTTTATTAAAGTGCTATCTGACTTAGTCTGGGGCATTTGAGTTTGTGTACAGCTGTGAAACAGTGGAATGGTTACAATGTTTAATGGATAATGTTCACATGTCCAGAACACATGTTAAGGTAGCGAAATACACGGTGAGCTGAGATGGAAATATCAAAGGTATCTTCATAGCTTGAAGCTTCCCAAGACTCATCATAGTCAGTTAAAGATGCTACTTTCTCCTTTACAATTACAAGTACCAGTCTGTGTGTAAAAGCCTGATATGAGGTAAAGGTAGGCACTGAACAGCTTACCTCAGAATTTTACTGATGAAGGCCATGATGTAGTTACATTAGCAATACTAGATCCCTTCCTCTTGGGGGTACATTCTGCTGGTGCCAATACCAACACACAAACAACATATAAATCATTTGGGAGCACATAATCTAGGCTTTATGCCGAATACAAACTCTACAATGTTTGTTGTGATGTTCAGCAGAAGGTAGAAGGTGCCGTTTATCGGGTTGGTAGTGTTATTTATACCAAGTACACATGTCTCAGTCACAGCTAGGTGGGTCAATATTGCTGTTGTGGTATGTCTCCAGGAGGGACACTATATACAAAATATATTCAACACGAGGAACTGAGGGGCTCTGTGGGATACATTACAGGATTAAGGATCTTTTGGAGAAACAGGTCAACCAAAACCAGAAAGATATATACATAATTAGGTTCAGTGGGTTAGGAAGTATGTATGTATGTTTGGAGGGGATGTTTCTATAAAAAAGAGGGAAGAGAGTGATTGTCCAAACAGATAAAGTAATCCCTTTACACACTGAAGGGTGACTTGAGAAATACAGTAGGCTGTACTGTACGGGGTAAATGGAAAGGTAAATGAATGTACGCAAGTATGGATAGTGGGTGTGCAGAAAGGTATGGTTGTAGTTAAATGGCATACCTTATGAACACAGTTATGTACAATCAGAGGGTATTATGGACAATGGTGGACTAAGTGCCTTAGGCAGCTTTCAAACTATGCCCTCCCACACACTTTTTAGGTTTTTAGCCATGCAAGTAATGCTTGCTTGCATTCTTTTGATTCCTACACATGCACTTTCTTGATTTAAGATTATTCAGACTATTGCCATTATATTCCAGCTATCTCCATACCTATCAGTTACATCCTCTGGTCTGAGTATATCTCAGATGCCCAAATGTGATAAAAAAGAGCATCCACAAAAGTGGCTCAACATGCATTACACAAATGCACACTAGTCATGTAAAGCAAGACCACTAATTTTTAACCTTGTCTTGATAGTGAGAGTTAACCAATCTCATCCATAGATGGTCCACATACCCAACAGTTATAGGGCATTATTGAATTTATATACCTCAGATGCCACAAATGCACAAGTATTTCTGCAAAGACAGAATGATTAAACTGAGAAAAAAGGGGTTAACTTACTTTCAGCCATAGACAGCCCTCACCCCAAACTGCAGTTTTAGTCAATTTACTGTGCACACCTCATCCAATTGTAACAGAAGAGGATACCTCTCAACTTGTTAGCATACAAACCAAGGACAAAGCCAAAAATAAAGAGAGGTGAAGGGCCAGAATTACAAATATAGATTTCTATTATATGCTTAGAAAATTGCTAGAATAACTGTTTTTTTGCAGTAACTAGCATGTATTTTCTTAAGGATATGAAATCTGAAACTTAAATCTCTGTTATTATTTAGTGAACACAGTCACCAATCATTTGCCAGAAACCACAGATTCCATGAGGTACAGTGCAAGAATATGTTTAAAATCAGGAGCTACCAACACAAACAGGGACAACTGAAAGCTTTGTCTCACAGAAATAGCCACAAGTATTCCAACTTATTTCAAACAAATGTACATTAGTCCTGCAAAGTCAGATGTTAATTAAGTAATTGACCAGAAGGTAGACTATTTAATGGATATTATAAATATGACTCCTTCTTTATCACTTCCTTTGTTCTATACACATGGCAAAAAAATCAGCAATGTCCTCAGTGGTCTATTAATGAATCTTCTTACAAACTCAACCAGCTCTATTCCAATCATTGTCAGCACAACCTTCTCTCATGTCACCATCAGCATCTTATCAAATAATTTGATATATATATATATATATATATATAATACAAAATGGCACTGGTCTGTAATTTGCATCATCTTTGTATCCTTCCCCATTGTAAAGAACCACTACTGAAACTTCATACATTAAACAGTAAAATTAGGGATCCAAAATGACAGATGATAAAATCAGTAAGCAAATGAGAGTAGTATTGCTGGAACTGAATTCATCCTCAGGTCTTGGTGAGTACCTTCATGAGGGGGACTCTGTTTTTACCAAATCTCACTGATATATAGATGGTATTTTATATACCATATATCATAGACAGAAGTAGGTTAAAATATAAAAAAAGCTGGATGCAAGAGTCCCAGGATAAAAAAGTGCTCAGTCCTGCTAGGTGCACTGCTGCCAGGACTGGAAACAAATGACAGTGTAAAATCCTCATGACAGTGAAACATTCCTACAATGGGGCTAAGTCAGGCCAATGGGGAGGATGCCACCCACCCTCCATTTTAGAAGGAAATAGTTGCCCACAAAAATCACAAAAACTGACAGTCCAAAAAAGATCCATAAAGATGATAGACTGGACTATTGAGGATAAGAAAGAAATGATCTATTAGTACTATTATGTAAGAATCCCAGAATTTCCAGACAGAAGATATACAAAAAGATTAAGAAAGAAATTAGAGGAAAGAAAAATACTTGTACAAGAAAAACTGTCAAATGTTTCAAATACAAAGTTGTGTCCATTAATACAACAGATTCACAGAAAACATTATATAGCCCAAGAACCCTTGGGCTGTTTGGAAAAAGAAGCAAGTGAGGAAGTGTGAAAATATAAGGAACAAAATCTGGAGATTTTGAAAGGTATAAAAATAAATATGGATATGGGAAAGAAAGAGAGATCTGATATGGTGCAATATTTGTACAAAGGAAAAAGCCAAATTAATTAATACAAAAAGCAGTTCCAAAGATATTCAAACAGAAATACAGGCTAAGGCACCAAGATATGGAAAATTTCACAATACAAAAATAAGATCACAAAAGGGAACATAGAATAAAAGATTAGTAAAGCTGAAGTTAAAACAATAGAACCTGAAGTTATGGAAGTAAAGGATTTAGTGTAGAAAGTCTAACATAGGTCATGTCACAGCATGTTGGAACAATGAGTCCCTCAAGAAAGGAAAAACAGCAGGAGCAGGAGACATCTGCAGAAGAAATATGGACATGGGAAAGAAAAAGAGATTTAATATGGTGTAATGTTTATGCAAAGGAGAAAGCACTATTAATCAATAAAAAAGGAGCATGAAAGATATTTTAAGAGAAATACAGGCAAAGGCATCCAGATATGGAAAATGTTACAATACAAAAAAAGAAGAAACAAAGAGGGAAAGTAGAAAAGAAGATTAGTAAAGGAGAAGTTAAAGAAATAGAAATTGAAGTTACGGATTACCTGCGAAGTGAATGATTTATTGTAGAAAAATCGAACTCTGATAACATCACAGCATGAAAGTATAATGAATCCCCAAATTAAGGCGAAACAAGTAGAGTGGAAAGCATCTGATCATTTGCCATATTAAGATACCTCGGAGCCTTCAGCAGGAAAATAGTATAAAAGTTCAGTTGTAGTTGCATAGCAAGGGAAGAAACTGGAAACTATGGCAACTTTGACGCAGTCAGTGTTGTGCAGTGATAGGCCATGAGTTCCAACATGAAAGAGCAACAGATGACACAGGGTGAAGCTGAAGAGAATATGGCATAAGAAAATGTTCTGGAACTTTCTGTAGAATGCCCACAACAAATGGAAGCCAAAAATGTGCATTTAGTTTAGAAGAAAATGATCTAAGGGAAGAATTTCTTGATTTAATATAGATTGATAGACATATTAAGAACAATGAAAGAAACAGACTAGAGAAAGTCAAAATGTTAGAAGTTTGATAAAACAAATGAACACATTAATCGGGACTGTTCATAGAAACTCATGCAATATAACATAAATGTGCAGTTAAATTAATAACATAAAAATGTACCACAAAAACACATGGCCTTAAAGGAAAGAAAGGGGAGGAATCAAATGCTATCATGGAAGTATCGAAAAGAGAAAACTAAAAACAATTAAGACATGAAATGTCATTGTTACAAGAGTACATAATGGAAATAGATCAATAAAAATAACCAGAAAGATAGACATGATAAAAGCAATGTGCAGTATCAGAACAGACTAGAATCTACTGTATACTGTTGCAAATAATAAAATAAAGATATCGGCACAGGCAGAAAAACTTAGAAGATGCACAAATAAATATAAAGTAAAAGTAGAAAATAAGCAACTTATTGATGACCCAAAACGTTTTGTAGAGAATTGAGGAACCAGGCAAAAGGAATAGAAACATCACAAAAAAAAAGAAATAGACACATTTTCTCTATGAAGATCCTATGGAACTTAACAAAGATGCTGAAGGAATAGAAGAAGTAAAATATCGAATAAGAAGTTCAAATGTTCAGGATATGAAATGGGATAAAGTAATGACCAGAAGAATTTAAACAAAATTGCCATTTCCTTGGAAAACCCCAGGCCCAGATGCAGTATCTAACATCTGTCTTAAAGTATGAATCTCTTTACACGAAGATTTAGCCATGAGTAAGAACTATTTATACACCCCCACCGAACAGACACTGACCTGATTAACAACAGGAAAAGTGATACTCCTTCTTAAGAGTGAACCTACATGATATCCTAAAAACTATAAACCAATAACTTACCTTCCAGTGATGCATAAATTATACACAATTGGTGCCAAAAGAGTTTGTAGTCATTCAGAAGAAAACTCAGTCATGGCAATAGAACAAAGGGGTAACAAAAGAAAGTCATATGGAACAAAAGATCATTTCTTGTTAAATACATTCATAATTGTGAATTGTAAAAAGGAGAAGAATATATGTATGGCATGGATAGACTACAAAAAATATTTCACAGCATCCCACATTCATGGATAAAAGAGTGCTTACAAATGCATCAGATACACCCTACATTGACTGATTACACAACAGTGACCATGAAACAATGGCAAACAACTTTGAAGATAAGCCATGATAAAGGACAAAATATTATCCCAAGGATAACAATTCAAAAGGGGATATTCCAGGGAGACTCTTTATTACCACCACTCTTTTGTCTTGCCTTTACCACATTAAGCTGTCTACTAAATAGATGATATAAGAATGTCATTACATCTTGATAAATGTGCAAAAGTAACCTTTAAATCAGGAAAACTGCAGCACCAAGAAAATATCAGTTGGACAGAAATGTGATATAAAAGAACTTGAGCAAGAAGGAGTTTAAATGTTTGGAAATTGATGATGGATCAACAATAAAACATGAACAAATGGAAATACAACTTAGTAAGGAATATGTTAGAAGACTTACATTAATGCTAAAAACAGCCTTGACATCTAGGAACAATGTCCAAGCTATAAACCAATTTGTTCTTCCTGTTCTAACTTACAGCTTTCAGGTGACTGACTGGCCACAAAAGTTATTGGATCAGTTGGACAGGAAAACAAGACAAATGTTTATAAAAATCAGTGTACACCAAGATTATATATTACCCATTCTGAAGGAGGTATGGGACTCCTCTAAATGGATCACATGTATAGATCTGCAATTGTAGGACTGAATTTATATTTGCTGACCTCACAAGATCCAAACAGAGAGAAAGTGTTAAAGCATAAGGAGGACAAGTCTAAGATGACTTCCCTGCTTAGTTTAGCAGAAGCATATTGGTATCAAGCAAGAATGGAAATCAAACCAGAAATAGATAAAAATCAGGCAACAAATGAATGTGCCAAAAAGAAGAAAAAGAAAGAATGTAAGGTGAAGGATCTGATGAGAAGGCATGAAGTGTGGAAAATGTATAAATATAGTTGCATTTCAGAAAACTCCCCGAACAACCACATATCAATCAGGATTTAATGCAGGAATGGCTGAGGAGAGGTGAATTTAAACCAAAAGACAAAAGGTTAATATAGGTGGCCTAAGATAGTGGACTACATACATGTTGGTTTACAAAGTGTATTGAATATGCTGGAGAAACTGACAAATGCAGATTTTGTAAAACAGAATTGAAAACAGTTGCACATCTTGTTGCTGGGTGCGATACACTAATGGAAGAAGGCTTGTATACTGAAAGGCATAATAATGTGGCAAGACTGTTGCATTGGAGACTGTGCAAACATTATAATATTGAAGTAGCTGTAAACACTGTAAACATCAGCCACAAAGCTTTGTAGAAAATGATAAAGTTAATATCACATGGGATCACTCATTACCAACAGTTCAAAAAATAGATGCAAGAAAACCAGATATAGTAGTTCAGGTAAAAAAGAGAAAAGCATTATTGATCATTGAAATTGCTGCAACCAGTGATTACAATGTCATACGTACAGAGAGATAAAAGGGTCATAAAATAGCAGGATTTGCAGACAGAAATGAGGGAATGTGGAAGAAGGATACCCAGACACTTCCAATACTACTAGGAGCAACGGGTCTTATAAAATAATTTATCGATGTATTTAGATATGGTACCGATACATATAACTCTTTATGAATTGCACAGGGAGTCAGTTCTGGGCACATTGCAGGTGGTTTTACAGCACTTTTGGCTACTGTCAAAGATTTAAACAATATTAATTTCATGAACTTTAATCACATTTTGACTTAGGAATTAGGTCCATTTCTGTCACGGTATTAGAAACCCAAATGTCTTGGAGAAATTAAAGAAGAACTCCCTTACAAACTCAACCTGCTCCATTCCTATCATTGTTAGCAAAACCTTTTCTCATCTCACCATCAGCAAATTATCAAATAATTTGATATCTATAATACAAAATGTCACTGGTCAGTAATTTGCAGAGTCATATTTGTACCCCTTTTCCATGTAAAGAACCACTACTGAAGCTTCATACATTAAACTTGGAATGCTTCTTCATTTGATACTGTAATTAAATAATCTACCACCTGAATACCCACGTGTCTGTAAAAATCCACTGGATATCTGTCCACCCCCCCCCATGAAACCTTTCATCTACTACCTCCCATGCCCCCCTACTTCCATTCATACCTTTTATTTTCAGTTCATTAGGTGATCTTCTCTCCCTTCCCTCAAAATATATAGCTTATATAGAATTTTGTTAATTCCTCTGTTGTTTTCCTATTAGAATTCACAGCTTCACGTTTGACTGTTCAGTTTATCATCCATGAGTTTTCCTCGTCTTTTATATTACATAGTAATGATTTTGTGCCATTCTCTACATTTACATACTATCCCACTGCACATCTAACCAGTTCTACCTCTAACTCTGATATGTATAATTCTTTTTTATTGATAATCACAATCTCAGTCAGTTACTAGGCTAATCTTCCCTCCAATTTTGATACTGAAGTTTCCTGGGTTACCCCTCCAGTTTTATTACAGCATCCCCCTCTATCCTACATTTCCTCTTTAACTTATTAATTTCTCACTCTCTCTCTCTCTCTCTCTCTCTCTCTCTCTCTCAGTACTCCTTTAAATTCATCCCATTTTTCCATATCAACTTCCGTATCCTCAATTGTTCTGTAAACACTACTTCACAATGTCCTGCAGCCAGCTACACCAGTTTGCATTTATCCAATGTCCTGGGTTCCATAGCCATCCCTTCCCCTGTCTACCTTAAACTTATCCTCTCATCTTCATAATTACATGACCTTACAGACTCGTTTCTGTTGCATTCATTTCCAGTACTCCTCTTAATGTCATATTTTTCTCTAAAACCTGCTTTCTGTCATTCTCAGCCATGCCTCCACACCACTCTTCTCTACCCACACATGCTCTAGATGTAGAGTTCTCATCCTGTACATCAACAGCCATTTACTATTCATAATCCCCTTCTCCCTTTTATGCATTTATTTGATCCAGTTAATTCTTAAAAATCTCTGGCCTGTCTCCATTTCATTCATAAAAAAATTCCCGTAATCACTCTTTGCCATTCACCCCCTTTTCCTTCTTCATCTTCGTCTACTTCCATCTCTGCCTCCTCAAATTTCTCATCAGCAATATGCCACCCCCTGTTTCCTCCCATCTGCTACAACTCATGCCCAGCCATTTATATATCTTTTTCTGACATACTTCCATACATTTAATCTTTACCTCTAAAAAATATGATCGTTACCTCTTACTTTTCTATCATCACTAACAATCTGTCTTATGAACCCCACAGGCATTGTATGTGCCTACCCACTAACCTTCTACCACTGCCTGATAGTCCTGCTCCACATTGTTTTGGTGTGAGGGGTCTAAACCAAAATCCTACCTCTGCTCCACCCTGCAGTGTCAGGTACCAGTTTCTTCTAGTCTCCTCCTCTACAAGGACTGATGTCATAGGATCATAGGAAATTACTGGGCTATTGGCCCTGAGGCCCTTACAAGCTTAGCCAAAAATTTAGCCCATGTTCTAACAAGTCCGCATCCTATGCCACTGTCCAGCAGGTACAGAGGTGGAATCGCAGAGATGTATTTTCTGTTCCTCATCCAGTTATCCAGGTTGCGCTTAAAAAGGTTAATGAGGTACTCTGCTTTATGTGGAGAGGGAATATATTCCACAAAAGAGAGAGTCTCTGGGACACAAATCTGTCTCACTAAGAAGTCCTATTGATGTCACAGACCAGGTTGAGGTCGTGCATGTGGATTTCTCGAGTAGAGCTTGACTTGTGGATATGTCAGGGCGGAATCTGAGATTGCTTTGTATGTCGACAGAGTTCACCTCTGAGGAGTCTGTAGGAAACTGAGTAGAGGGACAGGGCAACTCCACAACTTTGAAGATGAGGGGCACAGGTTGGGAAAAACATACCTGGCTTGGTCTGCCAGGTAATGGCAACAGACCTTTTTTATTCCTCAACTTAAAGTTGAGTGGTGTCTAATTGTGAAATGGAATCAGGTATTAGATGCTGCTGCTATGGCTCTGCTCATTTCTTGCCATCCTGTTCTTCACTTCTGCATATCTACTCCCTCTTCTGCTCTCTGCCATTCCATCTGTGGATTTTCATACTCATATTCACCTTTGTAGTAAGAATAATCAGAACCTTCCTCATTTCATCCCCAAAGGGTTACTCAATAGCCATTAGATAACCAGAACTCCTAATGTCCATCTTTCCATCTGCTACACTCTCCATATTTGCAATGTTTTCTTTAAAATTCCCATTATGTTTTTGAAAGTCCTTATTTTATAAGAGAAAGCATGCATATGTTAGCATTTCTAACACATTGTGCTTTATCCATACCAATTAAAATCTTGTCATGATTATTATATCAACACTTAAGCATATTAAATAAATCTTAATATGATAGATGTGTGAAGATCTGTATTAACTAAATTAATATTAAAAAATATCAACAGCCAACAAAATGTTATGTCCCCATGTCTTCCCTCCCTGTTCTCCATTTACCACAGATCCAATTGCATCCCTACAAAGTATTTCTTTCCTTTTCTGTTCAGTTCATGAATTTTTGAATGTTATTTTATATAATTTAACAATTAGTGACAACATTTTAAGCTTGTTGCTTTAAGGCTGATCCAATTTACATACTTAATTTGCATATTGGATTGGCATTTATTAAGTGGTATTGGTGAGGCATTGATTTATTCTGAAGGAGTCCTTTGATTTTGTACAGGATGAGAGCCCTTAACAATTTACTATCTTTACATTTTTTTATGTCATATTTCATTTTATTTTTCTCAACTGTGTGGACTGTGAAAATAACTTCCAAGTGATCAGTTGTGCTCTTTCTCATGCACTGTTTTGGGATATAAATCAAAACCACGATGGAAATTAGTTGTACTGTTATTTTTGTCCCATTGTTCCCCTTATTTAAAGACACTTTCTTAAGCTAACAATAGTAAAAACTTGTATTTTTGATAGTACAAAGCACCACCTACATATAATAATACATAATTTATATGAATATAAATAGTTTCTACAATCATACATTTCCTTTCATATCCACAGTAAATGTTATACCCTCTATTATAACAAAACTTTATATTCACACAACTTATGTATTACCAGCACTCTGGACTTTTCTCACAGGATCTCCACTGTTAATATCTTTGCAGTCCTTTTCTAGCTATATAACTACCTCATACTTTGGCCTCTTACTGACCCTAGTACATTTAAAAACTTTACAATCCCTCATGTTTCTACTGAAGTCTTGCCACTCTTCCATATTCTATTTACCTTTATCCACATCTCCTAAGGGTCTATATTATAATCTCGAAGGCTTAAAACTTCGAATCACTAAAGATCAAACTTTAGTGTTTGAAGTCTTAAACCACTGAAACCAAAAAAAATACTAAATTAAAAAAAAAAAACTAAATAGTGTGTAGGCAGGAGAGCAAGCCCCCCTGCACCCCCACACCCCCTACTTAAATATACCAACTCTGAGAATGCACTACATAGAAGTAAATGGAAATCTCCCCTACAGAGATTTTCCATTTAAACATTCAATGTAGTGTGCGTTCAGTATTCTCGTGTCGACAATATCGTATTCGATGTTGTCAGACTTTGAGATTTTAATATAGATCCCTCCTAAGCATGATATAGCCCATTGTTTCCTCTTCCTCTCCCAAATCCCTGTATACTTGTCATATATTTCCTTTTTCTATACCCTGTAGTCACTTCTTCTTCCTTTAATACTTCCCTTTGTTCCTGCCATGCCTTCCTCATCCCTCTCCGCAGGTATCCTGTGCATTACTTCCCATGCACTAGGCCATCACCTATATGCAGCTAAATAATCTTCCTCTCCTGCTCAAAGAACACATATATCCCTCCAAGCCACGTCGTCTTGCATTTGATCTAGATATCTCAATCTTTTTATTGTCCCACATTCTTAACATACTCCTAAATACTTGTTGCTGCTTCTTCCAAAGCAGGAACCTGATTTGGGGCTCCTTTGACCCTGTTACTATCACACCCTCTTTCAGAAAAGCCATGAGAAAAGATGTTTCTTTCCCCTCCTATCATTTTCTTCCCAAACCTTTCATTTGATTTTATAATGTTCCAGTCCTGTCGGTCTTCATGTTACATTCTCTGTCGGGTCTATATGACAAGGTTGACAAGTTACAAGATCGACACCCACTTGATCGACACAAAATCACTGACAATTCAGATAACCGACAGTGCAAATAATCGACATAGCGTAACGTCGACAATGAAACAGTTGCTGTGTAAATACTCGTTTCAACAACACACTATTCCAAACGTTAGTAAAACATAGCAAACTAAATTTTGTTGGCAGTAAAGTACGTAGAATTACAATATTTAATATTATCTCCGTGAATACATACGAAGTAAACAATGCATTCTGCCATAAATTCTATTGCAGACATAATAATTATACACATATCCACAGTGTATTAGCAAATAGAGATGCAGTGTACATGTTAAATACTTGTGATAGTCGGCGTACTATGTGCTATGCACCGAAGACAATATGGAGAATGTTGAGATGAGTAGTCCAGGAGTAGTAGGATCTATATATCACACTGTAGATTCACAAAAGATGAAGCCAATGTTAGTTATTGAAAGTTATCTCTACTACCTTGAACATACAAGGCAGAGTAAAAGATATTGGGCTTGTAAATATAAGATTACAGAGGGCTGTAAGGGTAGAGCTGTTACCGTGTACTTGCCTGACGGCGATAAGCTTGAAAAATCAGTTGCACATTGCAATGCTGCATGCCAGGGGAACTACAACGATATGTTGTTTGTAGTGACTTAAAATCTAGAGCTACCATGGGTAGAGACACACCGGCACTTATATTTGACGATGCTTTAGCATCAACCTCCTTAGCTACAATTGACTGTCTTCCTCAAAGAACAGCACTGCTACAACAAGTAAACCGCGTTAGACGTCTCAAGTGTGGATTAACTAAAACGTTTGAACTAACACTTGATAACATAGATTTTAGCAAATTTAACCTAAAAAGTGGTACATTTCTAAATAAGTCTATGTCAGACAAAGGAACCGACACAACAGTGGTAGTATTCACTACTATAGATAATTTACATGATCTAAGCCAAGCCAATATATGGCTGATGGATGGTACATTCTTTTCAAAAGGTGTAACAATACGGCAATTGTACAGCATACATGCAATTGTTAAATATGGGACATACATGAGATCTGTCCCTCTAATTTATGCATTAATGTCCAAGAAATCACTAAAAGCTTACAACTATCTATGGAATGGTATATTCTTTTTGCTCACATCAAATGGTTTAGGAATGCAAGTCAAATTTGTTTTATGTGATTTTGAAATTGCTGCATTAAAGAGCATTAGAATGAACATTCCTGATGTTTGTTCTAAGGGTTGTCTGTTTCACTTTGGGCAAAACATCTGGCGAAAGGTACAATCTTTAGGTTTGGCCTCTACGTACAATAATTCACAGGAACTGCAGCTTGCTGTGAAATCATTAGTGGCCTTAGCCTTCTTACCTGAAGACAAAGTTAAAGTTACATTTGAAGAGCTTAGAGCGATATTTCTACCAGAAGGAAAGGATGTTTTACAGTACTTTTCAGACTGGTACATGTAATGGAAAAGGCGTAAGTTCAACACTAGATGTACATCTTCAATTAGATTTCTGCCGTTGTTCCCAATTACATTCTGGAATGTATTTGAATTGAATGAACTATCTCTGCCTCAGACGCAAAATAAAGTGGAGGTGTGGCATAGGAGATGAAATGCTTGCTCGGTGAAAGGGGGACTGATTTGAGGTATTTACTTCATATATTAGCTTGTGAACAAGACTGAGTAGATGCGCTCAGAGTGCGGATGTCTACAGGGCATGTATCGTCACCCAAAAAGAGGAAAGTAGTACTTCGTCAGAAGAGATTTGACACGGTAATCTCTAATATGGCAAACTACTCTAATGTCGAGTTTGTGAAGGCTATTGCAAGGCTGCTTAAGATGTAAATCATACATTTCAGCGTGTTTCAGTATTTGGACTACAAAGATTTGAGTACTTTACATTTATCTGTTGTTGTACGATATATTTTATTTATTTAATGACGTGGTGGATTTACCTTAAAAGGACGTGTGTTCTGTATGCGTTATATGGTGAAATTGTAAGATAACGCTACTGCATTAAATAGTACACTGTGGTCGGGCGAAATTGTAAGATAACGCTACTGCATTAAATAGTACACTGTGGTCGGGTATTTCATTTAGATTTGTCGAACATTTCATTGTCAGTTATTTGCACTGTCAGTTATCTGAATTGTCGGTGATTTCATGTCGATCAAGTGGTTGTCGATCTTGTAACTTGTCAACCTTGTCATATAGACCCTCTCTGTCACATCATGCCTCTTAAATTCTAGCATGTTCTACCCTTCTATAACATTTTGGTCCTCATTCCTTCCTTCCCGATCCTGTTTTTCTTTTGTCTCCATATTAATCAATCATATGCACTCTGTATTTCCTCTAGCCATACTGCTGTTGTTTCAAATTGCTAAATCTTCAACATATATATTAACAAAGGTATTATTATCACTCTCACCCTTTCTATTGTCCATCTCAGTGTACTTATTCTAGTCCATTTGGCTAGAATTCTCTTAATTGTATCTCTTAATTCATGCCCTGTGGGCATTGCTCCTTTTGCATAGTGTCTCGCGTACCTGTGACTTCAGCAGTAAAGACTTCTAGAGCCTTCCTACTTTATGAATTTGTGAGAGTGACATCAAAAAAAAACAACGCAATTTGCCATTATTGATTGCATAAAGGGAAAGTAAAGAACATTTTTTTTTGGCAACATTACTAAGCTCCAAGGAAAGAAAAAATGATCATAAAAACTTGAGCTTTTTTTTCCACCTGGCCTGAAATTATTTTAACAATTTTTTTTTTTGGTTTTGATTATTTTTAGGCACTGTTCATCATCATATATATTATGTATTATATTCTCTATTTTTCTTTTTATCTTTTGTATTTTTTTGAAGAAGGCTCCTTGGAGCTTGAATATTTTTTGGTGTTTTGTTGGTTTTTTATTTATAGGGTGATTTTTTTTTTATTTTTTTCCCTATGAATTTAAATGAATTTTGGATCACTGACTGTGGCCTTTTTTTTTTGTTGTGTGTGTTGTCTGTTTGTTCTGTTTTGGCGGTCTTCCACGGCCAATTGATCTCTTAATTTCTCTCAGTTTTTCCTCCTAATACCTCTCACTCTCAGACAAACTTTTTATCCTAAATATTCCATCCCATTTTGATCACAGCAACACTACCAGATATTGTTCCCCTTCCCCATTTCTATTATTAATGATTTATTAGGATGATGTTCCATGCCTGATTACTTCCTATTAAAAATCTGGCGTACCTGAGGCAACATCTCCTCAATGTCCCCCAGCAATAGCATGCAGTTATCTGCAAACACACTTATATTACCTTTTTACATCTCAGTTCCCAAATTTCTATCAATCAATTATTGTCTCTGACAGGGTTCTTCATTATCAGATCAAATATCACTAAGGACAG
>NC_056725.1:1044600637-1044700637 GCF_019279795.1 Protopterus annectens
AAAAAAGAGAGAGAATTATATCCATGGCATGCCACATGACTATATAATTTCACTATATACGCAATTATGGTTATCCAGTCTATACACCTTTGCCACATCCAGGTATGATGGGAATCTGTTACTCTGTTGTGCTATTAATTAACAGCACTGCTATGATATCATAAATACAACTAGTTATTTCAATATTGCCATAGTGCATGTAATTACAGAAGTTATTAAAGTTACAATAAGACCTGATGCATACATATCCCATGCCTCTCTGAGATTATTTAATCTCTCTTGGAGTACCTCCCTGTTAACTGCAATATATTCAGCAGCTGTACAATAGAAAAGAAGAGACAAGAAAACATAATCAATACAAATTTTGACTGTCTACTGTATTCTATTTAATTGAATGCTGATGGATTAGTATACATACATAGTTAAGGGGTGTCAGTAGTTCTAAACTCATCCTGCCATCAGCTAAGGAGGTTATTCTTGTGCCATTTTAGAGCACTAGAGTGGTGAGAAAAATTCTGTCCAGTGTGTGTGATATTAGTTACACTGGAGACAGCCTTATTCCATGCCTCAATCTTATACTGAAACACAGTACAGTACCCCCACAGTAACCTATGGCTGCAGCATTGCACAAGGAGTGCCACAAAAATTCTGGACTCAGCACCTTATCTCTGTGCTCCAAATTTAAGCAACAACTTTATGTCTGAATTGGCACCACATTCCAATCTCACATTTAACAGCCACTATGCAAAGATGCACAACAATATCAACTATATTTGCATGATGAAAAGCAGAGAGGTCCATTACCAGACAATGAAACAGGGATTTCAGCAATCAGTAATGAAGCTGTGAGACATGTCAGTGAGAATGTGTGATGCTTCACTTATTTACACTTTTTCCAGTGGCCAGCATTGACATGCTTGGCTTGCAAGCCTTGGTCTTTGTAAGGCTAAATACATTGAATTGTGATGTAATTTTTTGTTTCTTGCATACTGTAAAAACTTGGTTGTACAAGGTGGGAATCAAATCTATGGAATAAAAGCTCCATATATTTCAAGCTACATTATTATTTCTCATTGCCACAGAAGAGCTCCCTTTCAGTCATTGTGAGAGATATAATGCACTCATTATGAATGGAGATATACTTCAGATAGGTATGTATGTGTATGACTTTAAGAAGTCCTGGAAACTGCATTCTCATGCAATAGTATTATTGTTTGTAAATAAATTTCAAATGGATAGCTCTCATGAGCTGAGAAATACATGTTGGGGTATGATATATACATACTTCACAACACATACTGTCCTAAATGGGTCTATATTAGAACATCAAAGTTTCACAACTTCATATGTTCTAATATCGACCCCTATTCAGTGAACGCTGAAAGCATCGAACATGCAGAACAGCAAATTTTCTCCTAGGGAAAAAATTTGCTGTTCCGAAACACATACACAAAACACAAGCACATCAAACAAACAGCAATCCACACACATACACCTAAAATCTTACATCTAAGTCTACACTAAACTGTACATACACCACTATCTATCCACTTACCTTAACCCTAACCCTAAGGTCCGTCACTATCGCACACTCACCTCATCCGTGCCCTAAACCTAATTCACCCACCACACCCTAACCCTCACGTCCACACAGTCGCACACTTACCTGACCCGCGCCCTAACCCTAACTCACCTAACCCATGCCCAATCACACACTTACCTGAACCCGACCCATAACTTTCCACCACAGTGCTGAAAATAGCAAAGCAATAGAAACGGACAACCTAGGAAAATATTCAGTTTTCTGTAGCTTCGCTATTTTCAGCGTTCTCTGAATAGCAGTCGATATTAGAGCATTTGAAGTTGTGAAACTTCGATGGTCTAATATAGACACTCCTAAACACATAGTTGGGCTATGTGAAGAGTTAAGATGATTTTAACTAAATTATTGTGCCCATCATAGATATGCAAGTGCATTTTTCATTATTTATCATAATTGTCTTGCTTAAACAATTGCACACACAATCAACTGGGTTTCATAAGTAAGTCATTAATGAAATATAATACCTAGAAAACTATAGTTATCAAAGCATTACTGATATACTTCTTGCAGTCAACCTACTTATGATAGCCATTTGTATGCAGTATGACTTTCCTAGATGAAGTGCTGTTAGAAACTGCATTCTGACACCCTTTGTAAAAATAACTGTTACCTGGATTTGAACGCTGGATCACCTGTATTCCATCACTCCGCTTACACCTTGTGTTACAGAGTCAGCTACACAGTGGGTTGATGTTCTCCACTCATTAATCTCCAGAATGTTGATATTCATACATCACCGCTAAGACTGTGCTACAGAAGGCTGCTCAAATAAACTTTTTCACTTTTTTCCTTAAAAGGGTAAGCTTAAGCTTAATTGTGCACCAGTCAGCAGTGAACAAGTGCTGAAGGCAAGAAACAGAAGAGAACCTAACATGAAGTTGCAATGAAAGTAAGTCATAAATCTTGATTAGCAATTTCTGCATTCCCTTCACACAGTATGAATTTGACTCACAGAGCAATTCTGTCATTGGTATAAAAATCACTGCATTTACAGCTTGTGTCACAGAGACAGGTATATATTGGATTCACATCACTCACTCCTCATTACAAATACACACAATGGCACTATTAGAGTTTGCACTAATAAATAATATGAAAATTAAATTTGTCCCTTTTTCCTTCATCTGTGAGGCCTGTTTGCACTCTGCTAAGAAGGACACAAATTGCAAAGGTAAAAAAATGTATATTCAAAATCACAAAACACAAGGACAAACATGATTTGTATTTCCATCCATCAACAGTTATACCATTAAAAAGACTCATGCTGTATTTTCACATCGGCTGCAAACCTTATAAGCAACACACCACCTGCACATCATTAACATGACATGTAATGTCAGTAGCTCAGAAAGGGGTCATACAAACAAGGACAGGAGGTCATGCTTGGCAGACTACATGCAATTAGTCAGAACACAAAGTATGCCATGAAGAAATACTTCCTACTGTGATGAGGTATGATTCTGAGAGCTTTACAGTATATGTGACACATTTGTCCACAGTACTCATTAATCCTCTTCTTTTATAATACTGTATGACCTGTCATACAATACTACAACCCTTGTTAATAATATTATTGAGGACAACAGGTGAAAAGACAACAGCAACACCTTTGCAACCTCAACTCACATGAACTGCATGTAAGATATGGAACATTTCTCACATACTTTAGCATATGCATTTCATGTACAACATTTTATTTTTCTATAGTTTTACTATATCTAGTTAAAAGTATCCCCAAGCTGGATTCAAACCATGTGTCACCTGTCCTGTTTCTTCAAACTCATTTTATTTATGCCATGTGCTACAATGACACTTAGCTGAGATGTAGAAATTTCTTCAATTACTATTGTTCGGAGTGCTGTAGCAAAGCACACCTCTGCCACTCCAAAATGCGCTAATGATGGCATTTCAGAATTAAATTTCTCAGTTTGCATATTGGGCATTGTAACATTGCCAGTCCAAAGTGTGCTTTGCCAAAATGCATGCAAATGAAGAACCCAATAAAAGAAAAAAATTGTCAGTAGTAGCAAACATCAGAGAATAATAATGAAAGTGCAGGATTGCAAGGTTTCCTTGCTCTGTGTGTCTTATAGCTTATTCATATGCTCAGGAAATATCTATAACTCTTTCAAACAACACAGTTCCTGGATTTGAAGTGCAATAACAACACACATACAGCTGTGTTTCTTATCTCTTATTGCCTCCAATCAAGGCTTAGAGTAAGAATTAGAAAATGTACATACTATACAGAGCTGACTTAGCAAACTATCACAGATCCACATGAAGAAAGATCAGAAAATGTTCCTTTCTCATTTGCTTGAACATGTCTAGATGAATGTGATATTGACAGCATATTCAGTCTAATAACAGCCCTCACTATATTAATGTAAGGTTACCAACACTGCCAGTTATGTCTTCTCTTTATTTTCTGAGCATCTTCCCCTTCTCTCAGCTTAATTAACAGAAATGCAGTGTCATGGACATGTCTTTACATCTTTGTTTCAATGTATAATATAGGTAATTAGCACTGCCCAACAACTTAATTAGAGGATGGACAGTGTGCTATTATTGAAAGAATATAAATGTTGTTAAAGTTGTTCTCATAGCTCTCCACATGCTTCCATGTTTTTCTTAAGCCTGGTCTGCATGAGGTAGAAACATTAGAGAAACAAATCTCTTGAGTATTTATTGTTGCTGTAGTAAGATGGATTAATAACACTTGCAAGCCATTAGCAACTAACAGTTTTCATTACACCTCCCTGCAGTACTAGGGCATGTGGATGTAGTCATGTAGCTACTTACATGATGTTTACCTGCCCTACACCAGGTGAGAATTTTGTTATTCAGGAAGGCTAATGATTTAACACCTCATTTGCATATTCACAGTGGTCAGAGCTCTGATTCTACTCTATATAAAGGTAATGTTGTAGCTATGGAAGTGGAAGGAGAGGAGACAGATTGTCACTGGTATTTACATGGAGGAGATTTTTGTACAAATTACTACATTTTTCATAAGGTATATTTGTCCTCTTCTAAAACTGTTCATCTTTTTACATTTACATATGGAATGTATTTAAATATGCAATCATTTTTTTGTCTGTATGCATTTTTTTTCATTTACTGTTGACATAGTAAATGTATATCAGTTTTTGCTCTGCTTTCAAAGTTTGTTAATGAATGGTAAGGTTATATCACTGTATTGTGTTACCATTTACTCTTAGAATTTTATTATTTACTGCAGACAAATTTATTGGGCAGGATTCACGAAGGCTTGCATGGAGTGTAAGAGACGTGTAAGACTTCATGCAAGCCTCACGATCCAGGAACAGCCCGAAACTCCGTGTAAGAGACCAGCTGAAATGTCTCTTACACGGACTGGGCGTGGATATGCTAAATACCTCACTTGCAGCCAAAAGGCATGCAAATGAGGTAGAGTAGCAATCCACGAAGCAGAAAGCAGCCCGTGTAAGAGCCGTTTTAGCTGCAGAAATGTACTCAGTTGACAACTGAGTACGTTTCTGCAAAAATCACAATGGAGCCAGACATGTCAGCTCCAAATAAAGGGTGCATATGTGTCAGGCAGCATGCCAATGGCCAAATATGTGGCCATTGGCAAGGTACCCTCATGCAAATATGAAAAATAAATGTTTTTTTTTCGGCGATCGACGATGTTTAAATGCAGCGCAGCCCCGCGCAAACGGGTTGCGCTGCATAACACATAAAAATGAAGGTTATAAACCCACAAATGTGGGTTTTATGCAATACATGGATTTACAATACAGAGACCAGCAGACCAAAAACAACATGGCCACCGTTTAGTGGTTGCTAAGGGGGGAAGCTGAGTCTAAGAGATGTAACTAAGCATTAGTAGGCAATCTGATGTAAATGAGTGTTAGGATACTGAATTCCACTGTCACATAGCAAATGAGCACATTCTGAGTAGTGTAAGAGATACATAAGGGGGAAGAATAGAGTAGGAGATAGGTGACATCACAGGGGGGAATGGTAGAAAGAAATGCAGTTCATTGGAGGTCAGTGTTGCATGACAGATGTCAGACACATATCCTGGAAAGAGGAGTGCCACAAGATAAGCATGGGAAAGTCAAGAAATGGAAGGTGTACACTGTTGCTTACACCAAAGTTTCTTGTTGGGCATGCATGCGCACGTGTGCTCACCATGAGGCGCGGGTAGGGCAGTGTGCGCGCATGTAAGGCAGACTGAGCATGGGGGAGCCTGCTGGCAGACTTGTAAGACTGTTTGTGCTAGTGTGCGCGCGTGTAAGGCAGACTGAGCATATGGGAGCCTGTTGGCAGACTTGTAAGACTGTTTGCGTTGGTGTGCGTGCATTTTAACTCGAATAAGCAGATTCTGAACTGTGTAAGCCTGTGTGCGCATGTGTAAGCCACTGTGAGAGTGTTTCTGCTGGTATGTGCGTTGCTCCCCTCGAGGAAACAGAAAGGAAAAAGGAAGCAACAGAATTAGGAGAAAGCTAGCAGGGAATACTGCTGGAGCTAGCAGGTGAAAACAATTAGAAGCAGCCAATTACACAGGCAGAATAGTAGCTCAGCAAAGCACTTAAAACTCTGCAAACAGTAGTGCAGGATGTTTCTCTCAAGAGAGACTGCAAGACAGGAGTAAGCTAGTAGAAGTGAAAACTGAAAAAGCTGAACTCAGAGCAGAAATGCTAGGGGCTGCCATAGCTGTCATAAAGAGACATAGGTGACTTTCTGAGGGTGGTGACAATGCAGATGGTGCCAAACAACCCACAGTGAGGAGACGGAGAAGAGTGTACAGGCCCAGCGTCACCTACCACGGGTTACATGAGCTGGAGATAGTAGAGTGCTATAGAGTGGACAGAGACCTCCTGCAGCAAATTGTCGAGCTGTGCAGGCCATGCCTCACACACAGAACCAACAGAGGGGAACCCATCCCAGTGGAAACCAAGGTATGTGTTGGCATAAGAATACTAGCAACAGGTACCTTCCAGAGACCAACTGGTGATATGATGGGGATATCACAGGCATCAGCCTCCAGGGTACTGCACCAGTTCCTGGATGCCATGTCAGCACATGTCGGTGATCATGTATATTTCCCCAATGCCTGTGAGGTATTGGCCAGCAATATGCGTCTCTTCCAGCAAATAGCGGAATACCCTAAGGTAGTGGGTGCAATAGACTGCACGCACATACGCATCAAAGCACCAGCCGGTGAGCAGGGTAGGGCCTACATTAACCGCAAGGGCTTCCCCTCCAGCAACTGCCAGGTCGTGTGTGATGCCCAGGGCATAATAATGAATGTGTGTGCTGGCTGCCCTGGGAGCTACCATGATTCCGATATCTGGCATTTGACGCAGCTGTACCAGACATTTGCCAATGGGGACATCCCACACGGGCACCTAGTGGGGGATGCAGGTTATGCACTGGAGCCATGGCTGATGACACCCATCAGAAATGCACACACACCTGAACAGGAACGCCATAATGAGGCACACGCAAAAACACGTAATGTAATAGAGCGTGTGTTTGGCCTGCTCAAGTCACGGTTCCGGTGTCTGGACACATCTGGTGGAGCCTTGCAGTACTCACCAACCACATGTACCCAAATTGTCATGGTATGTGCTATGCTACATAATATGATCTTGCAAAAACAGCTGCAGCACGACCAGCATAGGGCCAGGCCAAACAGCCCCCCACCATTGCCAAGGCCATCACAGGCAGAGCGTGACTCGGAGCAGGAACAACCTGAGCCTGCCCCACTAGGCAGAAGAAGGCATGCCCAGTATGCCCTGGCCTTGGCAAAGAGGCAACACATAGCACATACACTGGCTCAGTAGGAACCCTGGGAATGATACCGCTCTCTGACTCACTCATATAATAACATGGATGCCTAAAATGACATAACCTGCTCTCAAACATGTACAGGGAGTGAAATATGTGCATCCGACAGAGGCAGCCCTGCAGCACCACCTGAGGCATGAATGCCATGTGTTAAGTAATGTAACACCATGTAGTATATGCACACTTGAGGACCCTGACTAACATCCTACCCTCACCAAGCATGATGCCACAATATGAAGATGGGATGATCAATTGCAATAATTGGCTGAAGTATTGCAGTTAGTCAAAGGGGATCCAATGTGTGCCAGCCTGGGATGACATGCTGAGCAATGCAAATAGTGCGCTCCACTACTGGGGGGGGGGTAGTAGGGTGTGTGTAATTGCAAGTGTGAGAGAAAAGTTCCTTTTGGCAACTACTACAATGCACCAGATGCTGCATATTTCCCCAGTAAACAAAGGTGATGTCACCACACTATAAGTACAGCCAAACAGGGCAAATCGCCCAGTAATGCAAATAGTGCGCTCAGCTACTGGGGGGGGGGGTAGTAGGGTTTGTGTAATTGCAAGTGTGAGAGAACAGTTCTTTTTGGCAACTACTACAATACACCAGATGCTGCATATTCCCCCAGTAAACACAGGTGATGTCACCACACTATAAGTACAGCCAAACAGGGCAAATCGCCCAGTAATGCAAATAGTGTGCTCCGCTACTGGGGGGGTAGTAGGGTGTGTGTAATTGCAAGTGTGAGAGAACAGTTCCATTTGGCAACTACTACAATACACCAAATGCTGCATATTCCCCCAGTAAACACAGCTGATGTCACCACACTATAAGTACAGCCAAACAGGCAAATCGCCCAGTAATGCAAATAGTGCGCTCCGCTACTGAGTCTATTACTACTGTCAGAGCACAGATAGGTATGTTTTGGTAACCCACAACTGCCACGTGTTTTTGTGTCACACAAAATGCCCATGTGTGGATTGTTGTTCATAACAATGCATGACATTGCTTAAACCAGCAATGGCAATGCACACATGATGTATGTGTGTGCCACATACACATATATACCTGTGACCTTTAATAGTTCCCATGTCTGATACATGCCTCAAGTGAATAAGTGGTATTTGCACTGCATAACATTATGACTGTGTCTTACTGTGCAGTGGCTGCATGCGGTATGTGTATATACAGTGTGAGTTGTATATGGTATCATCCTAACAGCGGGGGAGGGGAGTAGGGTGTGTGTAATTGCAAGTGTGAGAGAACAGTTCCTTTTGGCAACTACTACAATACACCAGATGCTGCATATTCCCCCAGTAAACACAGGTGATGTCACCACACTATAAGTACAGCCAAACAGGGCAAATCACCCAGTAATGCAAATAGTGCGCTCCGCCACTTGGGGGGGGTAGTAGGGTGTGTGTAATTGCAAGTGTGAGAGAACAGTTCCTTTTGGCAACTACTACAATACACCAGATGCTGCATATTCCCCAGTAAACACAGGTGATGTCACCACACTATAAGTACAGCCAAACAGGGCAAATCACCCAGTAATGCAAATAGTGCGCTCCGCTACTGAGTCTAATGCTACTGTCAGAGCACAGATAGGTATGTTTTGGTAACCCACAACTGCCATGTGTGTTTGTGTCACACAAAATGCCCATTTGTGGGTTGTTGTTCATAACAATGCATGACATTGCTTAAACCAGCAATGGCAATGCACACATGATGTATGTGTGTGCCACATACACATATATACCTGTGACCTTCAATAGTTCCCATGTCTGACATGTACCTCAAGTGAATAAATGGTATTTGCACTGCATAACATTATGACTGTGTCTTACTGTGCAGGGGCTGCATGCGGTATGTGTATATACAGTGTGAGTTGTATATGGTATCATCCTAACAGTGGGGGATACACATCTGGTCTGGGCCATATAGTCTACATGTAGTCGATGAACAGGTGCTGCATGTTCCCACCTGTCGTGGGAGTGGTAACATGTTGTTCCACTGCAATTCAGTGGCTACATGCTGGGAACCTTTCAGCTAGTGTGTTGTAGCTACAGTAATGCTCACACACAATGTCTGGCTGGATGCAGTCCAGCCATATAAAGACATATGTAGAGACTGTCATATCCCCAGTGTTGTTAGGGAGGACAGGTGGGTTTCCTGTGTATGGGAGGGTTGTGTGTGCCAGGCTATGAACCATAAGGCAGTCCAACACACTGTTAGCTGCACATGGATAGGCCCTGATGCTTTGTGGTATGCCAACAACCTGGAGGTGTGTGTATCTGTGGTGCCTTGAGATACCTCCCCCTGTTCATGTGTGGTACATGTGTAGGGGACGACAGGCATGGTATGAGGTATAACCTGGCAGTGATGGGTTGCACCTGTGAGCCGTGAATCAGGAATCTGTTACTGCACAGATATTGCAGTTTACTGTGCTGAGGACAGTGTCCAGTGTATGCATCTTGTGGTGTACACTGCTGGTGTTGTATAGCATTACTGTGAGTGTCCTATCCCGTGTGATACCCACAGAGGTAGCTATGTAATCTGAGCCCTGCAGCAAAAGGCACTATGTGTGTATCAAGAGGCTTCACCAATATACAATGGCCCATAGGTGACACATGCAAGCTGCTCCTCGCAAAATATTGTGGCTTCCATAGCATGTAAGCACACGCTGACAGCCATTGGATACCCTATGAATGACATTGGAGATTGAGCAAAATGTAGACATAGAACACCCTTCCTACATATTGTGGTAGCATACCTGGTGAGGGTATGATGGCAACCAAGGTCAGGCTCATACCAGCCCATGCCACATGCTGAGAGAGCCCTTCTATGTTCCCTATCATGTAGTCCAGGGAGGTACGTCTCAGGTCATCCATAGTGGCATGGACAATGACTGAGTCATATGTGTCCATGCCTCTGACTGACCTGTATGCATGTGTTATGTGGTGGACCATAGTGCCCCACAGGCATATCACTGTGACCTTCACCATGTACAGCCTGTTGAGCGGGACCCCACTGCACCGGCCAAGAGAGGTACCTGACACATCTGTAGCAGGTGTGTTGTGTAGCCCTACAGGCTGTGAGTGTTTGGCACACAGGATATGTGTGCCATGTGTGGCATGTGCTCTGTTCTGACTTAACGTATGCCTGTGTGCCAGCTGCGGAGGTGTGTGATGCTCAGGCAGGATGCTATTCTGAGGCTCCAAGTATGCCCCAGTGTGTTCATGTGTTTGGATTGCTGTCAGTGCAGGTCTATGTCAGACTGGTATCGTAGTCACTGTAGTATGTCATGCCACCTGACAGGGTATGGCAGTACTGGGTTCAGAGTGCTCAGTACCCAGATTGGCTATGTGGTTGCATCTCACACATGTGTTGTATGTTCCTGGCCAGGGGAGAGGGTTGACTGCATACATGTGGCAGCTGTGACATTGCCACATGACTCACATATACCACAACTGGACCATAGAGATGATTCACAAATTACCTTTGCACATGCTACCATAGTAGTGTGATTGCCATGGTGATTACCAACACATAGGGCCAATGGGGGACAACATACTGAAGGTGAGCATGTGTGGGTGTACTGCTTCTGATTTCATGCATTTATGACTGCACACGTGGGCAAATGCCAGGTAGGTCATATGCAATGTGTCACAGGCAATATACATGCGAACAGAACAGACAGTGATGTTCTGTCAAGTGAGACATTGACATATGTATAGTACGCTATGCAGATGTCACTAGGAATCCACAGAAGCTGTGTAAATCTGCATTGCAGGTGGAATCAGTGTTCCAGGGAACCTCAAGCAAACATGCATGCAAACAAAGCTACAGTAAGCGGGGCTGGAAGTAGTCCATTATACAACAAAGAAGGGGTACCACTTCCAGTAGGTAACAGTGGAAATATGCAGGCACTATAAACATGTTCCCAGGAATGCACAGCTCAGATGTCCATGGTAAAACTGATATTATTTAAAATTTAATTTAATTTAAATTAAATTGGTACTGCACACATATCAACATGCAAACATCCACATTGCATAGTCGTTGTGGGCAACATGCCACCATTAGTGTACATGTCCATCATTGCATATCAGTACTTGCATTACCTTCTCCCCTGTGCTAACTATGTATGTGGCTATCTGTTGACATCCTTACCACTGGTATGCAATAATGTGCAGCTGTTACACTATGGTACTTACTATGGGTGTAGATAACAATTCAGGACAGTCATACAGTTACTGCATCAGGCATGCTGGGATATACACACAATCATATCAGCACACTGTACTGTTACCAACATGATACTAGTAATACACTTCTATGTAGTCACCCTGTGCATCAGCAACATGTTAACCTGTTCCTGCACTGATGTTGGAGATTGCAGGAGGTGGCACAGTTTTATCATATGCACAGGGTGTGAACTAGGTATGTCTGAGTCTGCCACTGATACCACCAATTGACATGTATGTGTATGTGTGTTGGTGAGGGACAGCAGTACAGGGTGGGGCACTGTTGATGCAGTGTGTGCATGTATGTGGTAGCCCTAGGTGTTAACATTTTGCATGTGTGTATGCATGCATACAGTTCCACCTCATGGCTGCCATATACTGGAGTTTGTGGACAGCCACAGACTGCACCTGGCAGGGCATACAGATCAGTGTCTGTGGCCATGGACACGGTACCTGTGCCTGGCAGGGGTGCTACGGACCGTATCCAGTACTAAGCCAGACTGGGTACTGTCATCAGAAGCGGGTGTTCATTGACTGGACACAGGTCCATGTTGGGACTGTCCAGAGCCACGTGCACATGGTCTCCTGGGGTGGTGTGATGACAGCACAGACCCAGCATTGCTGGGGCTGCTGCTGGCACTATGGGGGCATCCGCAGGCCTGCTGTCATCCGTGCTGACTGCCAGCTGCTGCTGTTGCTGGCATACGGCCACGTCGACGCTGCAACCATCCACCATTGCCCTGGCTTATGGACATGTAGTTCTGGGACTGCCGTAATATGTCCCCACAATGTCTGTCTATGACATCGGTGAAATTATGGATAGCATCTGCAATGTCACGCATACTGTCAGTCATGGATGTGCGACATGCTCTCAGCTCCCTCAGACCCTGTCTGGTGTACCTTTCCATATGTGACTGTGCCTGCATGACAGCCCAAAATATAGCTGAGGTTAACAGACCTCTTTGGGCATGTCTGCTAGAGGCAGTATGCCCACGGATGCTCCCACGAGAACCCATGGATAACTGTCTGTGTGGTACCATCCCAGGACCCTGCCCATGGCTGCTGTGTGGGAAAGCATGTGCCACAGATACCACATTACCCTGGTCAATGCCCACTGTATCCTGTCCATCACCTAGGGACATTGGTGACATAGGATGTACTGGCAGGATGACTGTGCACAATGATGGGGTTGACAGCTGTGTACTGTCAATTGGCTGACCAATGGCAGACCCTGACACACCTTCCTGTGCCATTACACAGATATCATCATTATCAGTACCTGTGGCATCAGATTCAGGTTCCCTGCTGCAGGACACCAGAGCAGCACCAGAACCTGTGGGAGGAAAACAATAAACACAGTTTATAATGTCTACACAATGTTACCAGTGATGCACACATGCACACATGCACACACGCACACATACACACATGCACACATCCACACGTGGACACATGCACACATGCACACATGCACACCCTGCAGTATACACACAGAGCACTACTGAGTTACACTATTATTACTAGCACTATCAGGACTATTATAGGTATTGTTAATACACACTCACCAGCATGGATGGGCTGCCTTGCTGTAACACCAGAGGGACCTGCAGAAATGAGGGGATTAATGTCAGTGGGCACAACTGTGCCATTGATACTGCATATGATACAGTTCTGTAGTACAACAGTTGCCTTTCACATGTCAGCTGCTGATATTGGCAATATCACACCTGCACAATTACATACTATGTTGACAGCTACATACCAAGGACACACCTTACACATGCATAAACTAACAGTGTACAGAACAGTCAAGTGTACATATGGCATATTACCTGCACGCTCCATGTTGTGTTGCTGTGTGGCTCCAGCCTCCATCATAATGCAGGTGTGTTGCTGTTGATGTTCCTGGGCTGGAGGCACAACACTTAGGAGTAGCCCCTCCAGTCTGGTGAGGGGGGGATGTGTGGCCACCCCACCTCCTGTGGCGACCTGTTGCCTGTGGATATCCGATGCATGCTGACGGACATTTCTGATTAAATCACTGCAGTGATGTTGTACCTGCTCATATGTCCTATTATGTGTGCCAATGTCATTTACCCTACAGACAAGGTCTTGCCACAGTGTAGCCCTCTCCTGCTGATTCTGGCTGGTGCGGGAAAACAGTATGTCATAATCCCACACCAGGCTCTGGTGTATCTCTTCATCTTCTGCAGCAGAGTAGGCAGGATTTCGCTGACACGCCATGTCCCTGAAAGAGAACACAAACAGAATATCAGCAAACTATGTCAGCAAAATATGGCACACATACTATACATGATACTCAACTGTAGTGATATACTACTACTCCCATATGTAGCACGTGTGTGTCTCTTGGTGGATACACATGTACATGGCCAGATAGTGCTCAGCGGATACCTGTGCAACAATACCTGCCACATTCCATACAACATAGCACCAAGCCCCAACAGTCAGCACACTGAGACAGGTCCAATGCACCACCTCACTCTGGGGGTTCATAACAAGGTACTGTATGTGGAACGTCATCCACTAGTGTGATCTGGACACAAACTAATCGGCCTGGATATACATATCCCACCACCACCACCAGCACAGTAGACTACTTTGAAATATATGTGAATAGACAGATTTTCACTTGTTAGGACTGAGATGGTATCCATGCAGCCCACTGGGCCAGTGGAAGCCGCACCCACAATGCTGACCCCTTTGCAAATGCTTCCCACGGACATCCCCAAGAATGCATGGAACATGCACACACAGTTCTAACCCAGACCCTATGCACACAGGTTAAGCATCCTGTCTGGTGGACCCCAGCCAAAGACAGATTGTATAATGATAGAAGGAGGCTACTGCAGGACAGAACAGAATCACATAAAGGGAAGGCATCTGCGGTCAGCACTAGTAAAAAGCTAAGTTCTCTCATAACAACATCGAAGGCCAAATCTGAAAGAGAAATGATGAAGGACACTAAAGATAACCACAAGGCCTTCTGCAGTTTTGTTAGAAACATGGACCAAAAGCCTTAGATATGCTCAGAGTTAGTACACAACTACATAAAATTCACTGAACCCACAGATATTGGCAACATTCTGGCAGACAGGTTCAGTGCAAATATCCCCCCTCCCTCTCCCCCAAAAGAAGAAATACTTATCACAGCTGAATGTAACCTCCCTGTCATCTCAGATGTCCAGATGAGGGCCGCCCTCAGCAAAGCAGAACACACAGCATCAATGAGACCTGATGGTATCCCTGGATGTGTGCTATGTGAACTCTGAGAGGAGCTACAACCGCATATAAAACTGATATTTAACCTTAGCCTTACTACGTGATATGTACCTGAATACTGGCGTACATCAACAGTGGTCCCACTCCACAAAGGAGGCACCTCTACAGACCGTGGGAACTACCACCCCATAAGCTTAACCAGCCTGGTCTGCAAAGTTATGGAAAGATTCATTATGGAACTCATATACAGCGATATTGGGGACCTACAGACAATTGATCCCACCCAGTTTGGCTTTGTGAAGGGCTGATCCTGCCTTTTGAACCTGGTTGACTTTTTCAAAACAGTCACTACAGCCATTGATGAGGGCAAAGCAGTCCATACAGCCTACCTGGACTTGCCTAAGGCCTTCAACACAATACCCCACTCAGGCATCATAGACAAGCTCATCAGCTTAAATGTTAATACATATGTCACATGATGGGTTGCAAACTGGTTGAACAACAGAATCTATAAAGTCAAAATTGCGGGAACCATGTCAGACTCAAAGCCAATCACAAGTGGTATCCCACAGGGCTCTGTCCTAGGACCCCTCTTGTTTGGCATATATTTCTCAGATGTGAAAGCAAACATGGGCGGGTTGTGGATGACAAAGTTCCCAGATGACTGCAAACTAGGCGCCATAGTCGATACACCAGCTGACACACACATCCTACAGACAGGCCTCACTGAAATGGACAACTGGTGCCAGAATCATGGCCTAACACTGAATGGCATGAAATGTATAGTCATCCCCTTTGGGTGAAACAATGTACACACAACTTATCACATAGATATACATATAGATACAGACCAATAAAACATATGGAGGGTTCACAGTATGTTGACTATTAAATTGTTACTTTACATTACCTGTGTTTGTCACAGCTGATTGAGTTACCATTTGTATAGGTTCCTGCTGCTGCTAGCCCAGCTTGATACTGTCACTGATGACAGTTTCAACTTAGTTTTTCTTAAGTGTAGGTTTTGTTTGTGTTTTAATTTTCTTTTTTTCTTTCTTTCTCTCTCTCTCTCTCTCTCTCTCTCTGCCTCCAGATGGTGCAATGAAAGTATTGCATGCATGGACTGGGAGTACAGGATGCTTTTGTAGTGTAGGTATCTGCATATATCCATGTGATGGCCTCTGCACCAATTGTTAGCCAGCATTTGCTAATTGCATGCAGCCAGTTGTGTACTGATTGCAGTTCTCACTGTGATTTCAGGACAGTGCTATAAAAGGGTATGTGAGATAGGTGTTGCCCTTTCAGATTGTAAGGGCTGGGACCATGCTGGTATGCTGTGGATACTGTTCTGTGAGTGTAAAGGTTAGTATCTCTCTCATAAGTCAGGCTGTGTTGTAGATTAACATTTCTCAGTTCATCTCTCCTGTTTCCTGTACTAATTGTGTATGTACACTGACACCTACAACTATATATATATATATATATATATATATATATATATATATATATATATATATATATATATCATAACTGACATTATTACCTACTAGCTACCAACTAGCATGGCTGTTTCTATTCACACACTACTATTATAGATATCCACTAGATTTGACAGAAAATATACATGACATGCATTGTGTACTACACATCCTATATTCCCTTTACATTCATTCCTACTATTACATGATATATTTATTGTAGCACAATGTTCTTGTATAACAGTCATGGCTTAGTGGTAAGTCATGCAGACTACTGTTTTCAAAGTCCTGGGTTCGGGACTGACAGTGGTATTTTATTTTCCTTTTGAACAGACTACAGGACCTGTCATTCAGAGTGACTAAGGCACTTTTAAGCAGTTGTAACCAGGTTAGCGCTGGTTTGCGCGGAGCTCCTGCATGCACACTGGCGTTCAGCTCTGCGCACACCCACTTACAGCTACTTAACAGTGCTTACTCATGCGCACACTCACGCTATTTTCTTTGAAAGAAATGAAAATGGGGAAACAGGAAAGTGGTGAAAAAGGGGTCACAAAGAGAGTAAGACAGTAGGGAAACAAGCTTGGGTTTTGCAGGAGGGATGTAAGTAAGGCCCATAGCTGCCCATTTCTTCATCAGCAACAGCTGTGCATATGTTTGTAATTTGGTGTGACATTTGAAACCTTCCATCCCTGAGAGAGGTGTAAGGACAACAATAATACTTGTTGTACAGCCAATTGTAATTTACAGTTTCCGTGTCCAGCAGACATGTGTGCAAAATGGGCAGCTATGTATGGGGCATAATATTTTTGTGGGTACAGAGTGCCCTTTTTTTTTTTTTTTTTCCAGGTGAGAGTGGTATGTCAGGTAAAGGAAGTCGGTATAGCTGGGGAGGTAGGTTGGGTAGGTCAACAGACAAGACAAACAAGACGCATACAGGGGCGGTGTATGACACGTGTGGGGCGGGGTTACACATTTGACGGGGATGGATGTTTGGATATTCCAGAGCCCATGAGCCCACAGATGGCAAGAGTGGAACTGATATCCCCACCCATGGGCAATTGCCACTGTACCTTCACTGCCCAGGACGGGGCTGTGCTGGGGGATATGTAGGCCGGGCAACAGGCATGCCCATTAGTTGTGCCACCTGTGCCTCAAGCTGGCGTAGGGGCCCAAGAACAGATTCCTGGATCTCCCTACGCACCACAGTCCGGACGCTACGGAGGGTGAGTGGTGGTTCTCCTCTGGCCACACTTACAGAGGGGTGACGAGCCTCATCCCCTGCAGCGCTTCCACCCGCAGGTGGCACAGGACCACTGGAGGAGGGTCCGGACTGGGCACTACTGCCAGATGCACTCACCAGCTGAGGTGGGAGAGGTGGGTCCGCTGGAACCCGCCTTCCATGTTGTCCTATGTTTTGCATTATGTCATGACAGTTTGGGTTAGTAACATACAATACCATTCGCAATTAGTTGTAACAGCATGCATTAGTATTCCCATTAACCAAACACCCAGATATTCACACCATTGAACAGCGAGCATAACACATGCATAATTTGAACAGCAATACACAGTCCAACAACATGCAGGGTTGATTGATGGCAACAGACCATCAGGTTTGGATGTATGAACAGGGCAGATGCATCAACGTACATGCAAATATGTATGACCCAACAGGACAAATGTCCAGGGGTGTTAATTGTGATTGCACATACCAGTTTCACATGGAATGGATTATATGTGGTTTTAGGGTAGGGTGAAGAAAATATAATTAACACCTTCATATACCAATACATATGCTGTACATTTCTAATAGCTGCAGATATATACACACTACTGTTCTACCTACAGTTTCCTATGTGATAACTACTTCAAGTTGGTGATAGGAATGTTACTGCTACATCAATATACATTTTCATTTTTATTCATACACGTTCATATCTGGCTTTGTTCAGCAACATCATCCTGCTACATTTGCTTTATATAGCTATAGACAACTGTGGATGTTTGGTATTTCAGACACTCATACTATCTGCATATTGAAGACTGAGAGCAACATATCCAGATTTTGGGAAACACATTCCAGCTGTAGGAACATTTTGAACACATTTCGCAGTATGGTTCTGCTTGTCACATTCATTTCATTCTATACTGACTGCAGTATACTTTATTCAGGAGTTATTACTACTTTATTGGTGGATTCATAACTCTTTCTCACACTCTTTCACTTGTTTTATTTTTACAATTCAGGATGCTACTTACTTCTAGGCTTTATTGACATGTTTTACCTGTAGTTATTACAATGTTTTCCAACAGTCTCACTTCTGTCATGTTTCAGTATTTCAACAGGGATATATTTCACACATGTGATTTGCTCATCCTCTGCAGCTGTACTTTTCAGCCTGCTGCAGGTTGTGTACTATTATATTACAGGTGGGGCATCTTTATTTCAGACTTTATTTCAGACATTTTCATTTTTCTGTTTGGATTACTGACTGCAACACACTTTTGTAATCAAGCAATACTTGCAATCACTCTTACGTTGTTACTTGCACATTTTATTACTTAGTACACTGCACTCTTTTGCTAACTGTCATACTTTTATATTTATTTACAGTTACAGGGAGAGGATTACTAACCTGCCTGGTTGCGCAACTGCACCAGCCTTTCGCCATAGGCTCTGTGGTTCGCAGAATGGACACCTGCAGCTGTAATATAAATAAAGTAATATTGGAATACACATCTCCATAATATCAGCTAGGTTAATGTCTTACATACATAATTAGATGTAACTTACTCAGTAGTGAGGCATTGGGCATTTGCCGGGCCTCCTGGATCCAAAGGTTCAGTTGGTCCTGCTTACGTCTCTTCAGGTCCGCATGGTGGTGATGGACCTGCTCACCAGTCCTTGGAATCCCTGTGGCACTGGTGAGATCATGAGCCAACCGGTCCCACGCCTCAGCCCTATATGCTCCCCACAGGACCTGGCCCTGCATGAGTTGGGCCTCATGATTGTGGACAAGGAGCCAGACCATATATCTGGACTCCTCAATGGCCCACCTCTGTGCTCAGAAGCAACTACCCTCACCTACTCCTGACATTCTGGCTGCAAGTTAGTTCTACAATCGGTTATGCTGTGTATTCCCGCCTATAGGGCTTATATATGCCATTTTTCCTGCACTTATCTGTGATTGGCCATTTTGGAATTGTATCAGCTTCACAAAACCTGCTTTGTCATGCTCCTCTTTCTATTCATTCCTATATATTTGCTATTACTGCATTTCTAAGTACAGCTGTCATGGCTTAGTGGTTCAGTACCTTGACTATGGTGCATGGTATCCTGGGTTCAAACCTGGCCACTGCTTTTTATATTTTATGACTGTCTAGACAGGCTAGGAGGTGTGTCTGTGTAAAGGCAGTTTTGTTACAGCTTGCTCAGCATTGCCCGTCGGTTAGCTTGTTGGCGCAGTGCGCAGCTCCGCACAAATGGGTTATGCTGGTTTACACCTCATTTAGCTGTCAGCATGCATATTACGCTCAGCTCAGCTAAGGGCACAAAGTTTCAGCGTGTTAAACCACGGCTCACCTACGGGCACTCATTTTGCACCTGTTAAAACACTGCTCACCTTCGGGCACTCATTTTACACCTGATAAACCACTGCTCACCTATGGGCAGATGCACTCACCTTGTTAAACTGTAGCTCAGCTATAGGCACATCTGGCATTTTTTATTTCGTTATCTCACATTTCTTCAAAATAAATGGCCTATTTAATTACATTTTACATAAATTATAATTTTATATTTGTACATATATGTCAGGGACTTGTTTTTGTGCTTATTTCACTAAAAATTACAATTTATGTTGTGGGGTCTCGAACCATGACTGCCTGCTTTTCAACCAATGTCTCTACCGCTATGCTATTGCTTCTTGGCTTACTTTGCATATTTAGTTCTTATATGCTTTTCCACTGACTGCTAACTGTGGCTGAGCTACGGGCATGCCCGCCCAAATGAGCGCACTCACGGGCAAACATCTTTACGATTTAAAAAAAATATAACATGTTCATTTATATAATTTTATGTTCATAGTCTGTGGGGGCATGTGTTGTGTTGTGTTTATTCACATTTCCATGTACTCTGTCGTGGGGTTTACTTTAGGCACTTTTACTCTTCTGGGGGCGTGTCCGCTTGCAGGGCTCGGCCTACGGACACGCCCTCTCCTGTCTTCCACGGACCGTGTAAGCCATAGGTGTGATTCAGCATGCCCTCATGCATATGCATGACATGCTGACATCACACTGTTTAACTGCAGCCTCCGTGTAAGCCTTGTAACTCTTACACGGAGGCTTCGTGAATCCTGCCCATTGTGTTTTTATTGTCAACTTCAAGGAGTTCTGCATGTGTAGCTAACAGAGGTATTAGGCTTCTCAGATGTTCTGTGATGACCTCCATAACAGAGGAGAGACCAAGGAAATCATTTTGGTATTTCTACTCTGAATTTTTGCCTATTTATTGATAATACTGCCATCCAGTTTTCAGTTACACAACTGCTATCCTCATTACAGAAATGTTAACAGAATGGATGTAATGCTAATTTATTCCAATTTTAATTTTTTTTGGGGGGGCACCTTACCTTCCATATAGTCCAAAATGAGCATTGTGTGTTCAATTGTTTTGTGCTGACAATAGGTGCACAGATTATATTTTAGGAGAATTAATTTCTCTATGTACTGCAAATGTGTTTTGTCTTTTTTCTCTTTCATGTTATACAGAATTATGGCACACAGACCATTTGTTCCACACAAGCCACCATTACATGATGCAGAGAACAAGGCCATTATTGAAACCTTATACTGCCACGGAACCCTCCTGCTTGAAAAAGGCAGAGGTCATAAGCCTGCCAGAAAAAGCATATGACAGCAGGTGGTCGCTGACACAAACACAGTGGAAGGCAGTGCTGGAAACTATAATCAGTTTTGGCACTGTGCCTCTAATATGATTACATCACCGCTCAATAGTGCAACAGTGGTAGCACATGATCAGATGGCTACAGGGGGTGGTCCTGCTACCGAACCAGCATTTACTGAAGCTGAGAGTTGCTCTCTACTGTCAGAGATCCCAGTAGCTCAGCAGAGGGTTCACCCAAACTCCTTGATGTTGGTGCTGGTTTGGACAACAGGTCAAGTGTATCCCAAGAACAACTTCCAGATATGCTATACATAAGGCTTTTAATGCTATTCTAAACATGTTTATGTGTTAATACTTTTATACTTCTGATATATCTGGAAACATTAAAGTGTGTGGTTTAGAAGGGGCACATTCCAACAGAGGCTGATTTTTTTATTTTGTGGGGTGCTCAGCCCACTTGATTCTGGGATATTTCTTAAGGGGAAAATAGGTAGAGCATTGTTCTGTTGTCCTTGTGTCATTTTGTCATTTGCATTGTGATGCTTATTAGCCCTCTTTCCACTGCCTTCCTCATTTACCAGGGATATCAGAATTACCATCTAAAATTCCACCTGTACATGTTAAGCACAAACTTTCTTTGATTAGTAATAAACAGTAGTTAGATGTAAGTCCTAGGAGAGAGTAACTACTGTATTCCTTTAGCATCTGAAATTGTTTAACATGAGTATTTAGAAAACATTTTGTATCATTTGTAGTCTCTATTTCTGTCATTCTTGTGTTTGTTGCTTATTATCACAGGTGACACTGACGGTGGCAGTGTAGAACCCATTCCACCTGATGTCAGAGTATTGGTAGCCTCTGATGATGATGGTGGCAATACAGAGGCACAGTCAGGAGTGCAGAGGGTCAGTCTGTCACTGAAGTTGTGGCTCACACATCCCTTATGTCTTTATTCAGACACAGTCAGTATGAATATGCATACTCATTCCACTGAGCCCTGAGATATAGGACAGGTTGAGGGTAAGACAGTTGATCAGGGTAGTGTGGTTAGTCTGACTGCAGAGCTTGTTGAGTCTGCCCATAGCCATCACAAGAGCATGATACCTCATAGGAGGGTTGCTAGAGGTGCTCAAAAGAGGCCTACTGTTCAACCTCTTCCTGATGTTGGTGTGTCATTACATGCCACCAGACAAATGTATAGTGCTGTCCTGGAGCACAGGCATGTTCCACCAGGGCCACAGAAGAGATAGTGTGAGTCTTAAATGTGGCACATTCTGACATGTGCGACTACTTAAACCAAGTGAGTGACTCCTTGAGTAGGATGAGTGACACATTAGATCAGGCAGTGTTTTTGATGGAATGTCTGCTGGGGAAGGGTTGGCATCCACATGTCTGTAGAGCCACAGCATTCTCTAGTGTTAGCCAACATACTCATGCCAGATCCCACTCCCATAGTGGTACTACTTCCACTGCTCCATCAGATATTGAATTGTCCAGAGCCAGATGTGGTAGGACATGGGGTCGCAGTCCTGGACACAGTTGTGAATGCAGTTTGTCCAGCAGATATTGCTCACCTTCTGGTAGCACTCCCACTTAGAACCAGGGACGTGGAAGTGGAAGTGCAACTCCTGGCAGAGGCAATTTGCTTGGTTGTGAGCAATGACATTGAAATGACAACTCTACCATGCGTGGCTCAAACCTGTTTGACATGCCAGGACATAGTATTAGCACAGGGCTTGACTGTGTTTTGCAGACACACACACACACACACACACACACACACACACACACACACACACACACACACACACACACACACACACACACACACACTCACACACACACACAGACACACATTTCACAAAAATGGCTCAAGTTATGCAAACCTTAATGTTGATTGTGATACATTTCCTGGTAGTGCCCCTAAGATATTTCCTACTTTACTAAATTTTCTCTGTTTCTTACTCATACACACTCACACACACATTTCACAAAAAGTGCCCATAATGACTCACACACTCTTTAATGCTGATTGTGATCTCCTATTACTGGCCCTGAGAAATGTTCTACTTTAATGAATATTCTGTGTTTCCTACTCACACACACTCACTACTTTGGTGTCAGCTTTGGCCTCCTGCCCCCTCCCCCAACTATGTGCAAATGATGATGACTGTGCCAGGCCGTTTGTTCATTTGGGTTTGACTTGAGATTACATATATGTCTGATACACAGAGAGGATAGCCAAGAAAGTCTTTCTTATTATGTTGATTTTATGCATAAGCATTACATAAGAAAATTTGGGATGTTTTTGTAAATGCTCATTTCAGAAAGACTTTATTGAGTTAGTACTTTACGTCATGCATTCAAGCCATTGATGTTGTACTCCTCCTGCTTATTGCTGTACTTGTGAAACTGTTGCAATAATTGTCCTGTTGACTGTTTTGTGTACAGTGGGTAAGTGAACAGCTTGATGGCTGTTACTGTGCACAATGCATAGGTGTTTATTACAGATATCATTCCTATAAGTCAACAATGCCTTTGGTGGACATGTCACACAGGTTGTGATTGAGTACATTTATGACTAACATATGCAGGTATATCAGTTACTTTATCTTCTTACACATTTGTTCATACAGTATAGATTCCATACTTACCTTGACATTACTGCAAGTACTAGTCATGACCTTTGGGTCTGTCTCTGTCTGATGGTATCTGTATACAGCTATTACATGGGGAAGTAAAGTATGTGGACATTGGCTGGCATCAGTTTTAATATTTGTATGTACTTAGGTTGTTATGTGTATTCCTTAGCTGGTGAGTGTGTGCAATTCTTTGCCTCTTAGGTGGTGAGTATGTGTGCTATCCTATGCCTCCTAGCCAGGGCAAGGGCATATTGTGCATGCCTACATCTGCTGGCTCCCTCTGCAGCTGGAGATTCTCCCTCAGAGTAACTGTCTGTATGTGAAGTAGGTGCTGGCCCTGTCTGTGGTCCATGAATGTGTGGTCCTGGCCCTTTCTGTCCCTGTTGCAGATGATTCTAGTCTGAGCGTGGACATCATTGTTTATTTCTTCAGTGGGCGGATGTGCATTTCTGATGGGTGTCATGAGCCACGGTTCTAGCGCATAAACTGTACCACCCAGTAGATGACCTTGTTGAACATTGCCCCAAGCAAACCTTGTGTAAGGCTGAGAGATGTTTGCCTGCACATACATTGAGGATGATTCTTCGGACATTACAGACAAACTGGTAGTTAATTGAGTGGAACTGTTTCCTGCTGATGTCCTTCCCTGTTCATCAGGTGGTGCTTTTATTTCTACATGAGTGCAGTCTATGTCCCCAAAATGTCAGTGAAGTGTGTTGCAGCATAAAATTCCTGGACTGTTATTGTTTCCTCCTCTGGTGTGCAAGGAAAATAGAATTAAGACATTGGAGCAATATTCTGGAGCCTGAGACCTGTAACACCCCCAATATATCCCCTGCAAGTCTCTGGAATGTACCAGTATCTAATATCCTCAATGCTGCACATAACTTAAGTTCTACTGGTATAGGTTATCCTCAATTTCCCCTGGGTCAGAGGTGGGGGTGACAGAGGTTGCTCAGTTCCTGTAGTGTTTCCCTATCAACCCTATATTGCTCTAACATTTCAATATCATGCAGTCCATGATATGGTAAACAGGGTCTGAACACCCTTCTGCTTGACTGAAGTCTATCAGCAACAGCGGAAGCATAGATTTGAGTCTGTTGTGCATACATATGCAAGAGAACAGCAGCAGCCCCTAACATTGTTTTTTTCTAAGTGTGATGTTGATTGTATTCTAATAGGTTTTGGAGTTCATGGCAAAGAGCAGCACCAAGTGTACATGATTACTTTTATAGCTTCCTGAATGAATCTGCAATCTTGGAATTGTTAATTAGCATGTAATTCAGCTAGCTATTCTTTTATTAGCATACTCTGCCATTTAGCTTTGTTTTGCAGCTCTACATAACATGTAGAGCCCTTTAATTAATACAAATGCAAACACTATTAACAGTGAGATATCTAAACTTATGAAACTTATGAACATTTTGAAACAATAACATATATAATATGTTAGTAATAAAAGCCAGTATCCATTCATGTTTGACCGTTGCACCCTTTGAAACTGAAATATGTTGTAAGTAATGCCTTAAATATCCTGTGATTCATAAATGAGTAGCTCTGGTGAAGTGCTCCGTAACACAGAGACTTTTTAAAAAGCTTTCTGTCTTTTACAGAAAGGGGCTAGATATGGTCTTGGTACTGTGTGCAAATGTTTACTACTTGCTGCAGTCTGCTCAATAAAATTCTCCATCAGTCTGATATGCCAGTGTAAGAACTAGCACCTTTGTACCAGAGAGGCAAGTGAAGACAGCCAGATGATACCTGCAGCAAGGCAACATCTCAGACAAGCTTGTGAATAGTACCTGACAGTGCAAGTGAAGCAATTGTGACTATTCCATAACTACGGGTCTTGGCAATCACAATGTGAGAGTGTAAATTCACAAATATATCATATGATGCATGCAGTGTTATCTTTATGCTATGCTGTATACTGCATGGTCAATTCACACTATGCATTAGACATTTCTTCACACACAGTATAGAAATCTATGGTTGATATGGTCAAAGCCATCTCCATTTGTACAGTGTCCATTTCACTGACACACAAGTGCTAGCCACACAATTGTTGGCGGGGGGGGGGGGGGGCTGGGACAGTAGATTGAGATATGATGCAGCATATCTCTCAAACTCTTACTGCAAGAAATCTGGAGAAAGACAAAACTAATTAGAAGACCATAGCGCAAAGTCAAGGATAATTTTTAAATATTGCTTTTATAAAATCAGAACATTACCGGAATAATAGGTTTTGCATTAACATGTATTTTTTCTGTGATTTATTAAATCTAAATCTCAAATGTCTGTCATTATTTAATTACTTCAATCTTCAGAGATTTGCCAAGAGCTCACAAATGCTATGAGAAACAGACCAAAAATATGAATCAAAAATCTAGACATTCTGAGAAAATCTGGACAGTTGAGAAGTTAGCAATGCATGTATATTGACACAAAAACTCCTTATGCTAATACAGGCTTAATGACAAATTTGAGGATGTTTGCCAACTGAATTGGTTCTCACTCCTTCTTGTGAAAAAAAGCTTGGATTTTTCAGACTGTTTTCATGACTAAGCACAGGATTTTTTTTTGTTTTACTTACAGCTAAGTGCATATTTTTTTAACTTTCTTATTTCTTTCATAGTTCCTGTTCGAGATTTCCTTAATCTGAGAAAGGTAATTGCTTTCTTGTTGCTGCCACTGACCTAGGGCCAGGAGATTAAGTTACAAGACTATGACACTATGTGTGAAAGCCACACATAGACTGTGTCATAAATTATATCCCCTAATGAAAGCACTGTGGATGGTCCAATGGAATGGGAATGAGTACTTCATTGAGAGCTTGACACTGAGTTGCTAAGGTGACTTGAACTGTTTGATGCTGCAGAGGCCCTTGTCAGCAACCAGCCAGTTCTGCAGCATCATGACCTTGAATGGGAGGTCCCTGAGCTTGATGCTGGAGTCCGAATCAAGGCTCTATCCCTTTATTTAGTGTATTTTAGGCCTGTGAGGGAAGATCTCTATTTCATCCTCAAAAAGGGAAACAAACAGGAAACAACTCTCTAGATAGATAGATCTCTATTTCACTTACCAAGCCACAAGACACCCAGTTGTCTTGGGTGGTCTATACCTTTTTAAGTTCAATTCCTCCATTAATACTAGGACCAAGGACCTAAATCTTCACCAAAAGATAAATAAAACATGGTGGAGGGACAGATTTATTACTTGGCACCTCACACTCCTCTGGAATAAACTCCCTATGCATGTTAAGCAGTGTAATTCACTGTCTTCCTTAAAACATAACCTAGGTAACTGCATGGGTATTCACAAATGCATTCTGAGATTGACGATCATGGCTCTCCTACAGAAAGGAAGTACAGCCCAAGGGTGGGTACTGACAAGTTGTAAATGGAAGTAAAACTAAATGCCATTGTGATATCTATGAAACAATGTTTCATTTGTTGTCATACCTGTTAGTGAAGGACAAATACTTTACTATAGTGTGCCGAATTACTCAGTCCTCTGTAATACCCTATACATTTATTAGCGCTGGTTGAAAGGAAGGAGATCTATGGTTATCATGTAATGTTTCTCTATGCACTGATTTCATTGTCCATCCTGAATTACCTGATAGATAAGCATTGAAATAGGTATCTAGAAATGTATTCTACTCACAAATAACTAACGGTCTCCAACCTGCCACATGATAGTACTAAACTGGACAACCACCTGTGATCATACCAAACTGTCAGTATCCATACAATCTAGAATAGTCCATATGCCATCTTTATCACAATTGCAATCATCACTGTGAAGAGATAAGAAATACCCCTCATTAGTTGTCAGGACCCCTACCAGTGGTGTTAACAACAATTGGATTTTGCCATGCACTACTCCTGGCATGGGACAACATGTCCTTAGCTCTCTTATTGCACTATCTCAATGTATGATTTTTTTTCCCACAATGGCACTTTGTTCCATACTTTAGCATGTTCTGACACCTATGGCTATCTTTTCCAAATAGGTGTTTACCATAGGTTTTAAGTGCATCTGTGAGGATGTTGTTCTTTTCCTGCATGTGCATTGTTCCCTGCTGTTACTGTAACATGTTGACCCCAGGAGTAACTCAGTGGATATTATCAGCTATGCAAGTGCCTGAACCAACAAAAAAAAAATCTGTACTGCGCTGTCAAAGTGGATTTATCCCCTTGTCCGATCTGCTATGGCAAAGCACATGCAGCCTCTCTCCGTGAAGTCTAGTGATGTTAGCACAAGGTCATGCTTCCCAGATAACCCAGTCTTCCTCATGTGTACAGTTCATGTATGTGCACTTGTATTACCTGCACAATTTTCAGTTTAGATTAAGTAGTTCCATCTCTGCACAATTTGCTTGGGAGGTTCTTAATAAGGCAGCATGCGTGTGAAAACTAGTTGTTACTGCAATACTGAGGATTTATTTTCAGTCACTCCCAGCTACTGCACTAGGAATACAGTTTGCCTAATCCTTCTCAGCCCTGCTTCTTTCTGCGTAGCAAATATGTTCCTCAACAGAAGCAGAGCATAGTGTGTATTAAAAATCACGTCACCCCCAAGTGAGATTTGGAGTTTCTTGACCATTTTCGTATTCTCAGCTTATAATACATGCTTAGGAATACACATCAATGCAAGAACAACGTGAGAACTATAGAGGTAAATTGTATGGATTCTTTCTGTCCCATTAGTCTTATATTTCCAGAGCCAAGTGTTGATCGACTAGTAATCATCCTTGATGCACTCAGGCATAATTGTGGTAATTGCTAATTCTACTGTGAAGTCATCTACAACTTCTTTACTGGTCCTGAAATATGCATGTGGTGTAGTACCATATTCTTCACAATGTCTCTCCAAACTCTGCACCTTTACAATGTCTCCCTAAACTCTGTACCTTCACAATGTCTCCCCAAACTCTGGTACCTTCTCAATGTCTCTCCAAACTCTGTCCCTTCACAATGTCTCCCCGAACTCTGGTACCTTCACAATGTCTCTCCAAACTCTGTCCCTTCACAATGTCTCCCTGAACTCTGTAACTTCACAATGTTGCCTCAAACTCTGCTACCTTTACAGTGTTTCCCCAAACTCTATACATTCCTAATGTGTCCTGAACTCTGTACCTCCACAATGTCTGCCTGAACTCTGTACCTTCACAATGTCTTCCTGAACTCTGCTAACTTCACAATGTCTCCCTGAACTCTGTACCTTCACAATGTCTCCCTGAACTCTGTACCTTCACAATGTTGTCCCGAACTCTGCTACCTTTACAGTGTCTCCCCAAACTTTATACCTTCCCAATGTGTCCTGAACTCTGTACCACCACAATGTCTGCCTGAACTCTGTACCTTCACAATGTCTTTCTGAACTCTGCTAACTTCACAATGTCTCCCTGAACTCTGTACCTTCACAATGTCTCCCCAAACTCTGGTACCTCCACAATGTCTGTCTGAACTCTGTACCTTCACAGTGTTTTCCTGAACTCTGCTGCTCCTTAACCACTGTATTGTACACCTCCAGTTTTCTATTACTGTAATTTGCAATGGTACTTTCTTACAATCTTATTCAAACACAAGCCATAGACTCTAAAACTGAGCTACCAAGTTGATATCCTGTATATCGATTAGTGCTCATAAGCAAATCCTGATCTCTTTAGAATGAACTCATACTAAGAACTAATGCAATTCACAAATGTTATTCACTCCATAGTATAACCAAATTCTTACAAAATATGATAATTTTAAATTACAAGAATTAGAAGAGCATGCTGCAAATGTTCCCACATCTATAGCACTTCTGTTGTCCTTATGCTTGTGTAAGTCAAAGAAACTTAGCTGAACTTTGTTATGAAAAGCATTAGTTCAGTGGCACGTACAAGAGGAGCCCTAACTTTGACCCAGGTGACATTGGTTTAAATATTGGACCTGATTACTGGGGAGTTAGTTAATAGTGTAAGGACGTAGCAGAAGTTTTACTGGCTCAGCTATCTCAGGTGAGGCATGTTTTTTTTTTAGGTTAGGGCTACAAGTCCTTAGTGGAGTTAGAGGACTGTAGTCTGGTGTATGTGTCTGAAGCATGTACACTGATTACTAGAAGGGACAGTACGTAGGACATAATAAAAAGTCTCTGCAGCTTGCATGATAGCACCTTACCATGATACCCTAATCTCTGTAATGCTACACCCTGAATACTTGCACAAAGATTTCCCTCTTGCAGGATCTTGGTCCATGAAGAGTAAGTAAGATAGGTGCTAGGAACTTAAGAACATAAGGTAGAGAAGGGTATGGTTGAAGGAGGGACAACTGTTGGAGGAACAAAAAACTGAAAAAAAAAACATTTACTTCCTGATTAAAAAAAATGACTATAAAAGCAATTTATTTTACCTAATACAGTATAACACATTTCCACATGATTATTGCTGTCATATTTTAAATTGTTTGTGCTGGTGAGGGTCATGGTAACAGCACAATAGGCACAGTAAATCAGACTTTCTTTATCTCCAGCTGTGGTCTCTATCTCATACTCTAGCATCTCAAGGCATTCCTAGGCAAACTAAGAGATATGATTTCTTAACTTTGTCCTCTGTCTGTTCCATGGCCTCCTTCCAGATAGCTTTTTTGTGACACATCTCTTCTGGGAAGTGTTCATGGGACATTCTTAGAAGGTGCCACCACCTCAACTGACCCCTGTTAATAAAGAAGAGCAGTGGCTACCAACCAGGATCCTCCCACATTGCTGATCTCCTTACTTTATCTCCTATACTTTTTATCAGAACCCAAAGCTCCTGATCATCACTGAGAATGGAGACATAGACTGACTGGTAAACTAATGCTTCATCCTATGAATCATCTTTTGTTTTGCTATTACAGTCCCCATAAAATGCCTATAGTCCTTTGAGTGCTGAACCAAACCATTTACTAATCATCCAAGCATCTTTAAAAGATTTCAAGATGCTTAAACTCCCCCAACTGAGGAATTAATTGTGCCTTGTAGCTAAGTCATTCAGTATCAAACTCATCGAATTTGTCCCCCCAACCCCTCAACCCCCAAAAGAAAAACTGTAGATCACAGATACTTTGTCCACTCCCAGCCCTTTATTGTCAGGGGCTTTGCTCCGCACATCCCCAAATCAGTACTAACATCCTCCAGGTTTGCGCCACTTCTGCATAACGTAAACCAACAGTACAAGGCAGAGTATTTTTAGGGGGACCATGTTCAGGGCCATTGAGGAAAATGAGATACCCTGAGTACAGTGTCATACTGCACTTAGGAATGTCTTCTTTTTTGCTTCCATACATACACTTGGCAATTTAAAGGAAGGTGGCACCCTGATCATGCCTCACATCTATGAATGATCTTTGCCAACAAAAAGCTCCTCCACCAACCCTAAAGAATGGTATCTGGGTTCCCGGAATCTCCACAAGCAAAATCATACAATCACAGTGTGTCCCCAGGTACAGGCATTCCTCTTCCTCTGCCAAGTGAGGTGAGTAGGCCAAGCCCTATCTCTTCTGCTTGGGACACAGTCAGAGCTCCATCATCTACATGAGTGTTTTGACAACCTAATGAAAAGGAGTTTTCCCTTGAGGTGGTTGTTCTCCTGACTTATTGACAGTAAGCTACACTCTACTACGACAGACCCCTGGATTGTTTAAAGCTTGCACGGGGTGCAAGATCAGTGCGGGAGCTCCAGCAGGCAATATGTCTGCCGTGCGATCCAGGAACAGCCTGCAGGGGTGTGCACAAGTGCTCCTGCACTAATCCTGCATGGACTAAGCCCTTGTATGCAAATTACCCCATTTGCAGGAGAAATCTATGCAAATGAGATGCTTTTGCAATCCAGAAAGCATACAACCATCCGTGCAGGACCAGTGCTATCTGCAGAAATGTACGGTTCCATATTAGAAGACCGAAGACACATTCTTTTGAATGCATCTTGGTCGAACTCAAAAGCCTGAAATGACAAACTATTGAAGCGGCTTTTGAGTGAATTCTTTCCCTGGGAAAGAATTTGCTTGGCCACTTCATTACTTTGCTGTTTCTGGCACTATAGTGCATTCTCGGAGTTGCTATATTTAAGTAGGGGGGGTGTTAATGTAATGTGTAAAGTGTTTTATTTTATTTTTTTTTTTTGTTGGAAGAGCGATTTGTTTGACAGTTTGAAATGGTAGACTTTCACTTACATAGGGTCGATTAATCACTGTTCCCTTTTTTAAGCATTCGGTGATCTAATATAGACCCGAAATGTACTCGGTTAGTAACCGAGTACATTTCTGCAAAATCCAAAATGGAGCTGTGACAGCTCCAAATAAAGGCTGAATATCATGTAGTAAGCATGCCAATGGCCAAGTGAAAACAGTAAAAAAAATACAAAAAGCAGCTTTCATTTTTTTTAGCCGATCTCAGCTGTTTAAGCGTAGGGCAGCGGCGTGCAAATGGGATCGGGGATTTAACAACAAAATGAACATAAATTAAGCATTCTAACTAAAATCAGTATTCTGCCATGCAAGTCAATGGCAGGCAAAAGACAACATGGCCAGTGAGTAGTGGTTGCTAAGGGGGGAGGCTCAGTGTGAGACATGTAACTATGCATTAGCCGGCAATCCTATGTAAATGAGGGGAAGGATAGTGAATCCCAGTTTTCCCCAGCATGTGAGTCAGGTCCCAACAGTGTAAGAGTAGGAATAGCTTGGTGCAAGCCTAGAAGTTAGGTGACATCATGGGGGTGTGTGTCAGGCATACTGTAAGCGGAATGGAGCCCTGTGGCTCAGGTTTGCACCTATCTTAGCACAGCTAAGCTAGTGGGTGTGTCTAAACCTGCCTAGCACTCTTTACAATGCCTAAGCATGTGTGTGTGCTGCACACTGGGCTTTAAAGGCAGAAAACAAAAGTTAAACCAGGAAATAGCAGCACTGGGCACATTTGAACAATCTGTTTGCACGGTGCGCCCCTGGGCTTAAACAGGAAGGCAATGGGAAGGGAAAACAGCAGTAGGAAGGTAATCTAGGAGAACTAACATAGCTGGCAGGTGAACTGTATTAGAATCAGCCAATTATACAGGCAGCAGACCAGCCCAACCCAGAACACTACTATAAACTATGCAAACACCTTCACCTCTGGTTTTTCCCACAATCTACATCACTGGTGTAAACAAGTGGGGAACTTTTAATACTCACAACATCAAAATGATAGGGGCTGCATCATACAACTTGTTTAAGAGGCTGAGGGTGGTGAGGATGTGAATGTTGTCGACCAACCCACAGTGAGGAGACGGAGAAGAGTGTACAGACCCAGGGTAACCTACCAGGGGCTACATGAGCTGGAGATAGTGGGGCACTATAGGATGGACAGGGACCTCCTACTGCAAATTGTTGAACCCATCCCAGTAGATACCAAAGTATGTGTAGGCCTAAGAATACTAGCAACAGGTACCTTCCAAAGGCCAACTGGGGGTATGATGGGGATGTCACAGGCATCAGCATCCAGGATACTCCACCAGTTCCTGGGTGCCATATCAGCACATGTCGGTGAGCACGTATATTTCCCCAATACCCATGAGGCGTTGGCCAACAATATGCAAATGTTCCACCAAATAGCACAATACCCTGAGGTAGTGGGTGCTATAGACTTCATGCACAAATGCATCAAAGAACCACCCGGTGACCGGGGTAGAGTCTACATCAACCGCAAGGGCTTCCCCTCCATCAACTGCCAGGTCATGTGCAATACCCAGGGCATAATAATGAAGGTGTGTGCTAGCTGCCCTGGAAGCTATCACGATTCCCACATCTGGCATCTGACGCAGCTGTACCAGAGATTTGCCAATGGGGACATCCCTGACAGTCACCTAGTGGGGGATGCTGGATATGCACTGGAGCTGTGGCTGATGACACCCATCAGAAATGCACACACACCCGAACAAGAACTCCATAATGAGGCACATGCACAGACCAGAATTATAGTAGAGCATGTGTTTGGGATGCTCAAGTTATGGTTCCGGTGCCTGGACACATCTGGTGGAGCCTTGTAGTACTCACCAGCTACATGTACCCAAATTGTCCTCATATGTGCCATGCTACACAATATGATCCTGCAGAAACAGCTGCAGCAAGAACTGCACGGGGCAGGGCCACACAGCCCTCCACCATTTCCAAGGCCTGCACAGGTACAGAGAGACTCAGAGGAGGAACAACCTGAGCCTGTCCCAGAAGGCAGAAGGAGGCATGCCCAGTATGCCCTGGCCTTGGCAAAGAGGCAATGCATACCACATACACTGACACAGGAGGGACCCAGAGAATGACAACTCTCTCCGACTCTCACATACAGTAAAAAACCTGTGCGTAACCATGTGTAGGGAGTGTACTATGTGCATCCAACATAGGCAGCCCTGCAGCACCATCCTCAATACTGAGACACCCACAGGGTAAGTAACTCACACATGCCAGTCAGGGGGGTTCACATACCCAACAACAGTCACAGCCAGCAGGACAGGTATAGACAAACACAAACAAAGGCTGTGCTGTGGCCTCTGAATGATGCCTATGGGTAACCTCCCCCCCAGGCCTACACAGACAGACAACAGCAGGTCAGGCAGTGGGATGTTAGTTCTGAAGGGTAGGAAGTCTGAAACTAATATGTAGGTAAATAAAAGCTAAGATCTGTAGTACACTGGTATGCCTCTAGGAAGCATGATAGGTAAGACTACAGAATGAAATGGAGTACCTGACATACCAGTACAGTCACAGCAAATGTGTACAGGTGTCAGGTATGCCACCCCCATCTGACATAAACATGTAGTAACAGGCAGATGTGCCCTCCCAATCCTGTGTAGACATGTAGAAATAGTCAAGTGTGCACCCCCATCCTACATAGAAATGTAGTAACAGTCAGGTGTGCCCCCCCAAAACCTGTGTAGAAATGTAGAAATCATCAGGTGTGCCCCACCCCATCCTACATCAAAATGTAGTAACAGTCAGGTGTGCCCCCCAAAGCCTGTGTAGAAATGTAGAAATAGTCAGGTGTGCCCCACTCCATCCTACCTAGAAATGTAGTAAAAGTCAGGTGTCCCACCCCCAAAGCCTGTGTAGAAATGTAGAAATAGTCAGGTATGCCCCACCCCATCCTACATAGAAATGTAGTAACAGTCAGGTGTATCACCCCAATCCTGTGAAGAAATGTAGAAATAGGCACGTGTGCCCCCCCATCCCATGTAGAAATGTAGTAATAGTCAATGCCATGTGATCGACGGACACCCTGCAGAAACGGTATGCTACCTGTAGGTGTACAACACATAGGTTAGCACTGCAATACAGACTACCTGGACTTGATCCACACATTCAATACAGACGGGCATACTGGGCATGCTCACACACTTTTAAGAAATGAAGGCAATGTCAGTCAACAACACACTGAAAGGTCATACTGAGCATGCTCACACACAAACACATGAAGGCCCTGTCTGCAAGCACCAGTGGACCAGACGTAACTGGCAGTCACAGATGTTAGTGCAGACACTCCTCAGTATGTACCACACATGCTTTGCACACACAGTGGACAGGAATACAGACATATATTTAAGGACGACACACTCTAATAAGCCCAAGGTAGACTTACATACATGAGTGGAAGAGGGTGACTGTGACAAGGAGCCATCCAGGCCTGTCCCACCCAGCACACAGCCAAAGGGCCACAATCACATGAGGTTCAGATGCCACTCACTGTAGATACTAGCCAAAGATATCTGTCAGCAGTACAGACTATGTGGTGCACATGCTAGCTGTGCAACATGACTGTACAAGGAAGGTGTCATCTAGCATCTGTATACACATACCTTGTGAAATATGATCCTGTATGTGCCTGCATGTGGTGTGTCAACCTCTAGATGAATGGGTTATGGCCCATGCACACACACTGCCCTCGCCATAGCCCTACAGTGACAAGCCTGCTGAGGTCATCCATTGTGAAATACACCTTTGGGAAAGTTGTAGCCCAGTAATCTCTGTGGCACATCCCATAACTGCATACTGCTGTAGTGTGATAAACTAGTTAGGTAGGAGTTCTAATCCCAGACCTGGCAAGTGTGTGTGTGTGTTTGTGTGTCATTCATTGTGAAATGCACCCTTGGGGAAGGAGTTTTCCAGTAATCCCCCATGGGGCATCCTATAACAGCTCCATGCTGTAGTGTGATATAGACCTCTGTCTGTGTAGAGAGCAATGCTTTTTGAGTAGTCACACTACCTACAATTGAAATGCACTACTTTGGTAAGGCTGCTGATGTCATCCACCTAGAAATACACCTCTGTGAAGGTTGTAGCCCAGTAACCTCCTTAGCGTATCCTATAACTGCATACTGCTGTAGTGTGATAAATTAGTTAAGTAGGTGTTCTAATCCCAGAGCTGGCAAGTGTGTGTGTTTGTGTGTGTGTCTGACTCTGTGTAGAGAGCAGTACTTTTTAGGGTAATCACACTCCCTAGAATTAAAATGCTCAACTTTGGCAAGGTTGTTGACGTCATCCACCTAGAAGTACACCTCTGTAAAGGTTGTAGCCCAGTAATCTCCATAGTGTGTGTCATAACTGTGTGTTGCTGTAGTGTGATATAGAACTCTGGTAGAGTTCTATTCCCACCCATGGCAGTTCTCAATGTTTTGTGTGTGTTTCAATGTCTGTGTAGGGAGCAATGCATTTTAGGCTAGTCACACTCAGTACATTCCAAATGCCCTACTTTGGCAATCCAGCTGATGTCATTCATTGTGAAATACACCCTTGGGGAAGGAGTTCTCCAGTAATCCCCCGTGGTGCGTCCTATAACAGCTCCATGCTGTAGTGTGATATAGACCTCTGTTAGGGTTTCTATACCCAAACATGTTGGTTGTGGATGTTTTGTGTGTGTGTCACTGTCTGTGTAGGGAGTAATGCATTTTAGCCTAGCCACACTCACTACAATTCGAATGCCCTACTTTGGCAATACTGCTGTTGTCATCCAATGTAATATACACATTTGTGGAAGGAGTACGCCAGTAATCTCCATGGCATGTACTATAACTGTGTAGTGCTGTAGTGTAATAAACTAGTTAGGTAGGGGTTCTAATCCCAGACATGACAGGTGTGTGTGTGTGTGTGTGTGTGTGTGTGTGTGTGTGTGTGTGTGTGTGTGTGTGTGTGTGGCCCTAATATATATCACAATGTCCACCATACAGGGATAACAGATGTGAAGTAGCTGAGAGGCTGTGGTGCAAATCCATACCCATACATGTGACATAAAGGCCAGGCAATCACAGTTAGCAACCCCAGTATTACCCAGCACACACTCTCAACCCATGTCTCATACACACACAGACATGCCTAGGCAACAGCCAATATGTGGGTAGTACACTGCATATTGGCCAGTGACAGTAACTGGCACCCTGTCCATCTGTCCAATAGGCACGTACATGCAGACAGTGCACCTTTCCCATGTTCCCCACTGGACATCTGCAACACCTGTGGTGCCATCACATGTGACCCACAAAGGACATACCATGCCTGAAAACATGCCCTGTGTGGACAGATGCCACTCACACAAGGCAATGCTGTTAGCATGCTGTCAATGTAGGTGCAGGGTAAACCTGCTCTCCATTACCAGTTCCCACCACAGGTAGCCAAGACTGGCACATGTAATGATAATCTGTGTACACAACATGGGCCAGACACCCCAGGTACAGTTCCACATGTCACTGTACATGCATGTGGGAGGTGTGTATATCCCAGACACCGTCCATGTCATGGACTATGGAGCACATACATGACAAATGATGCACAGCAGTGGCCACACACAATAGTCACCCAAGTGACTGGATGGGGGATACAATATCCACCTGTGTGGGCAAATGCAGAGACTACAGCCCTGAGCCACAATGCAGACCATTATCATGTGGCCTGATGCCAAGGTATACCCATCCCTAGCCTTGTATAGCCTGCTGGCACAGTCGACCACCACACACCCATGCAGAAATGCACCCATGCATGTTAGTACTGGCACTCTATGTGTTTGTGTGTGTGTTGTATGATGCGTATGATCACATCCACACTCACTACAACCTGCACTGACAAACCGAAGCATGCTGTCTGATGTCAGACACCTCTCCATACCCTTTGCCCATATAACCTCTGTATGACCCGTGTGGTGCATAAGATACCTGCACAGTAATGTGTTGTGGCAATCTCACTAGTGTGAGCTGTATCCCAGGCCCTGCCAAGTGTGTAAATGTGTGTGCATCCCTGTGAGAGTGTGGCTGTGTTGACGCTGGCACCTGTTCATGCGGACAGGCACGTGTACTTCACCTACTGTATAGCTACCATATCCCTGTTGCAGATGTCACTCACCATCACATATATATTCTGAGGGCTCCACAGCAGGTAACCTATGTGGCACATTCAATAACTGGATAGAACTGTGATAGCACTGCATAGTCATCAGGGGTTTGGTACCCTGTGCTGGTAGGTGTGTGACACAAACATGCTTAAGTTTTACTTTCCCACCCCTTCCTGACTTATCATTGCCTCTGTCTGCCTCTCTCCCTCCCTCACTGGTGGATGTGGAGACCTACACCTGCTTTGCTTAGGCAGCAGCATGTGTATTTTAGGTAATGCTCATGATCAGCTGATGGCCCCTGCATGAATTGCAGCCCTCCCCTAGCTGATTGCATGTGGAACAGCTGTGGTAACATTCCCATAGCCAATTGCATGGAAACACACTCCAATATCTAGGAACATCATGTTGGTGTTGAGCCTTTTAATTCACTGTGAGCAGGAACTCGATTTTTTGTTTGGCAAACAGCATCTCAGATGGATTGGGGATTTACCTCTGACAACATGCACTGTGGAAACAGGCCAACACACAGGAGGGGGATGTGCCTGACTTGACTACAGACTGTAAGTGCTGCTATACTGCATTTGGAGTAATGTTGGTTTAATAGGGTGTGTGCGGATATGGCTGTCCTACATGTATTAATACCTGCCATGTCAGTTCTATGTTTATGACTGGCCATCTGTAGGGTCATCTGCAGACTGGTCAGTGTGTGTTGCCTTTGGTTTCATGTATTACCCACAGAGCATGTACCTGTGAATTGCAGAAGGCAGTGTGAGGATTGCAGTCTGTAGTTGTTGAAAGCCGTGACACTTACTGACTTCATATCCCTCATAGGACATATGTTGCGACAAATCCTGTTACAACAGTAAATGCGTGATGTTATCACAGCAACATGTCAATATCGGCCCTGTGTATGTGCTTCCACCCACAACTCTGTCACCCTTTGTGCATATATCATGCATTAAGCGGTGAATATGTGCTGTACACCATAATTAGTGTCATCATATGTGATAACAAGCCAGTGAGATATCAGACTGCTATACATGTTATGTACAGTAGGGGTTATATTTGATGACATAACCTGGACATTCTGTGGTTGTTTGCACAGTACTGAGGTCCGTGTACTTATGCTGAATGTCGACAGTGTGTGTATTGTTAATATGTACCTTGGCCTGTGTACAGACTGTGGTAGATGTCATTGTTCTAGGTCCTGTCCTATCTGATATTACACGCTGCTCCACTGTATGTTACCGTATTACATGTTTGTAGGGCCATACACACACATGTCCCATACCACAGACAGGCATCAGGCCACACTGTGTAGTGACCCAGTATATGTAGGGTTAGTGTGTGAGTGGCACATTTGAGGATGGTGTTGGACAGATAGTCCATATACTGTAATATTATGCTAGCTTAACATATGTGGCTGTGTTGACATTACTATTTGTGGTTATGCACTTTCACACAGGTGTATCTTACCATGTGATGTGACATGCCTGTAGAGCCTGCTATATATGCAGGTGCATGTGCATACCCCCATAGGAGATGTAGGCCAGTGTTGAGCCAGTCTGCCTGTAGCCTGCACAGTGCTTTGTTACATGCCTAGCAGCTTAGTGTACTTACCCAGTGAGATGTCATGTCCAAATACTTGCCAGATCTACTGCTGCCGGGTCTCCCTTAACAGTCATGTATGTCAGGCAGAATGGTGGGCTGCTGTACAGATGTATGTCAATATCTAGTGGGTAGTATGTGGCCATGTCACCTCTGTACCAGCAGTTATTATGTGTCGGGACAGACAGGGGTGTGTAAATGCATAATCTATGGGGGTGAATGTATACCAGTCGTTATGTGTTATACCCATCTACATGGCTGTTAACATCCATATTGTCTGGCTTGGTCCACATGTTCTGCACTAAGGGGTTCTGTGTATACCTCTGGACTGTACAGAGTGTGTCAGAATGTCCACATCTGTTGGACAATATCTCAGCTGTAGTCCACAGGAGCATTACGTGTTCGCAGAGGTACTGTACTATGATGTCCTTAGGATGTCTGTCAGTAGCCGATGGTGCACATTTGAAAAGCAGATGTGACCTCCCACACACACCATGTCTGTGAAGACAATGCCTGTTACAGTAGCAATAGTCTACTAATATACCCGCTATACATACCTGACATCCCCTTGCACTACGAAGTTGGGACTATAGGAGCTGAGGTAGGGCTACACTCTGTGTTCAGGACATATGGTGAATATATGTACGTATGATTATCCAGATATCTCTATAGATAATTATACATGTACATATCGACATATATAGATGGGTGTGTATATGTACATAGATATGCATATACACACCCAGATATATACATATACAGAGCATTATATGTCTACACATATACAGATAGTGATACATATGCACATATACGTATACCATGCTGCCGTTCCTGCCAGCAGTCCACTGCTGTTGTATTCCCTACACAAACGGTGGGACTGGGCCCATCAATGTGTGGGCTTCACCTACACAATACATTTGTGCCCAAATGCACTCCAGAGGCCAGTGTATGTAACAGTGGTAGATGGCTCTGTATTATTGACTCTAGGGGGGATGCACCATACATAACCTAGGCTGTTACAAAATGTGGGGGTATCAGGGGTGAGCTGCCTTAAGGTATCTGGATGTACAGTACCATACATTTCACCTATCTTGACATTACTTACATAAAGTGGGTTACTGCAGGCTTACTGCCTCCTGCCATACAGACTGTTCTGTTTTTCCAGTGTGACTGTGATGGTGTCAGTTATGCCTTGTTATGTAACAGTTACATCCCATTTGGTCATCTCAAGTCTTTACCACCCAGTGAATGTGTAAAGAGTGTAAATAGAGGCTGCTGGACTATACATATCTGCATCACTTACTGTTGATTGTGTGGTACCCTGTGGCCCAGTCTGTCTTCACTATTGTACGATTTGGAGGCCTTGGCCTGGACAGCAACAGTTGTGGACCTTTCAAGACTACTGTATTAGTATAACTGTTTCACAGTTGGATTACTCTGTTGATATGGATGTCAGTGTCTGAACAGCTATGTGACATGGCATATACATGTGTAATAGTACACAAATAAACGTAAACCATTTCTGCAAAATTGTGCGTGGTGTTTTATCCTATGGCCTCTCTGTGGGTATATGTTGCAGGCACCAAATGTCATTTGTATGGGTGGCTCATCCAGTGTCCAGTTGTTACTGTGTTAACTGTAGACATAGTGTCTGTTTCATATTGTGTGCCCCTTCTACATATGTATCTTACTGTACATATCTCTTCCTGTGTATCTGTAGTCATATGTGTATATATATATATATATATATATATATATATATATATATATATATATATATATATATATATATATATATATATATATATATATATATATATATATATATATATATATATATATGTATATCTGTATCTGCATATATCTTTCTGTGTATATGTATCCTGGGGATGTTGATATATAGCTTCCACAGTTTACATTTCCTATGGGAGACAGACTGTACTGCATGATATGTTACCAATACCAGTCTGACATCATACAGGTGGAATGTAGTACTGTTAACATCTTGTGCCCTTGTTGTGTCAGGTCCTGGTTATGGGATCTGCCACACTTGGCAGTGTATTGCAAGGCAGAGGTATTTGGCTGTGGGGAGGGGTATACCTATTCATTGAAGAGGTATATTGTTTGGGGCCTCTCAACCCCCATTAACGGTGCATGTGGACATATATGTTTTTGTTAATCTACCATTTCTATCTACAGATGTATGGCCATATATACCTATATAGACATATATATATCTGCTTACATATATATATAACTATGTCCGTATATACCTACATAGATATATATCTGTGTACATATATGCAACTTGCTGTGTATATGTTGACATATAGGTGTAGACATATATATGTGTCGATGTAGGCATTTGCATGTATATATGTTCATATATCTTTATATATATGTATATATTTTTACATATATATATATATATATATATATATATATATATATATATATATATATATATATATATATATATATATATATATATATACATATATAGATATGTTGTATCTGTTTAGATATTAATATATTAGCACACACACATACATCTAAATGTTGGTATACATTCTCTGTACTATTGCATGACTGGGCTGGATGATATGTTTCTTAAAACATCAGATTTATGTATGTCTGGCATGGCTTAGTGGTAAATCACTTTGTCTATGGTATGCTGGGTACTGGGTTCGAGCCTTGCAGAGGCTGTTTATTTTGTTGCTGGGCAGAACATGGGCCATTGGATACAGAGTGATTGAGGCACTTTAAAGCAGGTGTAAGTGGGTTTGCGCGGAGGTAAGCACTGGTAATTCCGGTTACAATTTCTTATACTCAGTTAGCTTTTCAATTGCTTAACTTGTGTAGGCATTATTTAACCCCTGCAAACAGGCTTAAACCCACTTACTGCTGCTTGAACGTGCTTACTCCTGGTTACCCCCATGCAAATTTCTTTAAAAGAAAAGAAAAAAGGGTTGATAGGAAAGTGGTGAAAAAGGGGCACAAAGAGGGAAAGATAGTATGGAAAATAGCTAGGGATGTGCAGGGAGGTTATAGGAAAGGTCCATAGCCGCCTATTTCTTCTACAGCAACAGCTGTGCATATACACTGAATTTGGTGGTAGATTTGGACACTCAAACCCCTGGGAGAGGAGTGATCACAACAATAATAAGTTGTGATGCCAATTAGACCGGATTACATGTGTCCAGTGGCTACGTCTGCAAAATGGACAGCTATGTATGGGGCAAGATTCTTTTGTGGGAACAGATTGCCCTTTTTGTTTTTTTCCAGGTGAGAGTGGGATGTTGGGGAGGGATAGTAGGTATATTTGGGGAGGTAGGTTGGGTAGGTTAACAGACAAGACACACAAGATGCATACAGGGGCAGTATATGACACATGTGGGGTGTAAACACCTTGATGGAGAGGGTTGTTGGGATATCAGAAGCCCACAAGCCCTCTAGTGGGAACAGTGGGACTGAGGTCCCCACCCATGGGCAGTCACCACTGCACCTTCACAGCCCTGAAGGTGGCTGTGCTGCAGACTGAGACACAGTGCCAGGCTGACTCTCTAATCGCAACATGTGGCCCTCAAGCTTGCATAGAAAATCACAGAACTGCTTGTTGATTGCTCTATGTACCACGGCCCTGACCTGGCGATGGGTGACAGATGCCTGTCCACGCCCACTACCGGGGGGGGAGCCTCATCCCCTGAGGCAGTTCCACCCGAAAGTGGTGCAGGACCAATGGACAGGGAGGTCTGGGGTTGGGCCCCAGACATGAAGGTGCCTGGTGCCATGGCCAGCTGAGGTGGGACAGGTGTGTCTGCTGGGACCGGCCTTCCCAAGTGTGCTATAGTGTTTAGATTTTATCATCATATGTGGGTTAGTAATAGTCAACACATTCCAGGGTTATGTATAACAGCATGGATAGATATTCCCGTTAACCCAGACATCAGATATGGAACAGTTGCACAGCAAACAAAACACATGCATATATGGGACCACACTGGTAACAAGAACAGCATGCAGGTATGTTGATGGCACCATGCCAACAATGTTGGGATAATTCAATATGACACATGCATGGGAACAATTAAAATATTTATCAAACAATTGGACATTATCAGAGTCAGTACATACAAGTTGAGATGGGTATGTTGATTATTGTTGGAGATAAGGTGGGGGGGGGGTTGTCAATTAACAAGTAGTATATTCATGGAGTCCACCTTACTTTCGTAGTCAGTGCTGTTTTCTGTACCTTACAAGTCTTACTACACTACCCTGTAGCCTTATTGTGGACAGTGATATGGCTGTCATCATCATTACACATGAACCGGTTTTACCTGCGGTATACACCTCTTACCTGATATACCTGTGGAGGGAATGTTTGTTAACAATGACTAACTGTTTGCACACATATGCCTGGATTCCAGGTTGATGTTTTGCACTATGCTATCCAACTCTTTCTGCACAGACTCTGGCCATGTATTGACCACATGCTGGTGTGCCTGGACATATCTAGAATATTGCCTTCTTCCACCTTTAGTGTCCTGACAAACACGTATACATCCTTTCCTACACAGTTATATTATGTAGCACAGTGTGGGCGACATTGACTAGTGATACTTTATTATTCAGAGAAACTGCAACACTCACAATCCCCTACAATACCAGGGTGTACAGTACCAGTACAGGTTATATTGATCTGTATTTCTCAGCACAGTGTTTGTATCCAATGTACCTGTGGGAGCAATGTTTGTTAGCACTACCTGACTGTTGCCACACAAAGTTCCAGATTCCACATTAGTATTGTCTGCTATATTGATATTGCTGCACATCTACAATCTGCTTTCTGTCTTATTAATCCCCTGTGCTTATGCATTCTGACCTTGTATAACAACACTCTTGTACAGATTTCCTAGACAGTTATATGTTGTAGGACAGTGTGGGTGACAATGATGTGTAATACCTCATTATTCAGCATATCATTCTTGTATTTCTGTGCACAGTGTTGGTATCTGACAGACCTGTGGGAGGAATGTTTATTAGCACTACCTGAATGTTCCCACACAGTGCCAGGTTCCACATTACTATTATGCACATACATCTCACTCTGTTACTGTACACACTCTGACCACAGCTTAACAAGTTGGGGTGTAAATGGGACATACGTGGTTTCTTAGTCACATAAGGTATTGGGGAGCTGCTAGTGTGCCAGGTTTGTTGTCATAGATGTGTAACAATCAGTTGTATTTCCTGTTTGCTGCCTATACATCTGGGATCATCCCACTGATTTCCCAGGGGGACAGGTTGATAGGCAATAGACATGGGCCACTTTAATAGACATTCTGGACATATCTGTACAGTTGTGGGGTATGATTCTGTATGCACACTACTACCACTGGCAGGATTCAAACTGCGGCTGTGTGTGCTAAATAAACAACAGTTCAGATCTCAGTTGCATGAGCTATTCGGGTTTTGTTGTCTGCATTTTCCCTGTTTACTGTCTATGTGTCTCTCAGTTGTACTAAATGGCCTCTGGGGATTACACCTGTCATATACAGGCATTCCTACACATTCAATTTATGGTGCATGGTGTGGGTAACAGTGCTTAATACAACAGTACTATTATATGATTGCAAATCTACATTACCATATGATACCAGAATATACACACGCAGTCCAGCAGTTAGACCAGTTTTGTCAGGATATTACACTTTTATTGATATACAAACAATATGAGACTCTTCCTGTCATATTCTCTAGTGTATGCAGTACTTGCCTTGAACAATACAGGTTTTATACTAGCAATTAATTTACTACTACTTTTATTTTTATTTCCTATAACAGTAAAAGCATGATTATTACTGACCTGCCTCGCAACCTCGCCAGGTGGCTGATGTGGGCCTCCTGGTTCATGGCCCACTCCATTGTAGTTGTGGGGGACATAAGAGTAATATTTAGACATACCTACCCATGATATACCTGAGCTGGCAATTATTACATACATATTGAGGTGATACTTACACACGTCTGGCACATCCCCTGATGCTCTAGCCTCTTGGAGCCACTCCTCCAAGAGGTCTCCCTTCTGCCGCTTCATGTCGGCATAATGGTGCCTGACCTTCTCACCAGTTCGGGGTATGCCAGTGGGATTGGTGAGGTCATGGGCGAGATGGTCCCAGGCCTCCGCCTTATATTGGAAGCCCTGGTACTGGTCCTGCAGCAGTCTCTGTGCAAGGTCTTTAACTAGGAGTCCTGCCATGACCTTGGGCTCCTGGATGCACCAGCACTGAGCCTGGAGGTGCACTTCTTCTCCCCTTACTGCCATAGTGCCTGGAAGGGGAACCTACAACCAGTTATGAGATGTATTCCCATCTCTTGGGTTTAAGTAGGGCTGATTTCCCACACCTTGACGTGATTGGCCGGTTTTGAAAAGGCTAAGTTATGGGCTAACCTGCTTACCTAAGGTTGGCATTGTGTAAAGGGATATACCACTGAGCACAATGAGTTAGCTGGTCTACACATTGCTCACACCTCCTAAGCTGGCCTGTGCAATGCTTAGCATTGCTTACATTAGACTTTCATTATAATGCCTTTTTGGTATTGTGTTATTATTCATTACACCTTATATGTATGCCTGGTATCCCTGATTAATGTGTACATACTCTCTGTGGGGTCCTTGTATTTTATTGGGGACTTCAACACTCTATTACAATTAGACCTCACTTCTGGGCTTACTGCTCTACTCCAGTTCACATATTTATGTTATGTAGTGGGTTATGGCACATATGACTGTATACCAATGCCTTTCACAGTTTCAGTTTGGTTATACTATGGTGAGGACATGTTTGCTACTACCTCATTCTTCTGTGATGACTTGGTGGATAACTACTGGGACTATGGGTATATGGTCCTGGGTTCAAGACCTACATGGCTGTTTATTTTGTTGATGGGCAGTACAAGGGCCATTGGATACAGAGTGATTAAGGCACTTTTGGGCAGCTGTAACCAGATTTGCATGACGGTTAGCACTGTTAACCTGCCATTAAATCTGCTTACAGAGAGTTAGCTTGAGAATTGCTTAGCCAGTGTAGGCATTGCTTATCACTGTGCAAATGGGGTTAAACTCGCTTGTTAGTGCTTACATATGCTTATTACTGCTTATTGGTGCTTAGACCTGCTTACTAGGGCCGTATTCATTATGACACTGACACCTCACATGTGCATTTACTGCAGTACTCCAGTTCATAAATATATGTTATTTAGTGGGTTATGCAACAAAAATATTGGTCATAATGTGCTTTGCCATGTACAATTGGATGCGCTGAAGTGGGACTCAAACTGGAAATGCCTGCTTATAAGGCAAATGTTCTGCCCACTACACTATTGCTCTGCTGCTTTATTTGCATATATCTTCCTTGTTATCCTCTTCAGCCTTTTAAGCTGCTTTAACCATAGCTAAGCGATGGGCACACCAGCGCACATATGGTTAGCTGTAATCGAATGTTTAAAAAAAAAAAGTTTTCTTCATTTTATTTCTATATTCTGTTGCTGTTATACACAAGGGGGACTGTTGGTGGGGATATGCGGTCACCTGTGAGCGGTCTTACTCATTGCATTCCCCTTTCTGCTGTTCTACATTGCGGGGACATGTTTATTCTGAGAGTTCTGCTCTCAGACATGCCCCCTACACTCTTACATGCTCCATATAAGCCTAGGAGCTCGGGCAGCGTGCATCATTAATATGCATGGCGCACTGACGTTCTGCTCCTAAGCAGTCGCTTCCGTGCAGGACTAAGCTAGTCCTGCATGGAAGATTAGTAAATCTGGGGGAGAGACTTTGGACCTTTGATTTGGAGTTGCTGAATTTCATCCCATTTGTTACACATTCAGCAGTGTATCACTTCAGAGTGTGTGCTGGCATTCACTTAAGTCACTTGAGGCTCAGACGACAGTCAGCTGAAGCAACAAAGTTATAACTCTCATTTCTAAACTGGAGATTCTCCAGAGACCTTGGCTGTGTCTTGATGTATTGTCATGGAATTCATAAACAGGATAGCAGATTAGACTCACCGACTGAGGAATCCTATATCCATTTTGATTGTAGATGAATTAATGCAGAGAACATGTGCACAATCCTCCCTCCTTAAATATCAGGTCACAACATATGAATCCTTTATGTAATAAACTTTTGAGCAATGTAGGTTATTTATGTCCTGAGATGAGTATACATGAAGTTTTACAAAACTGAAAAATGGAAACTTTCTAGTGAAATGAACCCAAACAAAGTAACAGCCTTGCAGTCTTGCCTAGTGAAAGTAAAATCCATTGCAGTGATATGCTGTCATTTTGCAATGCATTTTCCTTTAAAGCACACAGGCATGAAACTGAAGGTTGATAGGTGAATAAAACTGCACTGTGAATGTTTGAAATGGAAAGGAAACACTGAAGATCAATATTATTTGTTGAACTCAAAGCATATGAAGAAAATGGAAAAAATAAAAAAGAATTACAAAACTAAACTGATAAAAATATGTAAAATGGTTAGTTCTTTCTTAGCAAACTTCTTTAGAAGACACATTCAAAATAAAGATATTTGTGGTACACAACCTTGTAAATGTAAAATCCCCTAGGAATATATATATATATATATATATATATATATATATATATATATATATATATATATGGATCTACTTTACATTTCCGAAAATCAATAAAACCGAAAGGAAATGGTCAAGACCACAATAACGAAACTTAGAATGCCAAACCATGTCTTTTTTCCCAGGGCAAGTAAACACTTGTCCAAAACTACACTACAACACACCATAGTATCTGAACCCACCTAGTCAGGGGGCTACACCCCACCCCACCCTAACTAAATATATCAACTTCAGGATTGAGCTACCGTGAGGAAAGGGTCATTATTCTCCAGGTTGGGCAAGTGTTTCCTTGCCCTGGGAAAAAAGATGCAGTTTGGTATTCTAAGTTTTGTTATTGTAGTCTTGACCATCTCATCTTCAGTTTTATGTTTTTTGGTAATGTAAAGTAGACCCATATATGAGTATATATATATATATATATATATATATATATATATATATAGAGAGAGAGAGAGAGAAAGATGTATATACGTATACATACACTCACTCACACATAGTTTGGATATATATTATGTTCAGAAAAGACTAATTTATTGGAATTGAAGTTTGGATATATATATTATGTTCAGAAAAGAGTAATTTATTTTAATTGAAGTATCCATATATATAGTTCAAAATATTTAAAATAGGTGGGGGGCTATGCCCACCACCCCCCCAATGTGGGAGGTGGTGCCCCCCACACCACCTCTTACTATATATACACTAACTCCAGGGTCGCATTACAATGGAGAAAAGGCCATATATAACTTTCAGTGAAATATGTTTTAGTGAAATGTGTTTTCAGTGAATTGAGCTTTCAGTGAATTGTGCACAGTCAAATGTGTTTCAGTGAAATGTGTTTTCAGTGAATAATCCTAGACCCATATATATATATATATATATATATATATATATATATATATATATATATATATATATATATATATATATATATATATATATATATATATATATATATATATATATATATATATATGTATATATGTATATATAATATCTATGCATGTATTGTGTCGTATATATTTTCACATCAGTAAAAAACAGTGAAGTGTGAAACTAAATCATCTTTGTCATACCATCTGGACTCCATCTGCAGGTTCAAAGTATTTAAATGTACATTCAAAACATATATTCATCCTGATGCATAATACTTGCTATGTAGGCCATTAAATCCTTTGTTGAAACTAGCAGCTTGTACCATTCATATTCCTAGTACTTCACTCTTTCTTCTAACTATTCAGGTAGAGATCTTTTACTCTATGACACACTGAATGCATCCATTAATACCAGTATTTTCCTAATCAGTCCCTGTTTTGATCTTTATATATACGTTGTGAATGTCCAATTTTGTTATGTGCAGTCTCCTTACCTCTCCTCTCACCCATATGGATTCCACCCTCACCGGTCTGGATAAGAACAGGGTAAAAGTTGTCCTCTGGAACAAAGATCTGGGCTGTAACAAGGGCTCTTAGATGTCTCTATCCTGACAAGTATGATTGCGTCCTGTTAGTGGCTTGTGTGGGAGTGAATGTCCTTCGGCACTGTGACCAAAAGGGACATGTAAACAGATGTGATTGGGATTGCTATACACATGTCTGAGGCAGGAAAGACACTGGGCTTAAATGGTATTTTGACACCATCCCAGAATGATGTAAAGATTCAAAGACAAGATAAATAGTTGATCTACAGTGATACTGTGCACTCACACCCACAAGAAATAGCTAATATCCTAGCTGACCGATTTAGTCTAAATTTCACTCCCAATACTATTATGGCTATTCCACAGATTCCACAATCCCTGCCACCCCCTTTAATTACTATGAGATAAGTTCTTGCAGCATTCTCAAAAGCTATGAATACTTCATCCATGGGTCCTGATAATATACCAGGTTGCCTTATTATCAATATCAAGTATTACCTATCAGAACCCCTACTTAGCCTATGTAAACTAATCCTCTCCACCAGTTACATTCTTGAAGCCTGGAAAACAGTCATTTTAATGCTATTACACAATGGTGACTCAACCACAAACACCGGTAACTACAGGCCTGTTAATCTCACAAGCCTCATATGTAAAGTCATGGATTGTATTAACTCAGACCTCAATTATCTAGATATTGAAAATCCCTTAACCCTGGACCCTTACCAATTCAGCTTTGTCAAGGGACGGTCCTGCCTCTTTAACCTTATTAATTTCTTAAAAAAAAATAACCAAAGCACTGAGTGGCAGTTATGTAGTACATACAGCATACCTGGATCTGTTCAAGATCTATTTCCCCATACAGACATTATTGACAGACTTGCAAACTTGAAATATAAATCCTTATGTTGTACAATGGATACTTAACTGGTTGCATGATGGAGCCTGCTCTGCAATGCCAAACTGTATGTGCTTCAACACAAATGATACCACCAAAGCCACAAAAAGTATTTTATTTCTCTAGCGCCTCGGCTACAAACAGCCTTCAAGGAGTAAAATACACAAAATGAAGCACACTTTATATAATGCCAGCAGCTTCAATCAATTAATAATTAAACAATAAATTTAAAAAAATCACTCAAGTTTCAGTTAAAACTTTTTAAAAATATCAGTGTCCCATTTCATATAACACTTTCCCAACAACATTCAGTATTTAATCCCTTTGGTACTAACGTACCATATTTTAAAATAAATATTGTTTCCTTTTTTAAAAGATTATACCTATGTATTTCCCTATCATTATTATTTAAACAAATCTGTTCTAAAATAGTTGATTCAAATCCTTCAAGATTTCCATCATGGCAATTTCTAAAATGTTGGGCCAAGGGGCTTTCTATCCTACCTGTCCTAATGTCCCTCAAATGTTCTAACAATCTAACTTTGAACATTCTTTTAGTTTGTCCAATATAGAACATATTACACGTACATCTAATGGCATATACTATCCCTTCTGTTCTACAAGTATAAGCCCCATTCAAACTAAAACGGATACTATTTATAGTCTGAAAAGTGTTTATTATATAGGGACATCCCCTAGACTTGTTGCAGGGTCTCATACCTTTATTCCAAATCTGCACAGACAAATTAATGTCTGGTCTATGGAATTTAGTATGTACCACCATATCTCGTATGTTTCTAACTCTCTTATAAGAAAATATTAACTTTTTGTTAACCAGCCCATATAACTCATCAAAACTTTTTAAAAATTCTCAATAATGGAGCATGATTTGTTTAATATTCTCACTCAACACATTATTTTCTAGAACCAAAAATAAGTTATCTATGTCTCTTTTATTCCTTTCACTACCATACTCTCTCACATAACTTTTTGTTTTATTATCTGTTCCATGTCTAATATGCAATACCTCCTTCACATCTTTTTCAATAATTTTTACATCATATCTTCTATTCTTAAGCATTGCTGCGGTCTGTTCTAATTCTTTTCTAAAATTACTCTCATCATCGCATAATCTTGATATTGTTAAAAATTCCCCGAACAGCAATGATTCCAGAATATGTCTAGGATGACCACTAATGCCTATTAGAAATTGATTCACTTCATTAAATTTCCTGTGTATGCTTGTTTTTATACAGTCACCCACTATTCCACACAAATTTATATCTAAAAATGAAACTTTATGTCCATATTGTAAACCATCGAATGCCATCTGAAATCTATTCTGCTGTATTTCTTCCACAAAATGTGGTACTAAATGTACACCACCCTCACACAAAAAAAACTAAATCATTAATAAACCTAAAATAAAATCTAACATATTTTTTAAAAAAGGAATTATTACATATATATATATATTCTTTTTCGATCATGCCCATAAAAAGATTGGGGTACATGGGGGCAAAGGGAGAACCCATTGCCGTACCTTGTACTCGATGGTAAATCTGATCTTCAAAATAAAAAATATTATTTTCCAAACAAAATTGAGTTAACTCTAAAATATAATATGTAAGGGGGCTACTACCCATTTGAAGTCTAAGGGCTTCAAGTCCAAAATTATGTCTGATGTTCGTGTAAAGGCTCTTCACGTCCAGTGTTATCCAATACATCCCATCCCTCCATTTAACATTTTTAACGTTTTCTAAAAAAATCAAAAGAATCTTTAATATAAGAAGGGAGTTGCATTGCTTCTTTTAATAACACTTTATGTAATATAACACCCACATTGTGTAGAAAATACTTAGTAGCTGAAACTATCGGTCTACCTGGTGGATTTCTTATATCTTTGTGGATTTTGGGCAAGCAATAAAAATAAGCAGGCCCTGTTTCTTCACATGTCAATTTGTTGGTGACATCACTATTAGTCCAGTAACCTAGTCTCAACCCTTTTTGAATCAAATGTGCATAAGTTTTCTTTACTTCTTCTATTTTAATTTCATTTACTATATGATATACTGTTCTATCATCCAACAATTCTAAACACATTTTTAAATATTGCTCATAATACATTATTACTATTTTATTCCCTTTATCGGAGGGTTTAACAATCAACTCCCTTTGCTTAGAAAAATTCAACAAAGCTAACCACTCCTGTTTTGACAAATTATAGTCAATATTCTTTTTGTTAAAATTTTTAAATAACATATCTAATTCAAAATCAACTATTGAGTAACATTTTTTAATGCCTTCATGAATACAAAGTGGCATAAACCTACTTTTACTAGTAACAGCAGAAGTGTCTATCAAACAATATGCATTCATCTCACTGTTACAAGACATAAATGAATCAAAAGAATCAATTTCAAGCATGCTCTCATCAGTATCACATATGCTATTATGATCGTTGTCATTGTTCACAGGCATCAAGCAATGCATATTAAAATAATACCATAAATGCAATTTTCTAACCAACTTATACAATTCAATTTTGCATTCATATTGTTTTGGTATTACAGATGGCACAAACTTTAGACCATAACTCAACACATTACAGAAATGTTCATCCAAGGAACAACCAGGTAAATTCACAATGATATTAGCATTATTAGACAAACAATCAGTACCATTTGGTTCTTTTGTTTTTACACCATTGCCATTGATGGCCCCCTTTCTGAGGCTCATGTTCTGAATAGCTCCTCTTTTGTTGCCTGTTGTTCTCGCCATAGGGGCGAAAATTATCCTGAATGTACTGTCCATTCATAGACATAGGTAGGGGTGGATAGTCTCTAATGTCTTCACCATCATTGTAATACCTGATGTTCTCACTTGAAGATCCTTCCATACTGGTATCATTTCCACTTCCCTGTCTCGCTCCACTCACCCCTTCCTGGAAATGAACCCATGACCGAGAACAATGATTGGTTGGTCTAAAAAAGGCAGTGCCTCTTTCATAGTCTCGGAGGTCTCTTTGAATTTTATGCATTTTCTGTTCTAGTAACTTTTTTTCAAGTGTATTTAATTTATCTTGAATTTCACACAAACAAGATTCAAAACGAGTTCTCTCTAATAATGTCATTAAATTATTGCACACATCAGTAATGACTTTCTTAATTATACTTAATTTTATCACATCCCGTTCTACCAGGATGTTAGTCCATTCCTTTGAACAGAGATGTGCTGCTTTATCCCAACACTTTTTAAACACTTTCTCTTGGGGTCTGGTTAAGTCAAAAGGCAAAGATGGATATTTAACTGCCCTCAATCCCCGAGGGACTATATCCAAGTCCAGATATCTCTGCAAACTTGTCTGGTTATAATAAGTAGCCATCTATTTGTTCATCAAATTACTTAACTTGCTGACTAAAGTTTTTACCTCAGGTGGAAAATCCATAAAACGTTTACCAATGTCAGCAAAAGGATTAGCGACACGTTTATTTCTTGTTTCAGCTAAAATTCTTTCCCATACAGGCATCGAGGATCCTTCATCACTGCCCATTATTCTCTCCCCTCTTTCACAATCCATATTGGAACTCAAAAATCCATCAATTGTTCGCTGAGAGGAACCCAAACTCTCCTCTCTAAAGATCCGTGGAATATTTGCGGCTGGATCCCTGGCCAACAAAACGAATTGAAACAGCTCTGCAACACCAAACTGTATGTGCTTCAACACAAATGATACCACCAAAGCCAGAAAAAGTATTTTATTTCTCTAGCGCCTCGGCTACAAACAGCCTTCAAGGAGTAAAATACACAAAATGAACCACACTTTATATAATGCCAGCAGCTTCAATCAATTAGCAATTAAACAATTAAACAATAAATTAAAAAACATCACTCAAGTTTCAGTTAAAACTTTTTTTAAAGTATCAGTGTCCCATTTCATATAACACTTTTCCAACAACATTCAGTATTTAATCCCTTTCGTACTAGCATACCATATTTTAAAATAAATATTGTTTCCTTTTTTAAAAGATTATATCTATGTGTTTCCCTATCATTATTATTTAAACAAATCTGTTCTAAAATAGTTGATTCGATTCCTTCAGGATTTCCATCATGGCAATTAATAAAATGTTGGGCCAAGGGGCTTTCTATCCTAACTATCCTAATGTCCCTCAGATGTTCTAGCAATCTAACTTTGAACATTCTTTTGGTTTGTCCAATATAGAACATATTACACGTACATCAAATGGCATATACTACCCCTTCTGCTCTACAATTATAAGCCCCAGTCACACTAAAAGGGATACTATTTATATACTATATGCCTGATGGAACCTATATGGTTAGAATTACAGGTGCCACTTCCGAACGCAAACAAGTTATGAGTGGTTTACCACAGGGCTCAGCATTAGGTCATCTCCTATTTGACATCTATTTCTCAATCCATCAGGCCAACATGCCTGGTCTGTAGTTATCTTGGTTTATAGAAGATTGTAAATTAAATGCTGTTTTTTGATCTTCCACTTTCTCACAATTGCTAAAGCATCTCTTCTTGAGCCCAGGGGATCATAATTCCCCTTTACTCATATCTAATCAGACCCTTTGTTGAATATAATAATACAAAACACTTTTTGTCATCTGTCTGTCTAAACATATCACTCAGCTTGAAAAATCTTAAAAATGTTCATAGGTTCATAGGTGTGTACTAGGCTAATGGCCCTGGAGCCATTACAAGCCTAGCCCATAAAAGTGCCCTGACATCGTGCCACCTGACGTTGGTTCCCAGTGCCTCTATCAAGTAGAGACACTGGAGTGATCCCCAGGGTCAACTTTCTACTACCCATCCACTCAAGATTTCTCTTGAAGAGGGACAGCTAGGTGCTCTGCTTGACATGTATGGGAAGTCTATTCCACATCATGGGCAGCCACTGGGTGAGAAACCTGTCCCTCCAGCATGTTCTGTTGATTGTGGTAATGAGGTTAAGGTCTCTGGAGTGTGTGGTGCGGAGGGATTGGTATTTCTTTAAATGTAGCATTTGTAACAGAGGTGGGTCAGACATGTCTTTGTAAGTCAAGCAGAGATCGCCTCTAAGTAGGTGATATGAGACAGAGAATAGCTGGAGTCTTTTGAGTCTCTCCATGTAGGACTTGTGTTTAATGCCTAGTATCCTATCCATGAGGTACTTCTGTGGCCTCTCCAGCTGTTGCAGGTGTCTAGTGAGGTACATGCCAAATGGGGCATTATACTCGATTATTGGTCTAATGAGGGAAGAGTAGAGAGAGACAATGACCTCTTTCTTCCAGGATGCAAAACCCTTGGTAATGAGATGTTCAACATGGAAGGACTTTCTGACCACAGTGGCAATGTGGTGGTCAAAGGAGATGTTCCTATCAACCTGTGTCCCCAGATCTCTTATAATGCCTTCAGTGTTCAGTAGTCTCCCATCGTTGTGGTAGTTAGTGAGAATAGAGTTTTTACCAAAGGGGATGACGACACATTTTTGGCATTAAGCTTAAGGCCATGGTTTTGACACCAGTCATTGGTCACAGTGAGGCCTTTCTGCAGGATGTCTGCATAATTTAGGAGTTAATAATTGCTCCTAGCTTGCAGTCCTCTTGTGACTGGCCGGCAGTCTGACTTAGAGTTTGCTACTTTCACACTGTATGTTCTATCTGTGGGCCAATTTGCAACCCACCTAGTGATATAGGGGTTGTGCCTAGTTTGGTGAGTTTATCAATAATTCCCAAGTGAGAAATGGTATTAAAGGTCTTGGCCAGATCAAGCTAGGCTGTTTGCACTGCCTTACCTTCATCTACAGCCCTGTTGACTGACTCAAAGAAGTCAACCAGGTTGAGCAGGCATGATCTTCCTTTCACAAAACCAAACTGTGTGGGGTCCAGAGTTTGGAGAGTTTGTATATCTTTGTTAATCAGGTCTATGACTATGCGCTCCATAGCTTTACATATCAGACTCATCAGGCTAATGGGGCGATAATTCCCAGGGTCTGTAGTTGCTCCCCCTTTATGGAGAGGGATGACTGTAGCAGTGCGCCATTTGGTAGGGACAAAGCCTGATGTGAGGCTGTGACTGAACAGGGCACACAGATGTGGTGCCAGTTCACTTTGTAGTTCATGTAGAACACAGCCAGGGATATTATCAGGTCCCATGGAAGCTGTATTCTTGGCCTTGGACAATGCAGCTTTAACCTGGTCTGCAGTAATGCTGGGTGCCTGGCATTCTTCCGGTATTATGATTGGTCCTTTAGGGGGGGAGAGAGGGGTAAAGTTGGCACTGAATCTGTCTGCCAGTATGTTGGCAATAACTGTTAGCTTAGTATAGGAGGTACCATTGTGCAGTAACTCAGAACACATCTGGGTAGTGCCATGGAGGTTCTTGATATAACTATAAAAGGCTTTGTGATTATTTTAAGTGTCTGCCACAAATCTGCCTTCATAGCTGGCTTTAAAGGATTTGATGAGGGATCTCAACTTTTTGTTGAGGCTAATAAGGGAGTTTTAACAGTGTTGGGACTTCACCTTTTTCTGCAGCAGTTTCTTCCTTCTGTTGTAGTGTTTATTAATGGCAGGGGACCACCAGACTGGCTTCCTTTTTTTGGAGGAGACCATCTTGCGTATGTTGGGTATGGCTAGTTGCATGAATTTATGTATGTGCTCGTACAGTGCATTGATGTATGATTCGGCAGTCATGCAGCTATTTTACATTGGCATGGGTGCTATGAAGTTAGCCACCTCTGTGTTTAGGAGCCCAAGAGAAGTTTTTCAAGGCGGTTACCTTTGTGGGGGGTGTGGGTGAGATGTGGATTTCCATGATGATTAGTTTATGGTCGGATTTGACCAGGGAGGTACTGAATACTGGTGTAGAGCAATGCCCGCCCATGTTAGTAATAACCAGGTCAAGGATGTCTTGAGGTAATTACAAAGATCAAGGACCTCAAAAATGTTCATTATTATGACAGACTGACAATACTCTGTCTTTATGTAGTATCTTATAGACTCCTCTGTGTAGATCTGTGTCTACCCTTTCTAGCTATGAAAGATTCAACCCTCTTTGACCTCCTTTTCCTTCACAGAACAAATAGTACCTCAAATACCTGGATAAGGGAGCTAAACATTCATCAACAGATAGATTAGACATGTTAGAATGACAGATTCATATTCCACCATATCCCTTATCTGTGGAACAAACTTCAACTATGTGTCAAACAAAGTAGCACAATTGCTACCTTCATGGGAAACCCAGATAATTGGAATGGTAGCCTGTATTTTTCTTTTTGTAGGAACATTTGAATGTTTTTTGTCTAGGCTTGTAACTGTCTGCATGCTGATTACAAAAAACATGCCTATAAACCCATGGACCTATGAACCTATGGCTCCCTTTATGCAATCTTTACTCACACTAAACCAATTAAGTACTGCTTGTCCCTGCTGTCTAGAATTCCCCTTTCCAACTGTAGACATAAAGTCTTCCCGAATATCATGAGTACTTTAGCAGTTTAATAAATGTCAAACAAACCTACACCACTTGAGCTTTCTAAGTTTCTCTCACCTAATCAATACACTTTATAAACCTTATTCAGACTATGAAATGGTAATTACCTTACTCCTGGCATACTGAGTTTAACAATTTCAGGATCGCCACTTGTTCGTGAGTTGACTGTATAAGTCAGCTGAATTCATAGTTACATTTTCTATAAACAATATACTTTACCTTGTTGTTCACCATTTCCTTCTTCATCCACCACTATCAGCCTTTTCTAATTTATCATCTTTGTGATGCCTTCCTCCATTTTACCTTTACATTTTCTGACATTCATTAACGATTATGTACTCTTCATGCAAAGCCAACACGATTACAGTGCATTAGCGAGATGAGCAGTAGCGCTCATTGACTATGCATGCTGATGATCACACTTACACGTTTGCAAGCACCGTTTTGTGGCCAGGAACAGTACTGGCAGGCATGAAATGGTGCCGAAAGCACAAGTACCCAATGTAAACAAAAATATTTACTTGTAGGCAAAGAAATCTTGCAAGCACGCACAGACAGCTAATATGAAGTAAAGGCAAGTGACTTTTAAGCATGTAGATATAGTGGATGTGAAACTGGGATAATTTGCATAGAATATAAAGTAAACAGTGCAGGGATAATTACAAATGGAGGGTAAACAGAAAAAAATATGCTCAGTTAATGCATTCAAACAAGTTGATGATGCCACAAAGACACATTTGTAATAAGAAGATCTCCATATTGATGATGATAAATAATCCTGTTTGCAACTGTTTACCCACATGCATAACTTAACAACCTGCATACTAATATTGGATGTGAGAGGGACATAATGCAACATTGTAAGAACTAGGAGTATTAGTGTTGATAACATGCCGAGTTGAGATAATAGTTAGCAAGGACAGTGTTTACATTATGGACAATTCGCATAAGTACAGTTACTGAATATGACAAGTATATACAGGGAATGTATGTGTGATAGCTGACTATACTGCTATATCCTACACTCCATCCTGTATAAACAAGGCATATGCCATATAGCTGCTGTGTCATGCACACCCAAAAAGGATATGTTTTAACATTTGTCATTGGAAAACCACAGATGGGGGGTATGTTATATTGACCCATGGCTTAGACAAGCATGTGTTTTATATACATATGCATCATAAACAGTAATATAATAGCAATCAAAATACAAAAGTGACAATTGACAACACAGATCTGATGATGTTGCAGTACTTCAAGGTCTCTGTAAATGGAGCACATCTAATGCACAATTACAATGAGCATGCTCATAAGACATTACAGTAAACACTGCCATAACAGCATGTAAACAACACCAACCCAAATATTATTTGCATTAATAATCAATAAAAGTTGAGAATAATAACTTCATGCAGTGTGGTTTGTTAGAATGTTACCCTTGGCTGGAATTGAAATAACAATCTATGAAAGTCCACCTACTGTTAACATGTGTCTGAATCACATGTGCCACAGTGGTAGTCTTAACAAAGCTGTGAGATTCCACCTATGTGAAGTCACTACATTATATGATTGTATTGCAATTTGAATACGATAAAAGGGCTGGGGGAGGTTTCTCCCACTGTACCTCTTCACATTATAACACTTGTCAATGTCTTTCATGTATAACAGCATTAGGACATGCAGTGCTTACAGTCAGCCCAAGTGGGTTTTGAACACCTGACTATGTGATGAAAGAACCTACATCTTATTGGAAAGAATGAATGCACCACGGTGCCATCAGTGCTACAAATGTGAGATGTTTTGGTCTTCGAAACTGTGACATTACTGTATTGCTGCAAGGGAGATGTGTGCCTGTCATTTCTTTAAAATAGTGTTGCTACATGTGTGTTTCTCACACAACATTGCTTGCTACTTGGTATACCCAGACACACAATGCATAATACAGTCAACACTGTGATGGGAGAATGGCAATCAGGCATAATGTGTGGATAGTCATGGATATGAACACATGCCTTACTAAGGCAAAAGCTTACAGAGCATAGTCTCATGTTCTCACACCACAGGAAGAGCCTTAGTAATTCTCATGGGAAAGACAGACGTCATCCCATGATATCATCATTATCAAAGAAAACATTTCTGGGTGATAAAGGAACAGAAATCATTGTAATAGGAATCCCCGCAATACACATACACAGCAGATAGCTGGCTGACAGCATTGTTACCCACCTAGATATTCATACACACAGTGACACAAGTGAGATGTCATATAAATCATACACTCGAATTGATGCCGACAGAGTTTATAGTCATTAGCAGAAAACTCAATTATGGCAGTAGAACAAAAGGGCAATAAACAAAAGTCACATGGAGCAAAGGATCATTTGTTGCTTAATAAAGTCATAGTGGAGAACTGCAAAAGGGGGAAGCATCCAAATATGGCATGGATTGACTACAAAAAAGTATTTGATAGTATCCAGCATTCATGGATAAAAGAGTGCTTAAATATGTATAAGACACACCCTACACTGATCAACTACATTACAGTGACCATGAAACAGTGGAAGACCACTTTGCAATTAAGCCATGATTAAGGAGAAATTATCATCCCAGGGATAAAATTTCAAAGGGGGATATTCCAGGGTGACTCTCTGTCACTGTTGCTATTCTGTCTTGCCCTTAACCCTTTAAGCTGTCTACTTAACAGCTTAAGCCATAAACAACAAAGTGTAAATACTTCTCATCTTCTCCTTGTTGCTGATTTTAAACTGTATAGCTCATCAGACAAGGAACTGAAAGCACCAATGCAAGTTGTCAAAACCTTTTCAGATGATATAATAATGTCACTTGGTCTTGATAAATATGCAAAAGCAACCTTTAAAGCAGGAACCAGGAAAACATCAGTTTGGGACAAAAATGTAATATAAACAACTGAGCAAGAGGGAGTGTATAAATATTTGAGAATTGATGAAGTATCAACAATAAGACATGAACAAATGCGAATAAAACTCAGTAAGGAATACTTTAGAAGACTTAAATTAATCCTGAAAACAGCATTGACATCTAGGAACAAAATCCAAGCTATAAACCAATTTGCTCTTCCTGTCCTAACTTACAGTTTTGGAGTGGTCAATTGGCCCAAAAATGTGTTGGATAGATTATATAGGAAAACAAGTAGGATGCTTCATGCTCACCAAATGGTTTATAAAAATCACTGCATTCCAAGATTATATATTCTCCATTCTGAAGGAGGGATGGGCCTCCTTGAAATTGATTACATGTATAGCTCTTCAATTGTGGGACTCCACACATATCTACTGAACTCACAAGACCCAAACATAGTGAAAGTTTTGAAACATGAGGAGAATAAATCTAAGATGACTTCCCTGCTTAGTCTAGCAGAAGAATGTCAGCGTCAAGTAGGAATGAAAATTAAACCACAAGTAGATATAAATCAGGCAGCAACTGAATGTGCCAAAAAACAAAAGAAAGAATATAAGGTGAAGGACCAGATGAGAAGGCAAGATATGAGGAAAATGCATAAATATAGTTGCAAGTGTAGAAAACTTCTGGAAGAATCTCATGTTGATTATAAATGAATGCTGGATTGATTAAGGATAGACACATTCAAACCAAGAGATGAAAGGTTAATATTGGTCGTCCAAGATAGTGGGCTACATACACACTGGTTTACAAAGTCCACTGAACATGTGGGAGAAACAGACAAATGTAGGTTTTGTAAAACCAAATTGGAAACAGACACACACCTCATTGCTGGTTTTGACATACTAATGGCAAAAGGAAGGTATACTGAAAGGCATAATAATGTGGCAAGACTGTTGCACTGGGGATTGTGTAAACATTATGGTATTGAAGTGGCTGAAAAAAAGTGGAAGAATGAGCCACAAAGCATCATAGAAAATTATGAAGTTTACATTACATGGGATCACCCATTACCAACAGTTCAAAAGATAAATGCTAGAAAACCAGATATAGTGGTCCATGAAATGAAGACAAAAGTAGCATTGATCATTGAAATTGTCACACCCAGTGACTACAGTGTCTTGCATACAGAGAGAAACAGTCATAAAATACCAGGATCTACAGGCAGATATGAGAACAATGTGGAAGAAAGATACCCAGACAGTTCCAATAGTAGTAGGAACAACAGGTCTTATAAAAAATAATCTGTAATCATATTTAGATATGTTACCAATATAACCCCATACGAATTGCAGAAGGAGTCATTGCTGGGAACATTGCTGGTGCTGTGAAGAGCACTTTTGTCTGACGTCAAAGACCGAAACAATACTAATTTCATGAAATTTAATTGTACTTTGACAGGAATGGGGTCCATTCCTGTCATGGTATTAGAAATCCAAAAGATTTGGAGAAACTATAAAAGTGAGTCTAAGTAGTAATGGCTGAATTTGAACAGACTACTTAAGATCAGAAGGTAGAGAACACTGTCTGAACACTGCCTGAATTGCACACTCTACATGAGATGTTCTTTCACAATTGTGACATATTTGAATGGATGATATCACTGTTCTTTCATACTTTGATGTTCATCTAAAAATGTATGAAGGAGCTTGAGGTACACTGTAACATTACACAGCTACATGCATTGCAACAATTCTCTACAAAGCATGACCCATGGACAGTAGCCCATAACTGATGGATTCAAACCTCCACCTTCTGTACTTATGAAGTCTAGAGAGAACACTATCAACAGCCAGAGACACAGGGTAATTCATATGATCCCTCTGATATGTTTCTTTTTAATAGCATGATTTAGGCATTGTGTTTCCAAAAATGTTTATTGTATGGGGTAATACAAATCTTTAGGGTAATCCTCTACTAAGGAAGATACATCTCTTAAGTTGAAGTTTACATAAGGGGTGTTGTCAGGGACACAGTTGTATGTGACAATGCACACACACTGACATTATTGACTCAGTGTTGGATATGACCCACCCCCCCAATATTTTTATACAATCTGTAAAACTCAGAATTAGCCAAAAGTGCCACAGGAGGATTGTGAGCTTTAAGGGCACATTGTGCAATTTTGACATATTGACCTCATCAGTGGTATGGAGAGAAGATGTTGTGGAAAATGTGGGATAAGGGAATGTAAGCATCCTTTCCCATGTTAAAATCTTTGCTGAGTAGAAGTTGACACAGCATGACTGTTCAGGAGCTCATTTATAACTGACATAGAAAACACATTCATATGTTCCCTACTGTGAGAGTTAAACTGCCTACTATATAGTTACAGAACCTAGAAAATACAGTATTAGCCGCAAGCACCTCAGGAGAATCTGACACTTTTAAGGATAGAGGGCACTTTTGTGAGGATGACATCATCTGTGATGCAGAAAAGTTTGTGTTAAAAGTTGGATTAACTGTAGAGGGAGTTGTGACCAAAGTTAAAGTTTTCTACTGAGTGGAATTGGATGCAACACATCTGTTGTTAAAGGTTTGCCTCCATCATATTAGCACAGCAGTGTTATGATCATATTACAGAGGTCATGATTTACACATTACACCCACACTCGTCAGTATCAGATTTGAAGCACCTACCTAACCAAGCTGCACAATCTAGAGGATACAGTATTAGTTGCAAGTACTACAGGTGAAGTCTGACTTGTATGGGGACAGAGTGTGCTTTTGACAGGATGACTTATCATTGTGTTGCAGCAAAGATGCAAAGATGCTTATAAAAGTGGTATATGGGGAGGGTGGAATAGCAACCCAGGTGAAATTTTTTCTCCTCAGTGGAAGTTCATATAGCATGCCCATTCAGAAGCCTATATGTCCCTGTTTTTTTAGCTTCACACAGAAGTTCTCCATGGTGAGAATTGGAGCTCCTATCTATGTAGGTTGCACATGCCTACAGAACACAGTATTGGTTACCAGTGCCACAGGAAAAATTTGACTCCTAAGGGGACAGCATGCACTTTTGGCAAGATAATCTCATCAGTGTGTTGCAGAGAGGATGTTTGTGTTAAAAGTGGAATAAACTCCCTGCTAACACATGGAATTTCTCCATGAGAATTGAACCTCCTATTTAACAGGTTATGCAACCTAGAGAACACAGCATTATTCCCAAGCAGCATAGGAGAAATCTGAATTTAACAAGGTGAAAAAGCTCATTTGTAATAAGTAAAAATTAACTGTTTGGAACAGCTGTTACTGTGCATCACTGGGTTTGGGACAAATGCATATGTGTGGACAGGCCAACATAGCAGCTGTGTGATTGTCCCATCTAATGGCATACTTCTCTGCTAAGATTTTTATACTGTCCTTCATGTACATTGTGTTACTATTATGAAAATGTTTGTTTCACAGTATGGGATGTGAATGACAATCTTAGTTGTAAACTACTGCATTTTTCAATCAAGAATTCCTGCCACTTCATTCTGGGATGATTGCACGCTTTTCTTAACTTATGCTTCCACAATGTGCATTGACAATATAAACAGACATTTCCTAAACAAGACATGCACTACAGAATAATAGTGATGGATTATGTGTGAATAAGTTGCCAAACGCCATGGCAGGGATAGCCACCCAGCGGTGTGAACCTTGGCTCTAGCTGATTATCTTTGTTAAAGTAACACCCCAACCCATGTGCAAACATGGGAAAGAGGGATTGTGGATGGAGGTTACCAAACACTAACACAGTTGCAATTAGAGTGTAGACATACATGAACAGACTGATTTCATTGAATCAACATCACTCTGAAATCCATATAACATGGTGCCAGAATTTATTACAGACATGCAGACCTTGTGCAAGCTAAACAAAGAATTATTTGTTGCAATTTGTCTTTACTCTCTGCCTGAAACACAGAAATGCAATGCTACTAAGCTCACTTGTGCTGCTAATGGTAAAGCATTAATGCAGGCATAATCAAATCTTCAGGTGTTGAACTTAGAATGGGAATTATCACTAGTTTATGGTGCTCTGTGCTGACCTTCACACACAAAAAAAGCATTATACACATACAACCATGTGTGACTCAGATGGAATATAGAACATATTTGTGTTATGATCATATTACAGGGGTCATGATTTACACATTTCTCTTGACAGTTGCAGTTATTCAATCCCTACATGTACACTACAAGTGCATTATGAAACACATGAGGGACCAGGCATGTTATTGCTGGTAGAAACCTGGATTATGGAATAAGTCTGGAATCAAGGAGCTTTAGTGGATGAGACAGAATGGGTGGAAAGAGTCGGACATTTGGTGATAGGAACGCACAATACAGACATGCTAACAGATTACTTAATCTTTCATTTCTGCACATATTTGCGTTGTGCTACTGTTTGCTTTATCCACACAATCATTCAGACATGATCTGCAAAAGACAGGCTGAATAACAGGGAGCAGGCATATTAACACAGCAGTGGGTGTGTTATGGAAAGGTATAGCCAACATTTATACTCAAAGGAGTCATGCAAAACATTCAAACACAGTTTTGCTACATTTGGATTCGAACCTTGTGAGCATTCCAAGAAAAATCTACAGATCTGAGATGTATCTAATGAAAGAATTGATAAGATTGTACTGTACTGTAATTAACTGGACACAACTGAAATGAGACTAAAATGAAAGTCTTTATCTGTTAATTACCCAAACTTGAGCTGAACAGGTGACAGTCTTTCCTTTATGGGCCAAGTTTTGTGTACTTTTCAGAATGAATTCTCCAAACACTGTAGTTCATTCAATAATGCTTTATTAGATGTTCACAATATCAGAATACTGTCTTCATTAACAGTGCTGATGATAACAGTGTTTCTAAATAGACCCAAAGTCTCTGCACATATCTTCTGATTGTCCTGAATGATGTAAATGGAAACAGTCTTTATTTGACCTGACTTCCATACTCAGGCTCGAGAGTCTGTCATCTTTCCTGTAGTGTCAGGTCGAACAAACTAACATTAACTGAATTGCTATCCTGAACACAACATATTGTAGTGCTTCAGTCCAGTAATTTTCCTTTGTAAACTACATTCACTCCCCTAACGTTGGTCACAGGCTTTGTCTCGTATGTGCTTTATTTAAGATTCCATTCAGGAACGTTCTGTAGCTGGCAAGATTGTATCTTTCCCTTGAGAAAAGAACATTTTGTATTTCTGTATTTTTTGCACACTTTATGCTTATCTTTCCTTTCTAATAAACTATCTCTCATGCTTGACCAGCAAGGTTGTTCTTTTTTTCTCCTTAACTGTCTTTAATGCATATATGAAGCACACATGAAAGTCCCTAATCGAACATTTAAACACACCATGTAGGAAGTCATTCTTTGCACAGTCCCCATGTAACACGAGAGTGTAGAAAAGGAGAATGCATGTTTTACACTTCATTGCCCTCATGATAACTGTAAGCTCTACATTTAACTCTTCAGCTTGTTGAAAAGTAGATGGATCTGATTCTGCAGAGCAGAACAAAGGGCATGAGAAGAATGCTGCTGAAGACAAAAACTCGGAAGATGTTGCCATAAGGACATATTCCTATGTAGCTTCAGGTGCAGTTGGTGCTCAGATGCAGAGGAGGAGGAAGAGTAATAACACAGAAGGGAGAAGATGCTTACAGTAAGATGGAGGCAGGAAGCACAAAGTTATGAATGAAGCAGGATAATGGTGGCTAATAATATGTAGGCAACAGATAGACATAAAATAGTGCACTAAAAACAGTCAGTAACACTTAGGTAATGCCTGGATTAGAACCCTTGATAGTACTCAAAAATCGATCTATATACATGAGAATTATTTCATCACACCACAAAAAAATTCTTACTTCATACGGTTTAAATAACGCATTTGAAGGACAGTGACAACTTACCAATGCAGAAGGGGTGAACGAAGAGAGACAAAGACAGAAGGAGAGAGGAATAGCAACACTATTGTTTCTGGGATGTTTAGGACCATCTGTACTGTGTGCTACTCTTACTTATTAAACCATCATTAATCTGTCATGTTCTGTACAATAAAGTACTGCTATAGGGACCAAAAAGAGTAGAAGAGGGCAACAAACATTGAGACATAAGCAGGGCAAGGCTGGTTTACAAAATTGTCCTGCCATGGCCGCAATGTTTTTGCAAGTATGTCTTACTGTACTATTCAAATGGTATGTTAATAACATGTTGTAAATGGAGAGAAATACAGATGTTTGCAGTTAACTATATGATAGTATCATAAAATGTCATGCTCTAAGAGAACCCATTTAACTATGCAAAGACATCAGTTTATAAAGAGGAAAATTACCTCAACATGCCACACAGGAACATCTCATTCATTAAATCCAGCAGCCTAAGAACTATTACAGTAACTGTTTCACAGTAGTGCCTTTAGTCTGCCTTTACTCTGTGTTCCCATAACAGATTTAAACACGTTTGTGTGAAAGTAACTGGGCTACTTCAGATGAAATTTAAATCTTCTGCTTTTGTCAGAGGAAGTTAAACAGCATTCACCATCACTGAGCATTGGTGTGCTATAAAAACCTCTGTGCAAAAGCTGAGGACAAAAAGTGAAGGCTTTTCCAGGGCCATTTCTGGCCATGTGTGTTGTGTGTGATTCTATTTTTTGACCAGATTAAACATGTGACAAAGGAGTTGATAGGGCAGTGATGAAAACGAGGGTGGGGGTCAGAGTGTAGAACATGAAAAAGAATACATGAATTTGCAAGAGGGAGGTGGGACAGCACCATAGCTATCCACGTGTTCATAACAAAAATGACATAATTAGATCAATGCCATGTCACAGTACTTAATTATTTCAATACATAAAACAATATAAGAAATAATAAGTGCACCTCAGTCACATCCAGATCTGATGTGAAGGCATGAATGTGTCATAAAGTCAATGAATCAATTACAATGGCATGATACGACTAATAAAATCATATATTTAACTGTGCCACATCAGATACCTGTTTTCTAAGGTAATAACTGCATTTGCAAATATTGAATTGCTAATGCCATGTAGTATTGAAGTTAAAATATCTGATAAACAGTAGCCTGCAGAAAATCAGATATTTGTTTGTGGGTATCGAACCCACACAAAATTAATGTGATATACTTATTGTATGATATAGTAACCAAGAACTATAAAGCAGGTATATAGGCTTGATATTAAAGTTAAGGTATGACTGATGAAGGCGGTATACAGTGATGGACTGAGAATACTTCTGTTCATTGCAATCAGAGCAGATGCATACTTACCCTGTGCCTCTGTTCTCTCCTAATGCACCTTATGGTTTCTCCAATATCTGCTGCAGCTGTGCAGTTAAAAAAAAAGAAAAAAAAAAAAAAATATATATATATATATATATATATATATAGGTTCATAAGTGTGTACTAGGTTAGTGGCCCTGGGGCCTTTACAATGCTAGCCATAAGATTTCCCTGGCATAGTGCCACTCAACCTTAGTTCCCAGTGCCTCTGTCGAGTAGCGATACTGGAGTGATCACTGGGGTGAATTGTCTGTTTCCCATCCACACATCAAGATTTCTCTTGAAGAGGATCAGCGAGGTGCTCTACTTGACATGTATGGGAAATCTATTCCATAGCATGGGCAGTCTCTGGGTTATGAACCTGTCCCTCCAGCATGTTCTGTTAATTGTGGCAATGAGGTTGAGGTCTCCGGAGCATGTGGTGTGGAGGGATTGGGATTTCTTTAGATGTAGCATTTCTAACAGAGCTGGGTCAGACATGGCTTTGTAAGTCAAGCAGAGATCATCTCTAAGTAGCCAATATGAGACAGAGAATAGTTGGAGGTTTTTGAGTCTGTCCTTATAGGACAAGTGTTTAAGGCCTAGGAGCCTCTTTGTGAGGTACTTTTGCGGCCTCTCCAGTTGTTGCAGGTGTCTAGTGAGGTACATACCAAATGGGGCATTGTATTTGATGATTGGCTTAATGAGGGAAGAGTAGAGGGAGACAATGACCTCTTTCATACTGGATGCAAAACCCTTAGTAATGAGATGTGCCACATAGAAGGACTTTCCGACCAAAGTGGCAATGTGGTGATCAAAAGAGAGGCTGCTGTCAAACTGTGTTTCCAGATCTCTTATAACACCGTCTATGTTCAGTGGACTACCATCAATGTGGTAATTCATGAGAACTGAGTTTTTTCCAAAGGGGATGACGACACATTTTTTTGGCACTGAGCTTTAGGCCATGGTTCTGACACCAGTCATTGGTCTCAGTGAGGCCATTCTGCAGGATGTCAACATCACTTGGGAAGTTAATAATAACTCCCAACTTGCAATTGTCTGTGAACTTTGTCAGCCAGAATCCCTTCGTGTTGGCCTGGACTTCAGAGAAGCAGATACCAAACAGGAGAGGACCCAGGACCGAACCCTGTGAGACTCCACTCATAACTAGTCGGCAGTCTGACTTGGAGTCAGCTACTTTCACACTGTGGGTTCTATCTGTGAGCCAGTTTGCAACCCACCTTGTGATATAAGGGTTTATGCCTAGCTTAGTGAGTTTTTCTATGATTCCTGAGTGGGGAATGGTATCAAAAGCCTTGGCCAGACCAAGGTAGGCTGTATGAACCACATTTCCTTCATTCACAGCTCTGGTGACTGACTCAAAGAAGTTGACCAAGTTGAGCAGGCATGATCTACCCTTCACAAAACCAAACTGTGTGGGATCTAAAGTTTGGAGATTCCCTATATCCTTGTTTATTAGGTCCATGATGATGCGTTCCATAGCTTTGCATATCAGGCTTGTCAGGCTAATGGGGTGATATTTCCCAGGGCCTGTAGTCACTCCTCCTTTGTAGAGAGGGATGACTATAGGAGTGTGCCATTCAGTAGGGACAAAGCCTGAAGTAAGGCCACACAAGTAAGGTGCCAGTTCACTCTGCAGTTCATGTAGAACACAGCCAGGGATATAATCAGGTCCCATAGGAGCTGCATTCTTGGGCTTGGACAGTGCTGTTTTAACCTGTGCAGCAGTAAAACTGGGTGCCTGGCAATCTACTTGTATTGTGATTGGTCCTTTGGGGGGTGGAGTGGTAAAGTTGGCACTGAATCTGCTGGCCAGTATCCTGGCAATATCTGTTGGCTTGGTATAGGATGTACCATTGTGCAGTAGCTCAGAGCAAATCTGGGTATTGCCGTGGAGATTTTTGCATAACTATAGAAGGCCTTGTTGTTGTCTTTACTATCTGTTGCAATTCTGTTTTCATAGCTAACTTTAGAGGATTTGATGAGGGATCAAAACTTTTTGCAGAGGCTGATAAGGGAGTTTTTCCAGTCTTGGGACTTCACCTTATTCCGCATAACTTTCCTCCTTCTGTTGTAGAGTTTGTTTATGGCAGGGGACCACCATATTGACTTCCATTTTTTTTAGGGGAGAGTGTCTTGTTTCTATTGGGTATGGTGAGATCCATGCATTTGTGTATGTGTTCATACAGTGCATTGGTGCATGATTTGGCAGTCATACAAGTATTCTCCATTTGCATGGGTGCCGTGAAGTTAGCCATCTCTGTTTTTAGGAGCCCAAAGTCAGCTTTGGAGAAGTTTTTCATGGTGCTTACCTTTGCCGGGGGGGGGGGGGTGGATTTCCAAGGTGATTAGTTTGTGGTCGGATCTAACCAGGGAGGAGCTGATTATTGGTATAGAGCAATGGTTGCCCATGTTAGTAATGACCAGGTCAAGGATGTTGCTACCTCTAGTGGGGGTAAGAATGAGCTGGTCCAAGGCATTGGAGTTAATGAACTCCAGGAAACTTTGGGCAAGTGTATTGGTACATGAGTAGTTTTCCCAGTTAATGGAGGGATAGTTGAAGTCGCCTATTAAGAGAGTGTTAGGTTGGACACTATATATATATATATATATATATATATATATATATATATATATATATATATATATATATGCCACATCACAGAGAAGTTATGGGCTATGCTTACACACCTGAGGGGAGTTTGCAGTCTTAAATTCATCCTGCTATTGACTAAGAAGGTCCCTCTTGAGCTTCTTCATGTCACTATAGTGGTGATGGTATTGCTCTCCAGTGTGTGGGATACCAGTTTTACTTGAAAGAGCCATGGTCAAGCTATTTCAAGCCTTGGCCTTATACTGAGATCCATTATATTCACCCTGCAGTTGCCTCCTGCTGTAGCACTTCTTGAGAATTGATTGCCAGAAAAATCCTGGACCGCTCAACACCCCACCTCTGTACTCTAAATGGAACACCATCCATACCACCACCAGCAATGTCTGCAGCAGTGAAGCCAGAAATATGGACCTGAATTGGTGCCCAGTTCAGATCTCACATGTAACAGCTTTTGCATTGAGATGTACAACCTTGTTAACTGCATTTGAACAAGTGGAAGCACAGCAATGGTGTGTCAGTCAAGAAGCAAAAAAGTTGTTAAAAATGGCAGTGACATTTGACTAGGTGTAATGCTGACACTGTTCAGACATGTTGCAATGTTAAACCTTGATATACTTTATGTTTTTAGCTATGATTGCGGTTGTTTGGAGTAAAAATGGTATGACTTCTGGTATATTGGCATATTGGGAGTTAGGCACTGGTAAAATTGAGTATTACCACTTGGAAATCGAATCCAAGAGGAAAAAAAGGCAAGATTTTAAATGTCATTAGCTAACTGTCACTACCACAGGACACTTACTTATGTAGATTGTAATTTGAGTAAAAGTATTGTAATACTGAATGTAGAAATAATGACGAGATGCTTGTATGTCTGTGACTTTACTTAGTCATGGGACTCCATTTTTATGTGAAAGGCATTCTTTGTGTTTGTAAATACATCTCAGATGCATGCATTTGCATGGCCTAAGTAAGTCATGGTGGGTTAGCTCACATACATATTTCATAAAGCATACTGTCATAAACACACATACCTTTATGGGAGAAAATAATACTTAGAACAAAAATATTATGCACATCATACCTATGTATGTGCATTCCACATTAAGTATCAATAATGTCATGTTTTACATAACATTTACACATTATATTGGACTTCTATAGCAAGCAATAATGACCCATTAGTTGCAATAAACAGAGTTTTCCCAGTCCCTTTCAAAAATACACAATGACCCCAAATGACATTTAACAACCCTGATCAATTCCACACATACGTTTTTTTACATTATTTAAAATATTAATTGTAGCAGGAATGATCTTGTAACCAGAACATGGAAATCCTTGTAACATACATCAGGGCAGTGTACCAGCTCACCCTGTCTAAATAAGCAGCATCCATACCTCCATTCACTTATTGTTATCATTCAAGCAGCATCCTACAGCTCAATTTCATCCCCAAATCTCATTGCATCAACACTGATCACCAAGTGGGGGAACAGAAGAGGGATAAGCCTGCTCTCTTCTCCACCCAATACCAACCTCATAAATATGTCAAACAATTTAACCAAAAGAAAAAAAGAGGAGAGAGGGCAGGTTGCAAATTCATGCCAAATTGTGATTCCTCTTCCCAGTTACAGTCTTATAAAAAATAAGTCTCACCCTACATGTACCTCACTTCTCTAAAATCACCTTAACAAATTAACCCACCCCTTCCCAAGGACTTATCAAGCCTATCTCTTTTCCTTAATCCTATCCCCTACACCAACAAATCCCCCACCCCCATTGAACATTCTAACCCTCACCAAAGATACCCCTGGACAAATTGCTTTGTTCCTGAACATCATTTATTATAATAAGGTGCATTTGCGGTGATATTCTTGAGCAAAATGTGGTGACAAATGGCATTCTGATCCTCTTTGTAAAAAGCATCTGTTAATTGGGTTTGAACAGTGCACCACCTGTCTTCATAATTACTGCACTTACACCTTGTGCCACAGGTAAAGTTACCTAGCAGGTTGACTTTTTTCATTCAGTGCTATGTAGAGTACTTTCCAGAGTGATGATGGCCATGCACTGATGCCAGGCTTGCTTGTGCTATAGAAGGCAGCCTAAATTAAAATTTGTTCACATTTTGTCTTAAGCATTGAACAGTGCTTGCACACTGTTGAGAAGCAAAAATGCAAAAGGCACTACAAAAAATATGAGAAAGAAAAAAATGACAGTAAAATGAATTATCACTGAATATATGTAGCAATGACTAAACCAAGAATTGTGTTCAAGTGACATATTCATCCTTTTCACATCTCCTTGCAACATCAGAAATGTACTTTATGGAACACATTATTAGACTTGTAGTTAATGACAAATAATGTGAAAGTGGGCACACAACAGGTCACATGCTCTAAGCAATACTGAAAAATATGTGACTTTCCACAATGCAATGATCTAAAAATTAGTGTAAATATGTATTCAAACCTCCCCCAGTAAAATTAATAATAATCTGGATTCAAATCCTGCAGGGCCTGTCTTAATTCTCTCAGTTCACTTCACTTACAACTTGTACCTCAGGGACAGTTATCCGAGAGGTGGAATTCATTCAAGTAATATCCAGAGTGCTGAAGTCCATGCATCAGTGTCAGGCTTGTTTGTGCTACAGCATGCAGTCTAAATAAAAGTTTTCATTTTTTTCTTCACTACTGACTGGAGACCAAATGTAATGTTCCTCTAAAAGAATACAGGGTGTAAGTAAAAGGTCCTATGCAGACTGCCTCAAGGCCCTATCCCTGTATTCTGTCTCTTACAGGCTTTTGAGGGGAGATCTATGCCTGACAAACAGGGCATTATCAGACCCCACTCTGATGGACCTCCTGCATATCCTCAAAATAAACAGCACCAGAATTACCCAATCTAAGACTTAAACCTTGCCTGCGATATAAACAGGACCTGCTGGAGAGATAGGTATGTATCCCTGAGACTTCCCCATCTATGGAGCAGGCTTCCCATCCATGTGAAGCAGAGGTCCTCCCTAGCCGAATTCAAGTGCAATTTGAGCAGTTGGATGAGAAAACAGAAATTCATCCCTGGTTTAGCACCTATATCTCTATATACACAGGTAACCTGTAAATGGTTCATCTCCCAGGCCCATGTTTACACTTATCAAGTGTATTAGAATTTTTTACAATTGTGGTTATAACACCTGTTCCTAGTTCCTTCCCGTGAAAAACTCAGGATGCCTTAAGTTTGATTTTTGGGATACCTTCATCTAGATATGCACTCCTGCTGGATTTTGGATACAGAGCTCTAGCTGAATTATCATCTCTGTTTACATTTGTGCTCTCAGATACTTCATATATCCTAACCTATGCTATAGTTTATACATGAGCATCATTCCTGTTTTCCTGAATGAATGATACTTGTTTGCCTTGTGATGTTGCTGTTCTGTGTATCCTTGTCATTGTTAGAGCTCAGAAGTTAAGTACTGCTGCAGTTTGCCATAGGCTCTTGATAATCTGATTGACCCTCCAGCCAGTATGTGCCTGTACTATGTTGTAGTATTTTATGTTGTCCTTTTTGCTATTTTTATACAGCATGCTATTTCTTTATTTTTTTTAGTTTCCTCTGACAGCTATGGCAATTATGGCCACATTTTTTTCCTATTAAATATGATAACCTTACTCTTTGGGGGGCTATGTACTTTTATCTCACACTGTCTGCCTTAGTTATTTTCCAGTTTTGAAGAGATATTTGAATTTTTCACAGACATCATGTTGGCTAATAGAAGTGGGCCAATATGGGTAAACCTAAGTATATTTCCATAGAGGGTCAATTGACTCACAGTCATCACTTCCTGTAATTCTTTAATTTTGAGTTTTCCAGGGTTTTGTTCTTCCAAACGGTTGGACTACCCCTCATGATGCTGTAAGAATGCTCAATACTGTTGCTAGGTCAGTTGACAACAAGCCTGGTAATATCTCTAACTGCTGCATAACGTTGGCCTTGCTTTGATTACAGAAACTGTCAATGGCCATGTTTGGCAGATGCTGCTCCACTTGAAGATACAGTGTCCTAGATGGGTCAGAATCAGAGGTGGAGTAGCTATCTGCACCACCTCTATGCCTTGACTGATGCAGGCTGCCTCTAAGATGACAGTTTATTTGAATTTGTCCTTGCGGCAGGAGCAAACTGTAGGTTTCTCTTCACCTACCATACATTCTGTTTTCAAAGAACTTTCATACAAGATTTACAAATTTCCTTGTCAACTTTTGGATGAAAAGCATTCAGTAATGCCTGGTAACTTCAATATCTATATTGGCAATAAATCTGTGACTGCAGCAAAAAGAGTTATTTTCCTTTTTATTTATTTGTATTTATTTCATTTATGCTTGTTTACTGGGGTAGTACACTGATCATTGTTGACTATTTGCAGGGACAGCCCAGGTGAAAGAATTCACTTTTAAAATACATTAGAGACATATGTAAATAATGCAAAAAAGAAAAAGAAAAAAATGGAATAGCATACACTCTGAAAGAATTCTATATTGAAGAATTTGAATTTGCTTAGGTTATTGCATCTAGAATGCATAACTTTGAAAATATTTTGGACTGGATTTCTGGGACTGGATTTTCCTACTTTAAGTGAAGGCCTAGGAATTTGGTGATGGGGCTGGTCTCATGGTCGGATCACATTCCTCTACACACCAGCCTAGAGCAGCTGCACTGCAGTCCTGTTGATGTTGAACTATGGGAGGCATGTTCTGTTAGTCATATTTCTCTCGTTTTGTTTCTATACTCCTTCAATTACTATTGTAGGGGGTGCTGGTTCTCTTCATTCCTTATTATTGACTATAATAAGTTCAACTTCATCAGTTGAGTTACTTAACACAATTTGTGTTCATCCTTTCTCATCCAGGGGGTAAAGCTTACTTTTACTATGAGATTCACCTACTGCAATGAGAAGACACAAGCTAAGGTACAATTGGCAATGTACAGATCTGTGGAGCAACAGAGGTGATCTGGATGAACATTATGCAGTGTACAGGTTACAATCACTGTTAAGAAGGCAGACGACCTGTCCTCTGAGATCGCAGCAGTGGCTAGCTGACCAGCTATGCGTCTTCAAGTGGCAAGTAGGTTGTACAGTCCATCTTGTCTAAGTATTCATCATGCTTTATCTGTGTAATGATGTGAATTTACTGTAGTTTTTTTTTCTGACAAGGTCACCAGAGTCAGATATGCACATCTATCATTTTTCCACATGGACATTATTATTATTATTATTATTATTATTATTATTATTATTATTATTATTATTATTATTATTATTATTATTATCATATAAGCTTACATTGTTCTGTTACTTAGGCAGTGTTTCATATTCCCCATTATGATTTCCTGTTGACTGTAATCTAGGGTATGCGTTCTATGACTTGTGTGATGGATCCTTAGCTACTGATGCTGGTAAAGTCCAACATATGTCAGTGGTCCAGTGATATATTATGTTTTGGCTTGCTCCCTGAAATCTGAGGTCTTTTGTTTATTCTACAATATATCCTTGTTACTCCTATCCCGAACAAAATGTCTCTTGATGCTAACACCTTAGACAACTTCCACTCATTCTCGACACTTCTGTTTTAAATAAGGTTACTGAAGAGGTTGTTTCTATACACCTTGAGTCCCACTTTACAATCAGCAGGCTTATAGACCCATTTAAGTATGAGTTTGGACTTGTTATAACACTGGAGCTTTTGTCATCTGAGACCGGTGGTAATAGTACTGGATCTCTCAGTTTCATTCAATAACAAACACCATGGCATTTTGAATGAGTATTTAATATCTTACTGTGACATTTCCTCCACTGACTTAGAGGGACTTATTTCCTACCTGTCTGGTCATACTCAGAAGGTATGTTCAGCCATTAAACCCTTCTTCTGCTTACCCTCTTGATTGTGGAGTGTCACAGAGCTCAACCTTGGACCTTCGTTTAGTTCTCAATATATATGCCATCTTTTGGGATGTTATAAGGAAGAGGAGCTTAAGATCTAGCTCTACCTCTCCTTTCAATTAGAGGATATTGTGAGTGCACATGACCTTGCTAAATACTTGAAGTCCATTTATTTGTGGCTCACACCTCCAAAACTGAGGCCATGACATTTCATGCTACATTAGCAAACTCTTCTGCTCCTTTTCCTAATTGCATCATATATAGAAATAGTAATCTTGAATTCCTGGATAAGGTGTATAATTTATGAATGATCCTGGGCTGTCAGCTAACACTTTAAGACCAACTGTCTGCTGTTATTAGATCTTCCTGTATCTATTTTTAGCACACTGCCATGGATATGCACCTACTCTTGGCAGTTGCCTGTGCCCTCATCTTGTCTAGATTACTAAATGCCCTTTACCTGGGACTTGCTAATACTGAGCTTGACTGCTTGCAGCTTTTACAAAACTCCAAAACCATGGGACTTACTGGTACTTTGCAATGCCAACATATCACCCCTGTTCTGTATAGGATGCATTTGCTCTCAATACTTTAGAGAATTACTTTTAAGGTTTCAGTGTTAATATGTCCCTACATGATTTTAATCCATAGAGATTCATGTCAAGTCACAGAAGGCAATTTCTGCAAATGGAAACAAATCAAAAAACATTCACCAAAACATACCTTCAGCAAACATAACAACAAATTGTTTTTGCAGGAAGACAAGCCCTACTGCACCCCCCATGAGGAAAATTCCCCAGACTTACATATACCAACTCCAAGGTTGCAGAGGAGTGAAGAGAAAGGCAAACTCCACTGTTAGTGAAAGTAGATTAGGTGAACAGTACTCATTATTTTTGCATTCAAAGAAACTACCCTTGCAAAGTGACATGTTCCACATCCATAGTTGGGAAAGAAACACATAGTGCCATTATTTCCTCTGTTGCGTTTTACCCTCAGTCCTACAGGGGCTAGTGGTTGTTCCCAGGTGCATTATGAAATATGTGGTATTCATTCTGTAATCACTTGAAATACTGGGACCTGCAAGAGTGAGTCCCGAAACCTGGAGACTGAATGACCAAAAGGATGGACTTGCATATAAGTCCAAGATGGCCATTTCCTGAAATGTGGTGATCTTGGAGTTAGTATATATAAGTTAGGGGGGAGAAGGGAGCTTGGCCCCTCCATAAAAGAAGTTTAAATCAGAAGAGTGATTTTCAAGATTTGATCTTCTCTTGTAGTTTCAGTATTTATGTGTGTGTATGTGTATATATATATATATATATATATATATATATATATATATATATATATATATATATATATATATATATATATATATATATATATATATATATTTTTTTTTTTTTTTTGGCTTTTGTCTGCAGACATTTCAATAGGGAGACCTTCATTATTTTAATATAAAGCCTTGAACCTTTGATAGTCCCCTACTTAGTCCACCTCCATATGTCAAATAACACTTGCTTATTTTTATTTTAATTTATATTGGGGCATTTTAATGTCTTCCTGATTGTTTTCCTAATTTTTTTAAGATTAACTGCAATTTTTTATGGCTTTCTTGTATGATTTTAACATACAAATGCTATTATTTTATGCTATAATGTGTTTAACAGATTGCTGAAAAACACCTAAAAATGAAGGTAAAGTTGAACAAATAAAGGTAGCAATTGGAAGCATATTTGTTTATAAAAAACACTTAGACAAATGACAATATTACCCTCTTCAAAACAGGATTTTGCAATAAGTTCATTACTTTGACTATAGTTAGTTTTTAATGTTGAAAATGCTTCAAATATTTCTGCTTCAGTTAAAGAGTGGGGCGCACTTAAACTCTCATCAGTCAAATTTCATATAAACGTCCTTTTCTTTTCAGTTTTTTTCATTACCTTGGCCAATCATCCTCTTGAAAAAAATGAGTGTTCATTATTAACATGAGCTCTTGAATCAAAATAGGCATTTTAGGTGAAGTTTTCTTACATAGCCCAAAGTTATTGTCAGTGGCTCAATAAGTGGCCTGCTCACCTTGGGTGCTGGAAGATCAGAAGGCTGTGGGTTCTGATCTCACACCAGATACTGAATTAATTTTACAGTACTGACACTATACAGTAGTGTAAGTGAGGGTGGTATTGCACTCCTGAGTATGCTGATTGTTGGATGAGATTTTAAACAAATGCCCCATCTGCTTTATTTTGTGGTAGCTTGTGTGGAAGTAAAGATCGCACAACATGTATTGAAAAAGGATCATAAAATGTTTACTACTGCCCTGGGCATTTTTCCCCTAGTAGTATAAATACCACCTTGAGTCTCCCCTGAACAAGGACACTGGCCTAGTGGGACTAACCTAATCATCAACAAATAAATGAAAAAGAACTATTCAGTAAGATCTGTGATAGTGTCAGTGCAGAGGGAAGAATGAATGCTTGCCCTATATTGACAAAAAACAAATAACATAAAATAATATCCCATTAGACTAATGACCTTGTTAGAATTATCAATGTGTCCAGCAATAAATGCTACCTTCATTCACTCACACCTTTTGCCCCACATGGAAAATGAAACTGATAAACTTACATTTGATGAGTTTATGGTTGTAGTAGCATCAGTAGTTATGGTATGTTGTGTTAGTCTGTGGAATCACTGCATGCTGATCTAGGACAGCAGATGTACCAATAATTTCCTTCCAATGCTGATCATGTGATTTCTAACTGGGTGTATATTTATTTGTCTCATCAAGTCTCCTTTTTATTGTCACTCCCTTGGAAACAAAGCTGAAACTGTGAAGTTGCTAACATCACATTGGAGCTCATTATTTTTTGAAGTCCATTTTGTTTTGTTTAACTCATTAACACTATGTAGCTTGGAATGTCACACCCTTAGCAGCCTACACAGAACCATGCAAGCACAATAAGTAAATGTAAAACCACAGTTGCCGACTTGAGTATGCATATGCAGTTTTATAATGATGATGTCAACCAATGATGATGTCAACAACAGATGGAGACATACATGTAGGACTACTGGAAAAAAAAGCAACATAGATGCTGAGGCAGGAAATGGTCATTAACAGAAGTCTTGGAAAAGGTGAGAATTAAAGTGCAGAATGAGATGTGAAACAAAATGTTAAACGGAAAATTAGATCATAAATCTCTATGACAATAAGGCCATTTTAAGAAGGTGAAATATACACTGAAGTTGTGGGATATAAAGTTCTACAATGATGTGATGGAACACCTTGCACCATACCTAACAACAACGGGGGGGGGGGTATTAGCCCTGTCTCCATACCATACTCTGATGGTAATTTCAAGCAAAAATATGGTCATTCCAATGTGAGTCATTAGAGCAAGTCAGTCTGCAGGCCAGTATAGCTACATTGTAATGTAAAAATGAGTCACTGCAGATGCCAGAGTGCAATGGGTCATAAAAACACATATGTCTGGAATGTATCACAACTCTGGCTGGATTGCAACCAAAAAGATCAATTAATAGACCTCCAGTGATACAAGCAGAGAACCCCCATACTATAATGTGTTATGGAACTGCCTTAGCATGGGCAGCCATGGAAGCAGTCATATTGCAAGTGCTCTACAACATATCACACTTCCATACATGAGTACACAAATCAGTTAACTGCATCAGTCTAGCCACATATCCCCCAAATTCCCATCTCAATACTGGCAGAAGAATCCAGAAAAATTAATTATATGAGACAAAAATATGAGAACATCCCCCCCCCCCACTTGCTACAACATAGATGGCATTTGGGGGAAAGTAAGAGAAACAATGCAGAATGCGAATGAACCCATGCCTATGTCACTGATATGTTCTAGACCACTATGTTAGCAATGAATGCCACAGAAATAGTGGTAGTGAAGATAATTGGAAAAATATATTTCGGTAGAACAGATTATAAGACATTAGGACAAAATCAAATGCACATACCTGCATTAGAACCCCTGACTGTGTTCAAGTATATATCACATGGATGGTGTTTTAGTGAGGGATGTTATGAGAGCACTTATAAATGAGGTGACTGGAAAATTAATTTTTGGGGAACTTCTATGGGATGGAACCTCTGACATTTCGCACTAATATTGTCAAGTCATGGCAGTGAGTCAGTTGCATCACAAGGTTAAATGAAAGAAGCATCACTAATTGTGTGTTACAGATGTATGCACAAAGAATGTAATGATTGATATAAACTGTTAAATTAATTATTTAGGGTTGTTCATACATTTGACGTATATATTTATCCATGAACATTTGATGTTTATTTAATTAAGTTTCCATGATATTTGTAAGTTTAAATTAATTGATCATATGACAGCTTCATTCTTATTTAAACACTAGTATTGTGGTTTAACGTAATTCTGATGAAGTCTTCATAAGCAAAAGTGGAAGCCCTAAATAAATGTTACTGTTTTAAATGACAACTGCCCCTCCCTCCTTGGCTTTTATTTCGGTTGTTGTAACTGTTCTAAGTATTTTTTTTTTTTGTTTGCGTGTTTGTCTTAATACTTAAATGTCTCAGGTTACTTCAGTTTTTATTTGCATTTATTCCTGGGCTGAGTTTGTAAATGATCCCTTTAAATTAGTGCCTTCTCACAGTTAAATAAGAAAGACACTATCTGACAATGTTATATTTCATCTGATACTTGCCACGGTAGGGTGTGACCTGACCTCTTTACTCAAAGCACTGCATTATATTGTTTAATATGCAAAACTAGTCTTGTATGTTATATTTACTTCTGCTACTTTACTAAATGCAAAATGTAAAACTACCAACTCCCACTTAACAGGAAGAGAGACACAAAATAAACACAAAGAAAGCGCAAGTCAAGTTTTGTTTTATTTCAAAAGCATTTACCACAATGAAAGCTTGCAGGAAGGCAAAAAGTAACACAATCATGATACTTCATAATACTCTCTGAGTAATGCAGCCTATTATGCACAGACATTGGTAAACCAGCTTTCTGGCTATCATTTTGGCATGTTAAATAAACAACATTGATCTTCAATAGACCACTCTTCTGCACTTGATGCCATTAGTAATTTCTACCTAGTGAGGTTTTATTGATGAGTCCCTCACATTGTTCTGTCATGCTGGGAATGCTCGATGAAATCAGCATGCTAAGTGAATAATGCAATCAGTTCCATAAAATAAAAGTGAAATTATTCACTTGTAATAACATCATTCAGTTTAGCAGCATAAATGTTTCTTCCAGACTGAATCACTTGTAGTATACTATATTAAGTGATAAAAAAGGGAAAAGTACCAGTGGCTGTTTAATCATGAAAAATATTTTAAAACAATGTATATCACATAATTAGCACTCACACTGCAGCACAAGAAATCAACACTGTGGTACTTTTAAAATAAATACCAGTTAAACTGTCTACTATAAATAGTTTAAGGCTGAATGTAGTTCTAAAGCTGATGAATTCTCCTCATTTATTCACTTAGAGGGCTATTGCAAGCTTTCTTTTATATGGAAGATTGCATTCATTTTTGGTACGTGGCCAGCATCCATCTTGTAACTTGGAAAGGGTGAGCAGAACAAAGAAGCCTTCAATCAGTACAGCTTAACAGTTGTACTATTTTAAGAACTAATTACTATGAGTACACCATGGTATTCTTTGTATGCAATGCACTTACCACTGATTGTGGACATAATATTCTTATCGTTCAAACAGAATGGGAGAAATATATCAGTGCAGGAGCAGAAAATGCATGACTGTTCTCTTCAGGATCATTTAAATGCATCCTTTTGACAAATATTCAGAAGCTTTAAGCATACCATGCAACTTTGCATGTCTAAAAGAAAATACTGCTTTACGTATGAGCTATCATGTAGTCTTACATCAGTCAAATAATATTAAATATAAACCCTTTCAGTAGTTAAACGTATCAATGTTACAGCTTGTGTCTGCCATAGACCACCATTTTCCTAGCTGCTTATAGTCCCTATTATGACTATATATAAAATATTATAGCCCCTTGCCCTAAGGAATTACTTGAGTGCTCCTCCTGACGTATACAGTCTAACATGAGCCTTCCATTTATTCTCAGAAAACCATCATCTTTTTTCTACTCCTGTAATGTAACTTATTCTTAATCTGAATACTTATACAACTGCCATTGCCAAAATTAGATCAAATTTGCTGTATATCATTCTGAAACACAAGGTACTGTGCAATATATATACACAAACAAATAAATAAGGGAATCTAATAAAAGACACAGGCAAATGTCTTAAACTACTATAAATTACTGCCACCGTATAACACTGAGAATGAAGAGCTCTCTGCATGTAACAAAAAAGGCCTGAAGAGCATGTCATAGAGAACAAACAAAAATGGCTTAATCTGCATGGAAGAATGCTAAAAGTATTTTGCATTTTCAAGAAATGTTCATGTACATGCTTTTATCACATAATCTGAAAGAGTAATAAAGGGAGATTGCATCTTGCATTCAGTAAGGCAAGTACATCCTGTAAGTTATTATATCAATGTACTAAGAATAATCAAAACTGCAAAAGAGCAGCAAAAGGAAACATAGGATTCATAGGAGTTTTAAGGCAATTTTGTATTGAAACTAGCTCCTTGCCAATAGCTACCCTCAAATTGTACTCCTTTTCTCAAGGATGGCTAGGACAGTAAACCCCATGGTAAAATTTGAGGTAACCATTCAGTTATGGTAAATTGTTCCAGAGCTGAACAAGGCATTCCATTATCACTATATCTCCCCATCAAATTCTTTTAATCTGCTGGTAAAGATTTAGGTTCCTGGTTCTAATGTTTGCTAAGCTATCAAAGTTGCAAACGTATTGGAAATCAAGGGTAACAGGGTCTCTATTGGTGGTAGATGAGTGTTGGATGACCCCTAAAGCAGCTATAAGATATTCAGTACCAGATAGAAATTCTTGCCTGTCTTGGTACCTCAGGGTGTTATGCCTTAACATAAGATTTGTGTTTATTGAGTAGTAGGATCCTATAATGCAAGACACAATTAAGTCATTGTGCAGAGCAAAATTGCAGCCCAGAATGATACGATGAATGTATTGGGAAAAGTATTTGTTCATTAAATTAAAAAAAGTCAACATCCAGAAATAGATGGCATCATCTATATAGCAATATCATAAGCTCAATAAAACATGTACATATCTGTTTTTTTTTTTTTTTTTTTTGGAGAAGGAAATGTAGATGAGCAATGAGGATAGGTCTCAAATACATCATAAAATTAATGAAGGTAAGGAACAAAAATAATGTACAGAATACATTTAGCCTCACAATTTCACAACTAGTGCTTAAAGAAACCCTAAGATTCAGCAAGCTCTGCACGGCATGCAGTAATAGTGCAAGAGCTGCTGCAGGCAATATGGCTGCCATGCGATCCTGGAATAAGCTCCCGAGATGTGCACTATTCCTGCATGGACACAGCTCCTGTATGCTAATTACTTCATTTGCTGGTGAAAACCATGAAAATGAGGTGAATTAGTGATCCAGAAAGCAGGCAGACATGTGTGCAGGAATAGTGTAGATTGCAGAAATGTATTCAGCCAGTAGCTGAATATATTTCTGCAAACTACAAAATGGAGGCATGACAGCTCGTAAAAACACATGTATTAGAAGGGTTAGGCATGCCAAAGGCCAAATATATGGCCATAGGCATGAAACATAATTTAAAAATTATAAAAATTTACTTTATAATGAAATGATAATAGTATTATGAATTTTATATTTATATAAAAACAAAATATTCAAAGTATTTTATCAATAATTTTATTTATATAAATAATATGTTGAATGTATTTTTAGTAAGTTTTGAGAGAATATGGTCATGTTGCTTTAAATAATTTGGAGGGAAATTAATTGGTGTACTGGGTGGATGCACATAAAAGGAATGTATGTGAGTTTTTAACTGTTCTGATGAAGTCTTGTGGGAACGAAACCTAGGTCAACAACTTTGTGGATTATCTACTTTTACAATAAAGCGTGGACTAGTTTGCTGTTACAAATTAGTGGACATTCTACTTTCATAATAGAATGTGGATAATTGCTGTTCTCCAGGTGCTTTTTTTTTTAATATATGTGCAGGAATAGTGTAGATTGCAGAAATGTATTCAGCCAGTAGCTGAATACATTTCTGCAAACTACAAAACAGAGGCATGACAGCTCGTAAAAACGCATGTATTAGAAGGGTTAGGCATGCCAAAGGCCAAATATATGGCCATAGGCATGAAAAATAATTTAAAAATTATAAAAATTAACTTTTTGTGTTGGCCAGTTTCATCCGTTTAAGGGCAGGTCAGAGGTGTGCAAACACGATCGGCCCGAAAATTAAAAAAAAGCTGAAAATAAGCTTTTAAACCAAAATCATAATTTTACCATAATAGTCAATGGCATGCATACCACAACAAGACCATGGAATAGTGGTTGCTAAGGAGGAAGGCTGAGTGTCAGATTTGTAACCATGCATTAGCAGTCAATCCTATGCAAATGAGGGTAATGATACTGAATCACAGATTTCCCCTCAGTGCTAGCTTACCCCCAACCATGTAGGTGCATTAAGACCACAGTGTAAGTCTAAGAGCTAGATTACTTCATAGGGGGATGTGTCATGCATGCTGTAAGCTTACTGGAACCCTGTGGCCCATGTTTGCACTTAGCTAAGCACAGCTAAGGCAGGGGTGTGTCTAAGGCTGTATTGCCTTCCACTAAGAAATGCAGAGTGTGATCATGTCCAGGGAGGGCCAGTTTTTGCTAAACGGTGTTTACATTTCCTAAATGGGTGTGTACAGCGCTCACGGGTAAAAAAAAAAAAACAGGAAATAGCAGCAACATTCACATATGAGCACTGGGTTTGCGCAGCATGCCTCGGGGCTTAAACAGGAAGGCAATGGGAAAAATAGCAGTAGGAAGGTAATCAAGGTGAACTAGCATAGCTGGCAGGTGAAATGTATCATAACCAGCCACTTACACAGGCAGCAGCCCAGCCCAGGCCAGCACACTACTGTAAACTATGCAAAACTATGCAAACACCTTTCTCTCTGGTTTTTCCCACAAACTCTAGACCACCGGTGTACACAATTAGGGACATTTTACCTAACAAAAGCAACAAAATGATAGGGGCTGCTTTTGCTCTCATAGATTAACATGTGGAAGAGGCTGATGGTGGTGAGGATGACAATGCTGATGAACAACTCACAGTAAGAAGAAGGAGAAGAGTGTATAGACAAAGGGTAACCTACAAGGGGCTACATAAGCTGGAGATAGTGGAGCGCTATAGGGTGTGCAGGGACCTCCTACAGCAAATTGTTGAGCTGTGCTGGCCACACCTCACACACAGAACCAACAGAGGGGAACCCATCACAGTGGATACCAAGATATATGTAGGCTTAAGAATACTAGCCACAGGTACATTCCAAAGGCCAACTGGGGATATCATGGGAATCTCACAGGCATCAGCATCCAGGGTACTCCACCAGTTCCTGGATGCCATGTCAACACATGCCAGTGAGCACATATATTTCTTCAACACCCATGAGGTATTGAACAGCAATATGCATCTGTTCCACCAAATAGCAGAATACCTTGAGGCAGTGTGTGCTGTAGACTGCACACAAATACACATCAAAGCACCACCCGGTGAGCAGGGTAGAGTCTACATAAACCACTAGGGCTTCCCCTCCATCAACTGCCAGGTTGTGTGCGATGCCCAGGGCATTATAATGAATGTGTGTGCTGGCAGCCCTGGAAGTTATCACGACTCCCACATCTGGCATATGACGCAGCTGTACCAGAGATTTGCCAGTGGGGACATCCCATATGGCCACCTAGTGAGGGATGCTGGTTACGCACTGGAGCCATGGCTGATGACACCCATCAGAAATGCACACACACCTGAACAAGAACTCCATAATGAGGCACATGCACAGATCAGAATCATACTAGAGCTTGTGTTTGGGATGTTCAAGTCACAGTTCAGGTGCCTGGAAATATCCGGTGGAGCCTTGCAGTACTTACCAGTTACATGTACCCAAATTGTTATTGTATGTGCCATGCTACACAATATGATCCTGCGGAAACAGCTGCAGCAGGAACAGCATGAGGCAGGGTCACACAGCCCCCCACCATTGCCAAGGCCAGAACAGGCACAGAGTGACTCTGATGAGGAACAACCTGAGCCTGCCCCTGTAGGCAGAAGGAGGCATGCCCCATATGCCCAGGTATTTGCAAAGAGGCAACACATAGCACATACACTGACAAGGTAGGAACCCAGGGAATGACACCTCTCTTTGACTCACACATACAGTAATAGGGATGCAAAACATTACACTACCTGTGCTAAAATATGTATAGGGAGTGTACTATGTGCATCCAACATAGTCAGCCCTCCAGCACCATCATCAATACTGGCACAGCCACAAGGTAAATCACTCTCACTATTAATTGTTGAATGGAGTAGTATGTTCTGCTACTTGTATCTGTGTTATGGATGTGAGCATGCAAGGGAATTGGGTGGCTGAATGGGATGGCAGCAGATAGTAGACACCTATATCGGCAGCATGACATCTATAACAAATACTGGTGTCACGATAGTAGGCAGTACTAAACAAGATGACCAAACCCACTGCAGGACATGTGGTGGACCAAATGTGTGTCCATAGGACACACACACATGCATGTCAGTGAAGCTCACATATGCAACAACAGTCTCAGCCAGCAAGACAGGTGTAGACAAACACAAAGAAAGGCTATGCTAAGGCCTCTGATTAATGGCAATGGAGAACAGCCCCAATCCAGACCTACACAGACAGACTACAACAGATCAGGCAGTGGGATGTTAGTTCTGATGGGTAAGATGTCTGAAACCGAAATGTAGGTCAGTAAAACCTAAGAACTGTACTACACTGATATGCCTCTAGTCTGCATGATAGGTCAGAATACAGAATGAAATGGAAGCCAACAGAGTACCTGAAATACCAATACAGGCATAGCAAATGTTTACAGTTGTCAGGTGTGCCTCCCCCCACAATCCTATGTAGAAATGTAATAACATGTATGTGTGGGTATAATAACAGTGGAACACAGATTACCTGAGCTGGCCAAAGTAGCAGGATAGATTGTTGCACATGTACAATATGCAGGGCTCTGTGTGTTAGGTTGTTGTGTGTTGTATATTGTGTGAAAGTGGTCAGTATGTAGGCATGGAGGGTTGTGTCCCGGTGGCCAATGGATAGTTCTGTTGATGACAGGGCCAAGTTCTCACAACTGCAGTGCCAAACATAATGCATCCCAGCGAGACACAATCCAGCAGTAATCCATTCTAATTGTTCAGATGTAATATCTCTCACCATCTGAAAAATGGACATGGCATGAATGTGGGCCCAGACATGCAAACAGTACACAGGTGGAAGTACCCTAGACAGAGAGTGTATAAAATGTTACTGTCAAATGGAGACACATTTGAATTTGTACATACAGGTTAGCAGCACATTATTTGGCTGTGTAGTATGGAATACTGATGTAGTTTGGCCAAACACTGGCAGACCATAAAAGGCACAGGTATGAAGTACTGAGAAACTGCTGATGTCCTCGCACAAGCCCCATGGAATGCCCTATGTAAATCTGTGAGTCAGCTGCAAGTAGCTTCCATAGCACACATGCACTCATCTCACTCCACCATCAGCCACAGGAACCTCACAGTCATATCCCTGCTGTTGGGAATGAGTACAATATGACCTCCACCTCTGTATGGGAATATCCACAGAATGCAGGATACTGAAGAGGCGTCTCATGCAGGTGTGTCCCTAGCTGTAAGCAGCACCCTGCCAGCATCCACACCAATGGATCCATAGGTTCATAGGTTCATAGACAGGTACTAGGCAATCTGCCCGAAGGCATTTATAAGCCTAGCAGGAATGTGTTGGCTTTCGTCGCCCCCTTAGATTAGTTACCTGTGCCACTGTCCACCACAGCCATTAAAGTGATCCTTGGGGTAAACGTTCTGTTTCCCATCCACTTGTCAAGGTTTCTCTTGAAGAGGGTTAGCGAGGAGCTCTGTCTAATGTAGATTGGAATCCTATTCCAGAGCATGGGAAGTCTCTGGGACAGAAATCTATCCCTCCAGCATGTCCTATTTATTGTTGTGGTGAGATTTAAATCCCTGGAGTGTGTGGCTCGAGGGGATATGGTTTTCTTTAGGTGGAGCATGTCCATCAATTCTGGGTTGGACATGGCCTTGTATGTCAGGCAGAGATCACCTCTGAGTAGGCGGTATGCATCCGAGTACAGCTGGAGTTTCTTCATTCGAGCTACATAGGGTATCTGCTTGAGGCCAGTGATCTTCTTGGTGAGGTACTTCTGTGGTCTTTCCAGTTGTTGCAGGTATCTTGCAAGGCACATCCCAAATGGGGCATTGTACTCTATGATGGGGCTGATGAGTGATGCATAGAGTGGCCCAATGACCTCTTTCGATCTGGCTGCAAACCCTTTTGTGATTAGGTGGTCCACATAGAAGGATTTTCTAACCATTTTGGCAATGTGATTATCAAAGGAGAGGTTACTATGTACTTGGGTCCCCAGATCCCTCATTACGTCTTCCGTAGTTAGGGGTCTACCACCTATGTGATAGTTTGTGGGGACTTTGCTTTTTCCGAAGGAGATGACTATGCACTTTTTGTCATTTAGCTGGAGGCCATGGTTTTGACACCAGGTATCTGTCTCAGTGAGACCCTTTTGGAGGATGTCTGTGCCAGCTGGATAGTCACATATAGCCCCTAGTTTGCAGTCGTCTGCGAACTTGGTCAGCCATAGTCCTCTTCTGCTTGCCTGTACCTCTGAGAAGTATATGCCAAACAGGTGGGGTCCTAGAACTGTGCCCTGGGGTATGCCACTTGTAACCAGTTTAGAGTCAGACCTAGCTCCTGCAACTCTTACCATGTGGGTTATGTCCGTGAGCCAGTTGGCAACCCATCTTGTGATGTAGGGGTTTATGTTCAGGCTGATGAGCTTATCTATAATACCTGAGTGGGGAATGGTGTTGAAGGCCTTTGCGAGGTCTAGGTAGGCTGTGTGGACCATCTTTCTCTCATCTATAGCCTTGGTAACTGTCTCAAAGAAGTCCGCCAGGTTTAGGAGGCAAGATCTGCCCTTAACAAAGCCGAACTGGATAGGGTCCAGTGTTTGGAAGTTCCCAGTGTCTATGTTAATGAGATCCATGATGATGCGCTCCATAGCTTTGTAATCCAAGCTAGTCAGGCTTAAAGGGCGATAGTTCCCGGGGCAATAGTTCCATTGTGGCTCCACCTTTGTGGAGCGGAATAACTATTGCTGTGTGCCACTCTGTGGGCACATAGCCTGTGGAGAGGCTGAGTTTAAACAGTGTGTTTAGGTGAGGGGTTAGTTCATCTTTCAGCTTGTATAGGATGCAGCCAGGGACATCATCCGGTCCCATTGAAGCTGTGCTTTTGGCTGTGGAGAGGGCTGTTTTAACCTGAGTGTCTGTGATTTCAGGGGCACTACATTCTTCTGGTATAGTTATGGGCCCTTTTAGAAGTGAGGGGGGGGGTGAAGTTTGCAATGAACCTGTCTGACAGGATGTTGGCTATATCAGTCGGTTCAGTGTATTTTGTGCCATTCTGCACTAACCCCGAGCAGATCTGAGAATTACCACTTAGATTCTTGACATAGCTAAAGAATGCCTTGTGGTTATCTTTGGAGTCCATGGCAATTTTTCTTTCTAAGCTAGCCTTGGATGATTTTATGAGGGAACATAGTTTCTTGCTGATACTGATCAGGTATGTCTTCCCTTCTTGGGATTTTACTCTTTTCTGTACTAGTTTCCTCCTTCTATTGTATAGCTTGTTTATGGCAGGGGTCCACCAGACTGGTTTCCTTTTCTTGGAGGAGTGAGTCTGAGTTTTTTATTTGGGATAGCACAATCCATGCATTGTTGTAGGTGCCCATAGAGTGCATTACAAAAGGATTTTGAAGCTTGGACAGCATTATCCTTTAGCATGGGGACTTTGAAACTTCACACCTCAGTCTTAAGTAACGTGAAGTTTGCTTTTGAAAAGTTTTTCACAGTGGTTTCTTTGACTGGGGGTGGTGGCGGAATGAGTGATTAGTTTATGGAACACCAGTCACCCATGTTGGTAATGACCAGGTCCAATATGTTGTCACCTCTGGTGGGGGTGTTGACCAGTTGATCCAGGGTGTTTGAGTTTATAAATTCTAGGAAATGTTGGGCAAGGGAGTTTGTACTTGAGTAGTTCTCCCAGTTAATGTTTGGGTAATTTAAATCACCCAATATCAGGATGTTTGGTAGGACCTTTATGTTTCTCAGTGTTTTCAGGAATGCGGAGTGGGGGTCCTGGGACATGGTGTGTGATCTGTAGCAAGCTATAATTTGAATAGCAGTTTTGCCCATTGTTAGTTGCACGTGGATGATCTCTGAAGCATCGTGCTGTACCACTAACATAGAGGTGTGGGTATCCTTGATGAATATGGATACTCCCCCGCCTTTTGTATTTCGGGCCGGGTTTTATGACAGAAATGTATGGTATGAGTTGTAGCCTGGTAGTGCTGGGGTGCTCTCTGGAGTCTTAAACCAGGTTTCTCTTACTGCACATATATCAATTTTCTCCATACTGAGGAGTGCCTCGAGTGCGTGCATTTCGAGGTTTATTCTTCTGGCATTGAGTAGCATTACCCTCAGTTTTTTGTTAATTGTGCTATTTATGGCAGTGGGTTTGTCTTTTGAGCCTTGCCTAAAAATGGCACTATGGGAGTGGCAAGAGCCTTGGCCAATATTCGAAAGCCTAAGGGTGATAGGTGCAAGCCGTCTCTAGTGAAGCAGCGTGACTTGTCGAGCATGTCATCCCAGCCTGACAGACACTGGATCCCCTTTGAATGACACCAGAAGCTTAGTCAATTGTTGAAATTGATAATTTTTTTCTCTATACCGCAGTATCTTTCTTGGTGAGGACAGAATGCTACTTAAGGTCAGTGTCATACCGGCCTGGGCTACATGATCAGAGAGCTCCTCCATGTCTCTTTTCATGTAGTCTAGGGAGGTACAGCTCAGGTCATTCACACCAACATGGACAATGACAGAGTCATATTTGTACTTGTTCTGGAGTGACCAGAGTGCTTGTGTTATGTGGTGGATCCTGGCACCCGACAGGCAGCTAACAGTAACCTTCTCCTTGTTCAGCCTAGTGAGTGGGACGTCAGTGTGCCTGACTATAGAGTCACCTATTACTAGTGTGTTGGGTATGTTATTTTGCCTTAAGGGCTGTGATTGCATGGCACACTGGTTTTGTGAAGTATGTGTTTCATGGTTTGTGTTGGGGGTGGAGGTTGCTTGGATGTCTGCTTTGGAGGTCTCTTGCTTTTGCAGATTTTTATTTAGAAACTCTGAGTATGTTTTCATGTATTTATGTGTGTTTTTTGCCGGTGCTGGTTTCATAGGCCTATGTGAGACTGGTGGTGTGATTCAAGTAATTCCCTTCTCCTCTTGACTGCCTGGTCCAGTCTTGGGTTGAGAGAGCTTAGCCTCCAGTTTGGTTGTATAATTGCATCTCTTGCATGTATTAGTGTTTGGTGGAAGGAGGAGAGAGTTGTCTGTGTACATGAGGCAATTGTAACATTGCCTCAAAATGCCCAGATTCACCAGTTGGACCAAAGAGTACATCTGAAACTGCCCTTTGGACAAGCCTGGATAGGTACAGTGAACTGTTTTACTGATTGTCTGGTAAGGTCAAATAGAGAGTCTTGTCCTTCTCTACAGTATAGGGGGGGTCTAGTGCTAAGGTTTATTAGTGCTTGCTATGAGTTTTGAGCAAGTGCTGGGATGAGAAGTGAATGGTTTGAGTGCTTAAGTTGAAAGTTTATCTAGTTCCAAGGGAAAAATTGAAGAGTAGACTTTGTGGAGCTGGGAATAGTTATACTCTAGCTAACCGGCGCTGCCCAGTGTGCAAAACCATGCAAATGCAGGTTTTATAGCAGGTAAATGAAAGAGATAGAAATTAGCTCAAAATGGCCAATAAACTACAAATTTCTGGGCTGAAACCACTCCTCCAGGGACAGATAGGCTGCTCAAAGCTCCCTCTCTCACAGTGAATAGAGAAACTTCCTTCTATCCAAGTAAGGTATGGGCAAACACAGACACTTGTAACACAGCCCTGAATTCAGCATTAACCTAAAAACTGGACTATACTAGCTTAGAAAGGTGGGAAAACAAGCATTTTTTTTTTTTTTCAGAAAATAAAACAGATACAATCAAAAAAACACTTTAAATGCACAGAAATAGCTATCACACTTGAGTGTGTAGCCTGCAACAGTTAAACAGGTAATTTAAACACAAAAATGACTTTGTTAAAGTGCAGACAGTAAAATAAGTACAATGTGTAGCTGAAATGAGCATTTTAAATCACAGAAACACTAGAAAATTGACGTTTAGGTGGAATTAGCTAAAGGCATCAAGAAAATGCAGAAAAATGATAATCACTCTAAAGTCTCTCTTTTGTCTCTCTGCTGCTGTAGAACTCTGCAGGACACCAGGCAGGAGCCTGCTGAGCTGTATACTAGCCTCAAAACCTCGCAAATGCAGGTTTTATAACAGGGAAATGAAAGAGATAGAAATTAGCCCAAAATGGCCAATAAACTACTAATTGCTGGGCTGAAACCATTCCTCCAGGGACATATAGGCTGCTCAAAGCTCCCTCTCTCACAGTGAATAGAGAAACTTCCTTCTATCCAAGTAAGGTATGGGCAAACACAGACACTTGTAACACAGCCCTGAATTCAGCACTAACCTGAAAACTGGACTATACTAGCTTAGAAAGGTGGGAAAACAAGTATTTTTTTTTGTTTTTTTCAGAAAATAAAGCAGATACAATCAAACAAACACTTTAAATGCACAAAATGGCTATCACAATTGAGTGTATAGCCTACAACAGTTAAACAGGTAATTTAAACACAAAAATGACTTTGTTAAAGTGCAGGCAGTAAAATATGTACAATATGTAACTGAAACGAGCATTTTAAATCACAGAAACTCTAGAAAATTGACATTTTAGGTGAAATTAGCTAAAGGCAGGAAGAAAATGCAGAAAAATGATACATAATAACTCCAAAGTCTCTCTTTTGTCTCTCTGCTGCTGTAGAACTCTGCAGGGCACCAGGCAGGAGCTTGCTGAGCTGTATACTAGCCCCAAAACCTCACAAATGCAGGTTTTATAACAGGGAAATGAAAGAGATAGAAATTAGCCCAAAATGGCCAATAAACTACTAATTTCTGGGCTGAAACCACTCCTCCAGGGACAGATAGGCTGCTCAAAGCTCCCTCTCTCACAGTGAACAGAGAAATTTCCTTCTATCCAAGTAAGGTATGGGCAAACACAGACACTTGTAACACAGCCCTGAATTCAGCACTAGCCTGAAAACTGGACTATACTAGCTTAGAAATACGGGAAAACAAATAAGGACATAAACTATTGCCATTAACACCTTGCACACCTACCCTGTCACCCCATGGGAATACAGTGGCTTGCAGTCTGGGACTGTATGAGTGACACAATGCACTGACCTGCTACAGATGGCCTACATCACTACCAAATGCCCTACAGTCCTCTGTCAAAGGCCTGTTTCTCGCCCATATTGCCAGTGTATGCTATGACTCCCAAATAATGACATGACACAGTCCACAGAACACAAATGCAAGGCCATGTTGACAAATCCCAGTAGCATGTCTACCATGTCCTACTGCATTAACTGTGGACCAACCCCTAAATACTGCTGGGATGAAGAGATAACTATAGGGATACTTATCAGATATTGTTTGCATAACGTTAGGAAGAGGATAGAATAATAGAGTGGGGGTAGAAGCATGGATACCATGGAGTGTGTGAAGTCTGAAACTCAGATGTGTGCACATACTATCCCTGCCTGGAGACACAGGAATGGGTGGCTACAAACCTGCTCGTAAATCACAATGTGAAGGGGAACTGACCAGATATATGAGCCCTGCCTCTGGGTAACCTGGGTGAATCTGTAAAGCTGGGAGGTATAGCCACAGCAGGATATGGCCATTCTGTTATGTTGATAGATGTACAAGCAGGGGACCATCATCCACCACAGTACCAAGGTGCTGGACCATTTACACAGACCCATCAGCAACCCCTCCAGAATGGCATGACTGTGCAAGAATATGTAGGCTGCAGACCACAATACTGGACACAGCTTCATTCATCTTGTATTCTTCAGGAAATTACTGCAAGCAAATACGTATACCTGTCAGTAGTTGATGACATAAAACATCACAGGGTAAAACAGTATATATGTGTGAATATCTCTGCTAACACCAAAACCATGTAGCAGAAGCAGCACAGACACAATTACCTACAGTAACCCACTATCCTTTGCCCATTGTGATCCCATATTGTCAACCTATCAACAGAGATCCTGCAGAAACAGGATGGTAGCTGTAGATGTAGAACACAAATGCCTGCACTGGAGTACAACCTACATGGAATGGATTCACACTTTCAATACAGAAGGTCATACTGGGCATGCTCCCACACTTAAAAATGAATCTGGCAACAACAGTGGACTATACATATCTGTCAGTCACAGATGTCTGTGCACACACTCCACATTGCATACCAGTCATGCTTTGCACACACATCGGATAGGAATACACACATATATCCAAGGACAACACACTATAATAACTCAAACATACATATACATAAATGTGGGGAAGAGAGTGACAGACAGTGATAAAGAGCTTCCCATCATGAGGCCTGTCCCATGCAGCACAGATCCAATTGGCAAATACTACATGATGTGCAAATGTCTATCACTATAGACATTTGCTTCTGGTATCCCTCAGCACTATAGTGTCTCTGGTGCTTATGATAACTGTGTAACATGACAGTACAAGTCATTATTCATATAGCAGTTGCATACACGGTCCTGTCAAATGTAAAGTTGTGTGTGACTGAGTATTGTGTGTGTGTGTTTCTAGAGGAATGGTTTATGGCCCATTCACATATGCTGCACTCTCCATTGCCCTACTTTAGCTAGCCTACTGCTGTCATTCACCTTGAAATACACTGTTGGAGTAGGGCTAGCCCTATAATCTCTGTGGCATGTGCTATAACTGTGTAATCCAAGAAAAACGGCTGTGTCAGCGTACAGGGTGTATATCCAATGTAGTTTTATTGCATAAATTACACTTTTTTTTCTTTACAGGGTGTATATCCAATGTAGTTTTTATTGCATAAATTACACAAGCGCTTTCACCCTAAATTAATAGTAGGGCTTTTTCAAGTGTTAAAACAGTATCACTATCTGTTAGCCATCTTTAAATAACTGAGTTAAAAAAAGGCACCAAAAAAGACATGTTAAATTTAAAGTGAAAGCAGACATTTAAAATCACAGAATGTAATCATTCAAAAATAAAAGTAAAACACATTAATGTCCACTTATTCCATTGAAAGTACAAAAACAATACTTAAAAATATAAAGGTTTAAACACAAACAACCTATAAATACCATAAGTAAAATAATCTTTTTGAAATATATCCACTAAAGGAACTGAATTTCAACAATAATACCATTATAAAACTTCTGCTTTTTTGATTAAATAAGGCTTAATAGAAATATAATCGTTAAGACCTGGGGGGTGGGCGGCATTCAATCTTATTTGCCAGTAGGTCTCCCTACAGCATAACCAATTCTCCCACTCTCCCCCTTTGGGATCTATTGGGACTTGTTCAAGAATTCTAAATCGGAAGCCTGTATGCTCAGGCTCATTTTGTAGGTGCTTACTTAATGCATTATTTGTATTTCCTTTCTTAATGTTATACAAATGTTCATACATGCGTTTATTCAACGCCCTTTCTGATTTCCCTACGTAGAAACCTGGACAGTCTCTACACAGGGCTAAATATACAATACTTTTAGTGTAGCAGTTACCCTTCTTGAAATAAATCCTACTATTACCATAATTTTTTAAGGTAATAGACACTTCCTCCAAAATGAACCTACAATATCCACACCTACCACATCTATTTGTTCCTTTATCTGGGTAGTATGTATTCCTATAAGTACTACTTTCAAAAGCTTTTTTTAAATTCGTTCCTGTTTTAAAAACAAAGTTAGGTTCACCACCCACTTTGTGCACTATATCCTTATTGTGTCTTAACATCTTCCAGTTCCTTTGAACTAGGGCCTTAACATCCTTAGCAGTGTTACTATGTTTAAGTACAAAAGATCTTTTAAAAACCTGGTCAACAACCACTTCATCACCCATAGAGGTTTCCAGTAATTTCCCCAAAATGGGTTGGTACCTTGTAGCACGTCCTTGTATGATTTCATCTGACACTTGTGTAATTAACCAGTTAGGGTAACCCCTTGAAGTAAATAAGTCAGAAATAAACTCAATTTCTACTATAAAATCACTCCACTCTGATGTCATTCTGGCCGCTCTGACCATTTGGCCCTTAACAATACTCTTTTTTTGTTTCCAAGGGTGGTCACTTGTACAAGGGAGGTAAGAATTACTAAAAGTGTCCTTTCTGTGAATTCTTGATTTCAATCCCCCTTCAGTTTTATCTAACCTCACATCCAAGTAGTCAATCCCACCCTGGTCAAATTTGAATGTAAATTTTAAGAAGTCAGTAGTAGAATTCAAAAACTCAATAAAGTCAGAAATAACATTCACTGGTCCTTCCCATATAATGAACAAGTCATCCACAAAACGTCGGTACAACCTAATATTTTTCCAAAATACAGAAGGGAACAAGTACTGTAATTCCCATTGAAGGAGAACTAGGTTTGCATAAATGGGGGCACATGCTGCCCCCATAGCTACACCTCTAATTTGCTTGAAAGTTTCCCCATCTTAGATGTGGGTAAAGTTATAGGTGCAACAAATGATTTGGAAGGAGGGGATGAAGGGGAATTGAACGAACAGGATTTTTCGGAGGGAAAAGGCAAAGAAAAGAATCAGACAAAAAAAAAGAAAGGAAAAGTGTAACAGTTAACTTTGACAAGGAAACAAAAGGAAAAATAGTTGTATATTCTGACAAAGTGACTTATTCTTACAATGGTTTCAAAATGTTTAACTTAAGTGGTATTGATATTAATGAGGAACATTTTCATCTGTTTGAAAAAGGTTTTAAATTTGTTCCAGTAGTTAGATTTGATATTTGTGACACCCTTCTTGAATTAAAACTATATACTAGGAAATTAAATCTTGCACTTTTGTTTGACCAAACTGAGGGTTATGACACAACCGTGTTTAAAAAGGCCAGTACCTTTAACCCACCTCTTCACCCAGCTTTGCAGGTTTTTGAGGACATGTGTACTTCAGATTTGTATGATTTGAGTATTGACAAGAATACAAGGAAAAAACATTAATTTAAAATGAATTTAACTATGAGGGAGAAACAGATTTTGGACGACTTATTTGCTGATTGTGGGATTCGAATTATGAAACCTGACAAGGGGGGTGGCATGGTCTTGGTTAATACCTTTGATTATTTGAGCAAAATTTTGGACATGTTGAGTGATGTTAAAGTGTACATCCCGATCTCTATTAATGAGATCAACATCTCATATAGGAAAATAGATTTAGCTATTGAAGAATTTGTTATTGAAAACAGGCTTGATGAGAAGATTGGCAACATTTTGACTATTAAGAAACCAAGACTAGCGACCTTCTTTGGTATCCCAAAGATACATAAAAGTACAACTGATCCACCATACAGGCCAATTGTTTCGGGAAAAGGGTCCAAAACATATGCTAATGTGTGTTTTTTGGATCATATACTTAAGCATATTCCCAACCAGTACGATCATTTGTTAAAGGACTCGTGGGACTTTTTACGCAGTTTAATTTTGCAACCATATGAAGGTGAAACATATTTCCTAACTTTTGACGTGGTTGATTTGTTCACCTGTATTCCAACTGATGAGGGGTTGGAATATTTGTGGCTACTTTTGAAAGATCAAAGGTCCCTTTTGAGTTTTGATATTGACATACTTGTTGAACTTATGAGAATAGTTTTAGAAAATGATTTTGTGTACTTTGAAGGGGAAACTTTCAAGCAAATTAGAGGTGTAGCTATGGGGGCAGCATGTGCCCCCATTTATGCAAACCTAGTTCTCCTTCAATGGGAATTACAGTACTTGTTCCCTTCTGTATTTTGGAAAAATATTAGGTTGTATCGACGTTTTCTGGACGACTTGTTCATTATATGGGAAGGACCAGTGAATGTTATTTCTGACTTTATTGAGTTTTTGAATTCTACTACTGACTTCTTAAAATTTACATTCAAATTTGACCAGGGTGGGATTGACTACTTGGATGTGAGGTTAGATAAAACTGAAGGGGGATTGAAATCAAGAATTCACAGAAAGGACACTTTTAGTAATTCTTACCTCCCTTGTACAAGTGACCACCCTTGGAAACAAAAAAAAGAGTATTGTTAAGGGCCAAATGGTCAGAGCGGCCAGAATGACATCAGAGTGGAGTGATTTTATAGTAGAAATTGAGTTTATTTCTGACTTATTTACTTCAAGGGGTTACCCTAACTGGTTAATTAAACAAGTGTCAGATGAAATCATACAAGGATGTGTTACAAGGTACCAACCCATTTTGGGGAAAGTACTGGAAACCTCTACAGGTGATGGAGTGGT
>NC_056725.1:1044705637-1044718137 GCF_019279795.1 Protopterus annectens
CAACAGCATGCAGTGCAGCTATAGTCAATCCCTGTTACCAATATTATACATCTCTGTGATGCATTGGTTGTGTTAGTAGGTGATGACCCTTACCCTGGAACACACTGCACCCATGTACACAGTATTGCTGTGCACCTGTTCAGTACCCTAGTATGTACTGTGCACCATACCTCACAGGTGTACTCACCATTGCTGAATGTGTATATATGTGTCAGTTATGTTTGCTCTGCTGCTCACAGCCTCTATGTGTTTGTCCAACACATTCCTGGGATGATATGTGGACAAATGTTATTTGTAAATGCCTGATATCTAATTTACCGATCTCATCATCAGTGGTGCATGTATGGCCAATAAAATACAATTACACTGACAACCTTCAAGCCTTACTGTGGCTATGGGGAGTGTACACACCCTTATTGACATGGCACCCTCTTCCCTGATATGCAATGGGGCCACATTACTCCATATGTTAAAATTACACCTACCTGATATGTGACATATGACCTTTACAATCAAATGCAGTACCAAACAAATGTGTTAGTTGCGCAGATGCTGATTGAGATGCATACAATTTGTGGGCGCATATGTGTGCACACCCTTATCATGATGGCTTGTTGCATCAACTGTTAACTGTACTACAGCAGTCACTATTACTGGAAGGGGTATACTAGCATGGTCCATCTGTATTTGCCAGTATTAGGTCATTCTGTCCTACAAATGTCCCCCAACTCTGCATGATTGAAGGTCAACTCATGTGCACAGCCCTTGGAGGTCAAACAGTGGCATCACTATTGCTGTGGAGTCAGTGTTATGTCTGCCACAATTCATGACCTTGACTGGGTGCAGGTACAGCTATTCTTAGCAAGCTTTGGATCTCTGCTTCAGTTCAATGTTGTGTTTTGGGATGACCCCCCCTCCCCATCCCCAGCCTTTTTGCAGATGATTGACAACTATGGGCTGCACATGTGTGTCATTTTGCAGTGCCCAAATTCTGAACACCATGTGTATCAGCCTAGTCCCTGCTAATGAATGGCAAGCATACAGGTGTACACTGGCACCAGCAAGGTACAGATGGGAGTGGTGGGCCTGAGGTGGAGTGAGGTGTTGCTTGTGCAGTACATGTATCTTAATTTATACTGTTTGTAGGTTTACAACTTGGTCTTGGTACACCAGTACACATTGCAACACATGCCTTTGGGGGGCTTTTGATGTTATGCATATGCTACCTGTAGAGAGCCCTGGCTGATGTTTCCTGTGGAATAACTGTCCCATCTGATTACCCTAACCCATGGGCCACACTTATGCAGAGTCCAGGAGATTGTCATCACAGGTACTGCACAGCCAGTACTTGCTAGACATTCCTGCAACTCCCTCAGTGTTGCAGCATGTTATTAGGCAGCCTGCATGACCAATTTGCAACACGTGATGTTCTTCATGTTTCACTGTTGCAGTCATTACTTTTGGGTAATCCTGCTGGCAGGTTGCCCTCAGTCAGCCTGAATTCCAAAGTCTTGGGTCCTGCATCGGTTGCTGTCGCCCCTTCCCTGACGTCAAGTCATCAGGGGTATAAAAGATGCAGCCGACGCCATTTTCTTCAGTCTTTCTTGCCGCATGGTGCCCAAAGCAGAAGCAGTTCACAAGTACCGGTCGGCCGACTCCTGAGATTTTCAAGTTCAAGTTTTAGATCAGAAGTCTTCATTAAAAGCTAAGTACCCCATTGGGGAAACTTTTTTTCTTGCTCCAGACCGATGTCAGAAAAAGTTAATAATTATATTTCTTGTGGGAAGCAAATACCTCATAAGGACTTTCATTCTTACTGTATTCCTTGCCTAGGCCCTGACCATGACATTTCTAGTTGTTGGTTTTGTGCTAGATTTAACCAACGCACTATTAAGTGTCGGTGCAATTTTGCACTAAGCTATTTTGGATGCAGATTTAATTATACAATGTAGTCGGATAGCCATCTGACTACCGGAGTTCACAAAAAGCACAAAGAAAAAGAAAAAGACAGGCAACTAAGGTCCAAAACCGATGAAGCTTCTCCTAAGCCAGTTGGCGGTTCAACGGTTCTCAGTGAGGCGCTTTCGCAGCCCCTGACACCCGCTACTTTAGAGTCACAGGCTGCTACCGACTCCCACCTGGAATCGGTCAGGCCACTGGTAACTCGAGGTATTGGAGCCTCGGTGACTATTCCCTCAAATGGGTCTGGAGCCGCTGAGCAGGCATCAGCTTCTGAGGGTGTATTCAGACCTAAACAGTTATACATTAAACCGACTTCAGCTTCAAAGGCAAAGACTAAAGCACATTTAAAAGCAAAGAAACAGGTTCACCAGCCACATGGACAGGCCTCCATGCCCCCAAAAAATTGCTTAAAATGGCCGAAGACTTAATTACCTTGATCAGGTGTTCCCATCTGTGACGGATCCACACAGCCTACCAGTTTTTGCTATGCCTCAAGCCACATATCACTGTGTATGTTTAATTATTGCTAGATTGATTATTGCTAGTTCTTGATATGCCACTACCTCACTATATGCTGCTAATATTGTAACAATACAATATGCTTAAGAGGAGGCCTTGCTCACTGATTACTGGTATTACTGAACTTTTGTTAACCTATAAGTTGTTTATCAGCTTAAAAGATGTTTACCAGAATGTGGGGATTTCAAAGAGGAACTATATCACAAGGTTGTGAGCTAACTGTTCTTTGAAAAGGGAAGTAGGGCACAAGACCAGACATTACGAGGCTTGTTTACAACTTAGGAAATGATCTGTAATTTTCTAAAATATTCCATCAACTCATGATGAGCCTGTAATGTCAGATTTTTCTACAATATTCCATCAACTCATAAAGACTATAAAAGCTCAAAGGCTAAAATGGAAATCGTCATCCGGATTTGATCACAGCACCAGCCTGAACTGAGCTTAGAGACATTTCGCCAGTGTCGGCCTTGCCTTGACTGAACAGATAGCTGCACTGGATAGGATTTGAAGTTTCCCTATCAGTGGCAAAAATGATTTTGTTTATGCATATGCTTGTAAGTACATGATCTATTAGTTTTTCTGTTTATTTAGTATTAGCTTTACTGTTTATTTAGAAAAGTTTTGCTTAATAAATTGTTAAATTTGAGCCTTGGGGTCTTGTGTCATTTCTACTCCTGTATTAACCTCAGATTTTAAAGTAACGGACTAGTTCACCATCTCCCTCCTGATAAGAGGCCTAGGCAAGAGACAAACTATGAATCTTCAGATCAGGTTTCCATTTCCTCTGATTCCTCTTCTGATAAGCAATATTCTCTTCCCACCTATGAGGATTCTGATGTGGAAGAATCTATTCCTTCAGCTTCTCCTCCTGAGGACTATTCTTTTGGGGAAACCTTGCATACCATGAGGGAGCACTTCCACTGAGAGAGCCAAGATTTTTCAGAATCTAAGAAGAGGCTCAGGGATTTCCTTCTACTACCTCAACACAGGCCTCTAGCTATTCCACCTGTGCTAGACATTGTAGATGATGTGTTTTCCGAGTCTAGTCTGACCCCTGACTCCTTACCCCAGCTCCTGTTAAGCCTGACAGATACTACAGAGTTCCAGATTCTCATAAATTCCTTTTCAAAAACCCTGCTGCAGACCCAGAAACTATTTCTCAGGGTCCCAAAGGGGTTAAGGCTTCCACTGCAAAAAAACTCTACCCCCGCTGACAGAAATTCTAGGGCACTGGATAGATGGGGTAAAACGATTTACACATCAGCTACCTTGGCTATAAGGGACTTAAACTGCCAGTCTGATAAGCTCAAATATCAGCAATATGTCATGCCACTGCTTAAACAGAAAATGTTGGTAAATTCTGAATGTACAGATAACAAAGAAATGCAGGATTTATTGCATGCAGCTGAATAAGTTGAAAAGCATACTTTGCAATGTGGTTTTGATTCTCTGCAGGCCTCCTGCAGGGCCGCTGTTACGGGTTCTGTAATTAGGAGGCATGCTTGGTTAAAGGAACAAAATCTGCCTGATCATATCGAAGCTAAATTATTAGATGCACCATTACTGCATGATACCTTGTTTGGGGTTAAGGCAGTAGAGGTGTTAAAGAAAATGGAGGACAACGCTAAATCTATGCAAACAGTCAAAGATTTTTTACAAGTACAGCCACCTAGGTTTAGCAGACACTGGCCTACAAAGAATTGGTCCTTTCCAGTGCTAGACAGACCTCAAAGGGGCAGATCCAGATGCCCTAGAGGCAGATTCCAGCCGCAAGGTTCGTACAGGTCTAAACAATGGAGTGCCTCTACCTCCAAAAGTGGCGAAGACAAATCACAACCATACAGGAAACAGTCCCAATGACTTCCCCCTGCCTGCACCAAGCACTTATTTACTGGCAGCACCCTTAGGGGGGAAAATAGCACTTTGCTCTCAAAATTGGCACATTATAATCCAGGACAAATGGGTTCTAGACATAGTGTCACAAGGCTACAAGTTTCACTTCCATACCCTGCCAAGGGTAAACGGTTGGCCAAACCTGCCAAAAAATCAATGGGCAGAGGCTCAAAAACAAGTCTCATCCCTCATGGACATGGGGGCTATTCAGCAAGTGCCACAGCAAGAGCAGGGACAAGGATTTTACTTAAGACTGTTCTTGGTTCCCAGAAAGGACAAAGCATGGAGACCAATACTGGACCTATCTATTCTAAACACTTTCCTGGATATACCAAGATTCAAGATGTTGACCTTACAGCAGCTTCTGCCCATGCTGGGCAGAAAGGCTTGGCTCGTCACTTTAGACCTAAAAGAGTCATACCTGCATGTCCCAATCAGACAATCATCAGAAGATACCTCATATTCAAGGCTGATTCAAAGCATTACCAATTCTCTGCACTGCCCTTTGGCATATCTACTGCACACAGGGTCTTCACAAAGTGCCTGGCACCAGTAATTGCTTTCTGCAGACAAAGAGGAATACAAATATATCCTTACTTGGATGACTGCATCATTCAAGCAGAGAACAAGGGCATTCTATTACAGCATCTGGTGTTTGTGAAAAGACTTTTAACATGCCTAGGGTACACAGTCAACGAAAAGAAATCAAAACTAGTACCCTCTCAAGAGATTATATTCCTGGGTGCCAGCTTAAATACAACTGCCCAGATGGCTTATCTCACGCCAGACAAACAAAGGCAACTGACTACCTATTTCAAGGAAATGGCAACAAAGGCCCAGTTATCTGAAAGAAAAATTCTGCAGGCTTTGGACTTCATGGCATCCTGCATCCTACTAATTCCATATGCAAGACTGCATATGAGGAAACTTCAATGGTACCTAAAAAGTGTCTGGACACAACATTGCCACAGCCTGGAAACAATGATTACTCTCATTCCCTGCCTGCAACAGGCATTTCGATGGTGGGCAAAGGCTTGTCACCAAAACAAGGGACAGCCATTCTCCCTACCCCCAGCCAGGCAGAACCTAACAACAGATGCATCAGATTATGCCTGGAGGGCTCACATGGCAGGAAGAGGCATTCAGGGCACCTGGTCCACAAATCAAATGCATCTACATATCAATCAAAAAGAGATGCTAGCTGTTCAAAATGCCTTGACAGCCTTCAAGGACCTAATTCATCCAGGACAGCTACTGATAAAGACAGACAATACCACGGTCATGTGGTACATAAACAAGCAGGGGGGCACTCATTCTTACCCCCTTTGCAGACTAGCCATGGCTTTATGGGACACAGCGTTGTCTTACCAAGTTCATCTGCAGGCACAATTCCTGCCAGGAGAGGATAGTACTCTGGCAGAGGAACTAAGCAGAAACCTCATGGATCCTCACAAGTGGCACCTGGACCCACAAGTCTTCAGCATGATAACAAAGAAATGGGGACGTCCGGACATAGATCTATTTGCCTCCCCTCACAACTTTCAACTAAAGATTCTGCACAAGGACTTATCACAGACAAGCATGGAAGGTGGACGCCTTATCTTTCAACTGGAAAAACCTATCAGTATATGCCTTTCCTCCACTGCCTCTCCTCCCCAAGGTACTCCTAAAAGTGGGACAGGAGAAACCAAAAATGATTCTGATTGCCCCAGACTGGCCCTGCCAGTACTGGTATCCAATCTTAAGGAACTTGTCTCAATGCCCAGCCTGGACCTTACCTCAAATACCTCACCTACTGTCCCAACAAAACAATCAGATTCTGCACAGCCAACTCAGTACTCTAAACCTGGCAGCATGGCGGATAATGTAGCCATACAAAGCACACCTCTCAGCAAAGCTGTGATGGATGTCATTTTGGAAGCCAGAAGGCCTAGTACTAGAAATTCCTATGCTGGAAAATGGAAGAGATTTTGTGCTTAGAACCAAGCTCAAGGAACTGACACAGCTGTACCAAATATTCCTCAGATTTTGCAATACTTAATTGAGATGCTGGACAAAGGCCTATCTTTTTCATCAATTAAAATTCATGCTTCTACCATTCTGGCTCATTACAATACAGAGCCACCACTCTTTTCTCATCCTTTAAGGCAGTACCTCAGAGGAGCCAAAAATTTAAGACCTCCAAGGAGATCGCCAATGCCTGCATGGGACCTCATTTATGTCTTGGAAAAACTCACCCTACCTCCTTTTGAGCCAGCTGCTGCTGCGGATATAAAGTTTTTATCCTGGAAAACAGCTATGCTCCTAGCAATAACTTCTGCAAGACGAGTGTCAGAGCTACAGGCTCTCATGGCTATGGAACACTTTATCATTTTTCATCCAGACAGGGTCTCTCTGAGGACAAACCCTACATTCATGCCTAAGGTGGTGTCCAGTGTGGCCCTTAACCAAACTATTCATTTGCCAAATTTTTATCCAAATCCACAGAACAAGGGGGAGAAAATTCTGCATTCTTTGGACGTACACAGACAACTTAGATTCTATTTGGACAAAACTAAAGTTTTCAGAAAGACAGAACAATTACTAGTGGCATATGCTGCAGGATCACAAGGAAAGGCTATCTCCAAGCAGACTATTTCAAAGTGGATAGGTCACTGCATTTGTTTCTGCTACTCTCAGCATGGCAAACCAGTGCCTAATGGCATTAGGCCACATTCAACCAGAGCTGCAGCCACCTCTGCAGCTTTTCTCAGGGGAGTACCAACCAAAGACATTTCAGAGGCTGCTACTTGGAGTTCAGTGCACACCTTTACAAAGCATTACAATCTGCCACTTTACTCTAAATCCAGAGTGGGCTTTGCCATTGCAGTTCTGCAGGGCCTCTTAGCCGCTCCTAATGTTGTTTAGCTCCAGCCCCCCCAACCATAGCTTTGGGACTCTACCCAAATGTAATGACTGCAACAGTGAAATACGAAGAACATAATACAGTTGTGTACACTTACCATAAATGTAGATGTTCGAGTGTATTCACTGTTGCAGTCCAGGTTACCCACCCGCCATCACCCTTATTTCTGCTGGAACTTATCTTTAATTCTCTGATCTATATAACCTATGCGGTGTATTTGCTTGTAGATGAAGGTAAAGTTTATTTTGGTGCATGTATGTTTTATATATATATATATATATATATATATATATATATATATATATATATATATAGCCTACCCTTTTGGGTGCACCTGACATCTGGGGCAAGAAAAACTGAAGAAAATGGCATCAGTTGCTTCTTTTATACTCCTGACGACCTGGAATTCAGGCTGACTGAGGGCAACCTGCCAGCAGGATTATCCAAATGTAATGACTGCAACAGTGAATACACTCGAACATCTACATTTATGGTAAGTGTACACAACTGTACTTTGCCATCTGTCTTGGATGGCCATCTGTTTATTTTCTACATTAATCTTGTCCCATACATCCTCGTCACATACATGACTGTCTGCAGTGTTTGCCATGGTATATGCGATGGTGAGGTAAGGCTACATGTCCCACTCCTGCGTGCTACCTCTTAGGTATGGGATCCATTCCATGGCTTGTAAGATGTGTGCAAGCCATGGCTGGCTCTGTTGCAGGTAAGAAGGAACATTTGAAAGGAAAACATATTGGACAACAGACCATTTCATGGCGTGACACTGAGGACCTGTACTTGCTGGAAGGTCCATGAGGACCTGTACTTGCTGGAAGGTCCATACTCATGAAGAGTGCATGCTATCAGTACCTCAAAAGCTGCTTCCACAATATGTTATTTGGAGTGTATGCACACATATGCTTCCAGGGTTTGCTAAAGTATGTATTCCTCATATATGCTGTTCTAACATAGGATTCCATATTACACATTCATTGCTCATGTTAGGACCACATTAGAGGTTGTAAGGGTTGTGGAATGCAGTATTGTGATATGCTGTTGTGTAGATCTGTAACAGCTGTCATTGTAATAGTGTTACAATAATAATAATAAGTGTAATTGTAACACTGTTATAGCCCTGTATAAGGGTGATGTTTCAGACATGTTCCTACTGTAGGCCATTTGTCCCCCCATTATGTTCATCTCTGTGCACACATCTTGCAATGACAGGTTGTTACTTATATTGCAGGACTCTTACATACACTCCAGATATGCCACCATGGTGACCACTGTGATGCAGTGCAGTTAACAGCAACAATAAGTGAACATGTACAGCATGCATTATGGGTAGGTGTGTTAAATGTGTGCATGAAAAATACCATGGCCATAACATGTATTGGCAATCCTGAACAAACACAATACTCACCAGCTACAGGCTGCTGCCCCAGAGGTATACCAGAGGGACCTACATAGTTGTGTGAGAGATGTGATATCAGTAGCCACACCTGTGGCATTGGTACAGGGTGGGAGCAGCATTACAGTATATCAACAATACAAACCCACAATACTACAGATTATGCACATCTGTTTATTACTACAACCCAGCTACAGACTACATATAGTTTATCTCACATATGCATGATTAAACTCTAGAGATGCAGATGGATACACAACAGTGGTCTACTGATGTGCCCTGTGGCATTACCTACATGCTCCTCGTCCATTGTTTGGGTAGCACTCACCCCCACAATGCTCTTCACTGGATCTTGCATTTGCAGGTGGGCAGGTGCCCCCAGGCTGGCAAGGAGCTCCTCAGCATGTGTCAGGTGGGCTGGATGGCATGATCCTCCCCCGTGGCTAGCTGGTCCCTCCTACCCACAGCAGCATGCTGATGGGTATGGTGGAGTAGATTAGTGCACCAATTTTGGACCTCATAACTGCATTTATGCAGGCTAACATCGTTTACCCTGTGGACAAGATCATTCTACAGGGAGGTCCTATCCTGAATATCATGGGCTGTATATCCAAACAGTATGTGGTAGTGCTGCACCAGGTGTTGCATGATCACCTCATTCTCCTGGGGGGAGTACACTGGCAACCGCTCTCGTGACATGGTGCCTGAAAGACATAAAGAGGAAAAAAGGTCTGAGGACCTCATACTGCAAGGATATTTGTGTTTGTGTCTTTTGGCTTTTTCCCGGTTAGGGGTCGCCACAGCGGAACTCCGGTCCACTAATGATTGGCAGTTGATTTTTACGTACTGGCTTGCCAGGCCTGACGCACAACTTTCAATGAAGGTACGCCCATTCACGCATGTCTCCATGCAGAAGACACTCTAGCTGAGAATCGAACCGGACAGCGTCTTACTGTGAGGCGGCAACGCTACCATACTGCAAGGATATAATAGGTGTTAATACACATCTCTGTTTCCCCTCCACCATATCTGCAAGAACAATCTGAACACACAACTCAATGGATATGTTTACAGCAAACCTACTGTTGGGACATATATCGTATTGCATAACAATTAATTTGTGCAATGTGTTTGTAGTCGTGTTCCATGTTGAAACACTATCATTGGTGGCCTGTTACAAACAATGTCACTTGCATGTCATTGTAAGGGCCACTATGGTTCCATATATGCATGTGTTCTGTTTGCTATGTGACTGCTGCAAATCTGGTGTTTTGTGTTAATGGGGAAATCTATGCATGCAGTTAGACATAATCCTGGAATGTGTGGACTGTTACTACCCACATATGTTCTATAACTGTGGCACAATAGCATGTTTGGGAAGACAGTTCCCAGCAGAACAACATCTCCCACCTCATCTGGCCATGTTACCAGCCCACATCACAACTGGGACCCACCCCGGGACCTCATCATCTGCTGGTCCTGCACTACCTTCAGGTGGAACGATCTCAGGGAATGGGTGTTCACCCCCTTCCCCCAGGAGCACACACAGACAGAATCTTGTCACACAAAGTCAGGTCCAGGGTCTGGTACATAGTGAACTCCACAGAAACTTGGGGGATGTGCTACACCACCTTGAGGCCCTCAGTGCACAATCACAGGGTCCGCATGCTCCTCCTGCTCAGCCCCCAGCCTAGGCACCTTCAGGGCCATGAAGGTGCAGTTGTGACTGCCCCATGGGTAGGGACCTTGGCCCCATTGTTTCCATATGGGGGCTCATGGACTTCCACATTCCAATCACCATTCACCATCCAAGGTGTTTACCCAACACATGTCATATACCGCCACTGTATGCTGTCTTGTCTGTCTTCCAACCCAGCCTACCTCCTCAAATATGCCTATTATCCTTCCCCATTCCCCAACATTCCAATCCCACCTTCACAAACATAGGCAATGTATTCCCAACATGGATTTCACACCAGATATAACTGTCAATTTTGCACCCACTTGCTACTGTATATATATATATATATATATATATATATATATATATATATATATATATATATATATGTGTGTGTGTGTGTGTGTGTATATGTTTGTGTGTGTGTGTGTGTGTTTGTATAGATACGTGTGATGTTCTCTCACACATATCGTGCAGCACTGTCATTCAACAGTAGGGGAAATGCATTTACACAAACACATATATATATATATATATATATATATATATATATGTTTTTGAGTTTTGCATATATATATATATATATATATATATATATATATATATATATATATATATATATATATATATATATATGTGTGTGTGTGTGTGTGTGTGTGTGTGTGTGTGTGTGTGTGTGTGTGTGTGTGTGTGTGTGTGTGTGTGTGTGCTTGTATATATGCAGACATAAATGTATATATATATATATATATATATATATATATATATATATATATATATATATATATATATGTATATATATATATATATATATATATATATATATATACATACACACACACACACACACACACACACACACACACACACACATATATATATATATATATATATATATATATATATATATATATATATGTATATGTATGTATATAGGGTGCATTCAAACATCAGGTCCACACTCTCTAACTCTCCTTCCTCCACAGCTGCACTTTTCGGCCTTGCTACAACACAGACAGGTGTCACATAGGGACAAAGCCTAACATTAGGGGGTTATATACAGGGACAGATTGCAGCTAAGCCTATTACACACAAATGGCGTTTGTGCATGCTGCATTTCACGTTAACATTACTGTCCTTCAAGTGGTTGGGTCTGAAACTCATGAGTCTTTCATAACGGCATTACTTCCACCACCAGCTATTTGCCACACTAATATACATGTCGTGAGGTACAGAACACACACTATGATAGCTTACATCTTGTCATTCAGTGTTGCTCTGCACAGTTGACAGGTATGGCCCACTGCCCACAGGGACAGACACTATGTCCATAGCAGTTGTTCTGCAGGAAATCATTACAGCTCCTGATGGCACATATAAATCTTTCCACATCCTCTATCCCATTATTATAGACCAAGTACTACATTCAATTATTTGCATATATGTTTCACATACCTGTTGTAGTATTGTCTTCTCTTCTGAGTACACTTTTATGTTGTCCCCTTAGTTATATAGGGTTGTTTTGTTGTTTTATTTGGTTTAGATGTTTTTTTTCCTGTTTGTTTGTTTGTTTGTTTGTTTCTCTCTCTCTCTCTCTCTCTCTCTCTCCACTACAGGGATTGAGCTTCTTTGAATAGATTGCAGCAAGGATTTTGTAGCTGATGCGCATGATCAGGTGATGGCCTCTGCTCCAAACAGTGCTCACCACTTGCAACGCACTACTATAAATTACTACATCATGTGGGCGTTGTCCCTTTACCTTTCCTGTATGGAAGACATCTTTCCTGTGTGTGGGCAGCAGTGTTACAGACAACAGGTAACAATACCTCTTACAACAGGACTTGCAGACACAGGCCAAATACATATTTGTATTAGTGTCAAGACCTAGGGACAGTGTGAGTGGTGTTGTTATATGCATTGTATTCTGCTAGTTTTACAGAGTTTGTGTCTACATGCTAGTTTAGCATGGAATGCAGTCTGTCTGCATAGCTCTTGACTGTGGGCCTATCCACATGATGGCCAGACGCTTGTCTATTATGTTTTGTCTGTTCAACACACAGGTCTTGTCTCTGATATATCAGTGGGATTCTGTCTGTTGAGTCCTATCAGTACATGGCTACATC
>NC_056725.1:1044720637-1044830637 GCF_019279795.1 Protopterus annectens
TTTGTGGGACAGATGCCCTTTTTTTTTTTTTTTTAAGGTGAGAGTGGGATGTTAAGGAAGGATTGTTGGTAAGTGTAGTGAGGGAGGTTTGGTAGGAGAGGTTGCATTTGCAGACAGACAAGACAGGCAAGGCAGCAGGCAGGGGCAGTGTATGAGTCATGGTGGGCAAGCACCTTGAAGGGGAGGGTGGTTGGTAATCTGAGGCTCATGAGCCCCCATGATGGTAGTAGTGGCAGTGACGTCCCCACCCGATGGCAGTCTCCACTACTCCTTCACAGCCTCAAAGGTGGCTATCCTGGGAGCCGAACTGAGGGCCCATCTTCCCTCTAGCTGTGACAACCTGCCCTCCACCTGGCACTGGCTGTCATCCAGCTCCATCTGGAGGACACTGTGCACCATGCCACAGACCTCGTCCCAGGTGACAACATGCTCACTGTGCCCACTTGCAGGGGGGGCAAGCCCAATCCATGGAGCAGTTCCACCCGAGAGTGGTGCAGGACCAGCAGATGATGGAGGTCTGAGTTGGGTCCCAGATGTGCTGGGACCAAGTGCCTTGGCCAATTGGGGTGGAAGAGGCGGATCCACTGGGATCTGCCTTCCCATATGTGCAATGGTGTGGAAATTAACAATGAATATTGGTTAGTTATGTACAACACATTACAACATTAGTCAAAATAGCATGCACGGATATTCCCATTAACCCAAAACAGTGCAATTATAACGGTGCTATAGCAAACAGAACCCATGCTTATATGGAATGGCATTCAGGGTTGCAACAGCATGCCAGTTAGTGGCATGTCAGGCAGGCAATAAGATGATCATTCAACAGGGGATATTAGTATGCACACAGTTGAAACAATAGCGAAACACAGAAACCTGATCTCTACCACGATGCAATCAGATAATAAATTAAAACACAGTCAGTATTCATAAAGTAAGCCAATGAACGTAGTAAATGTAGAATAAAAAGTTCTTTGATCCAAGTAACAGTGGGTGGGTAAGACAGTTGAAACAATGATAAACCAAATGGAGCCACGGTCCCAACAGTAGAGGTTTATTTAGGAACATACCCATGTTGGTTTCAGTATGAAGGTTGGATCATTTGAGTGGTGGGGAAGGGAACAAATTCAACTGACAACTGCTATCAAGTATATTTCTCAGTATACTACTATTCACTACTCTACATTCTGATGACTCTTACACTCTACCTGGGCCATGGGGCTGCTACAGCACACCAACAGCTGTAGATATCAGCAGAACAGTTGTACCCTTATTTTAGTTATACATATCAGACCTGTTTCCATACCTGTTTCTTTACCTGTGGGCCTGTCCAGATGAGCTGTGTGCATATTACATTGCTGTTTCTACACATATTTCAGATTCACATTTTAGTTGCAGGCCCTGGAGTCTGTGTTGTGTCTTTCACATACATCTACTGGGACATTCTTTGTGTGTAGGTTTTTTGTCACCTGGGGAAACTATCCATGACAGTGTGACACTTGAGGGGCTTGTCTGGGCCAGACTGCAGAGTGTGGATGTCTAGATTGCATCTGTTTGTAGGACTGGGGTTGGTCAACACAGCAATTGTACACCTTTCATAGTTATACACATCATTCTAGTATTTCTGTTCAGATTGCTTTACCTGTGTGCCCTGTATGGAAAATGCATGTGTTGCAGTACATTATTTTTTATTCAGATTGCAGTTTAAAACTGTAGAACCAAACTGAGATGTTAGTGGCGGTTCCTGGATTCGAACCATGCTGTGTGTGCAAAACTGAACTATATGCCTAATTCTTACCAGACTGAGCTACTGGGGAAGTGTTATGGTTTGTTTGTGACATTTCTATCTAGTACACATTTTTGTGCACAATACTTTTATTATCACATGTTGCATTATTTATTTCCCACTTTCAGTACATTTTATGCATATGCAACAAATATTGGTGTCACTGTTTGTGAAACGTGCACATTAGCTGGTTAGCTGGATTACACATTTGACTGTTTTACAACAACATACTGCAATTTAGATTCCTGAGTACACAGTGTAGGTTTTAGGTTTGCACTTGTTAGCCTTATACAGTTCTCAGTACATTCACAGCTACATAGAGCTGAAATGAAAAGGTTAACACAGGTCAATGCTGGCAGACAAACAAGTAAAACACATTCTGATGGGAAATGTACTGTTGCTTTTTTCCAGTTATTTGACATGCCCATTCTAAAGTATGCAGGCAAGCAGTGCTAAATAAGTTCACCTCAGTTACTGCATTCTGCAGGACATACACATTTCTATTTATCAGGTAGAAGTGAGATGATGCACACCAGTGTTTGGGATCACCTTTATTAGTTTTGACATACATATCTGTGTACTATTCAGAACTCCACAATTAATATTCCTGCATGATCTGCACAGGGGAATGCTTTTTCATTTTTGTTACAGTAGCCCTGATATGGCACTTTCTTGGCAGGTTCACACAGACACACTCATGCATATTCTAATATTCCTCTCCTGCATATTGTACCTTGTTTGCTACTGATATCTGCCTTACACAGCAGCTGGAAATACTGCATTGTAACACTGGCAGCCTGACACAGGCATTTATTCCTGACTTTTATAGCTCAATTATATATACAAGCAGTACCACTATTACTATAATTTTGATTTTTTACTGCTAATAGTAGGGAGTATTCTGTACTCACCATACTGCCGACACAGCCAGGCCAGTCACTGTGCATGAGCCTGCACATTCTGGGACATCTCCTCAGCAGCTGTATGGGGAGACATCACACATTAATCACACCTGCACAGTCAAAGGTTGAACTTTTTCCATATTTAGAGATACATAAGACCGCATACTTACAGACAGGTGGGACATCCTGTGCTCAGGCTTTTTGGATCCATTGGTCCAAGAGTGCACTCCTCCTCTGCTTCAGGTTATTATGGTGATGATGCACCTGCTCCCCAGTGTGGGGTATGCCTGTGGCACTGGTGAGATCACATGCAAACTTGTCCCAGGCCTCCACTTTGTACTGTAAGCCCTGATACTGGCCCTGCAACAGCCTGCCATCGTGGTTTTTAACTAGAAGCCCAACCATGACCCTGGACTACTGGATGCCCCAACTTTGCACTCGGAAGCGCACACCTTCTCCAACACCAGCCATTTCAGTCCTGCTGTGTGCAATCACAAATGGTTATGGCTATATTCCTGCCTGTGCAGTTTCAATAGAGCTGTTTTCCTGCACTTTTTCATGATTGGTCAGTTTTAATATGCTGCACTATGCTTAGCTTCTTGCAAATCTGCATAGCAATGCTTACTCCAGATAAGCAGAGCTGAATGCAGATAAGCAATGCTTACACTAGCAAAGCATTGCTTAAATCTATTTTTTTTTCATTAAAGTTATAAATTGTTTTGTACATTTATATTTTACATATTCCCACCCCTACTAAGCTATACGTCAGACATATGATTGACATCTATCATTTAAATTCCTTAAAAGTTTATTAAATAATTTGACAAAGGGGGATTCAAACTGAGCATGTTTTGCACGCTATACTATGGCAGTACCACTATGCTACAGCAGCTTAATAACATTTATCACAGTAGCACTTGTCTATCATTTTCAGGATTTCAGCCAAGGTAAGCATAGCAGTGTGCCATGCAAACAAGCTGCGCAGTGCTTAAACTTCAGATTTATACCCTGAAAAAAATATTATTCCATTTTTTATTTTTTTACTCCTTTCCTCTTGCCCAACTGCTTCCATGCATGTAGGGCAAGAGTGTTTACATTTGTGGGTGTGCACTTGAAGGCTGCTGCCTTCTATGGGTGTTTGTGTTTTTCTTTTATTTTCAGTGTCTGCAGACACTGAAATGTTAGCTATTTACATTTCAGTGTCTGCAGACACTCTTTTACTGTATAATATTAGAGCCAGGCTCTAATATTTATACAGTTTGACACTCATCCATGTCAGATACTGCCGTACGGCACTTTCAGAGCATAGGGGTCATGTTTCAGGTGCTGGGACCACTGACACACACCCCCTGCACTCTTTCCTCATTTATGTCTGTTTAGTTTAAATAGCAGCATGCCTTTATGCATATGCAAGGCGTGCTGCTATCCTAAACGGACATGAACCACTCCGTGCAAGAATAGCCTTATTCTTGCACGGAGCTTCGTGAATCCAGGGGAAAGTCTATATACAATTAAATAATGTAGAAACCACAATAATAAAATATTATGCTATGCAGTTTCAGATTCCAGCTGTTTGCAATGAGGCAATATTTTTGGACTTGGCATCACTTCCTGTCAATCCTTTTCCCCTATGTGAAGTTCAATTGCTGCTCCTTTTTACTGAGTTTTAAGAATTTCATCTCCTGATGCACCTTGTTACTGACCAGCCTGGAGTTCATATGTGGCACTTTACTTGAGACTGATTTAAATCCCAGCTGCTTTATATAACCCTTAAGGAACAGGGGGGAATTGGAAACTATCAGTTTACCAATACTGGAGGTCTGTGTCTGTATTATTAACTAATGGCTGCAGTTGCAAAGAAAGTTGTAGACCACATTGGTTAATTTTAGTAAGTTGCCTTTAAATTACATAACAGTGAAAGGAACTGATAGAGGATAGAACAGGAAAAACAGTGAATCAGATGTAATAATAAAAAAGAAACTAAAAGAGAATTTTAGCAGTAAAAAAGAGCACCTTATCGAAATGACACTCAAAATGCCAAATGCTCTAAAAATGGGAAAAAAAGACAGAAAACACAGGAGAAGAGTGAATTTTGCAAATCATTCTTCTGCTTTAAACTTCTTTTTGCAGAGTGGAGCAAACACCCCCTGCACCCCCACACCCCCTAACTTATATGTACCAACTCCTGGATCACCATACTTTCGAGGAAAAGGAATATTCAGAGAAATATCATTTCGGAATTAGTATATGTAAGTTCAATCTTTTGACCATTCAGTCTCCATATTTTGGGACTCACTGTAGTATGTCATGATATTTCAAATGGCTACCATTAAGTCGATCTAATATTTTAACAAGCAAAACAACTGTAGCAAAAGTGTATTAAATATGGAAAGGCATTACAGTTATAAACTGATAATACATTTACTAAAGCTGGAGAAAAAAGTAATATCTTAATTCAGTAAGTCTATTTGCAGACTTTTTGAATGCAAGATTAAAATAATTTTGGTACTGCCACTCTAATTTCAGTTACTTTAACACAGAGATTTTGAAGCTCCCATGACTACCTTGTCAACTAAGTGGAACAATTCTCTCCACACCTCTTAACCCCAAAGTACAAGAAATTTGGACAAAGCTTAAATAATGTGGGAAACAAAGGCCAAAAACTAGAGGCAAAGGTTAAATATTACTCTTAAAAATGTTGACAGAATAATCGAGTTGGGATTATCATGCATTTTCTCATGAATTTTAGTCTGAAACAGAAATGTTTCTCATTATTTATTGACTTCAATCCTCACTGATTTGCCAGAAAAATGCATATTTTATAAAGAACAGACCAAAAATATGAGACAAAATTCTGGGCATTCTGGGAAAATCTAGACTTTTGTGAGGTATGACTCATTTTTCTGGTCTGTGAGCTGTTTTAACAAGTCCAGTTGCACACAAAACCAATTATCTTTTTCATATTATTTTAGTCTGTGTTGTATATTTTTAAAGGTAGTTTTTCAGACTATGGAAAATAACTTCTACAAATTAAAAGAAAATGCAGAACTCTAAATGATCTGTCTTTTAGTGTCATTGACATTGTATGCTTGCTTGATACAGGCAATTAAAACTACATGATAAAATAGCAATAACATATTACACAATATTTGTTTGCCTTCCCACAGGATGTATCTGAGGTACTGTCAAATATTAGTGAAAGTTTTATTCATTCATAATGGAAGACAGCCACAATTATTTGTCCATGGTATGGGAGTGATACATTTACAAACTTAATTAACAAACTTATTGAGCCAGATTTATTGACAGATACACATAGTGTAACTATTGTTCTGGAGCAGTATTGTGCTGTTTGGTATTTATTACATGTCTCTACACAATGTGTACAGCTGCCACACCCAGATAAAAGGCAAAATATGCTAATGGTAGAATAAAGAGCTAAAATACATGCTAATTAACCAATCCAACATGGGGGAGCTATTCAGGAATCTATAAAGCAATGGTGTACACTTAGTGTAGTCTTTTGTTTTGTACACCCAAACTCTTTGAAATACAGGCACAATTACACTTAGAAAAAAGCATGTTAGGGGTTGCTGCTGCTGTTATTATGCTGTATGTGCAACACACTGTAAATCAGGGTGCTGCTGCTGCTGCTAACTGACCTTGTGCATTAAGAACCAGGGTGCTTAGACCACATTTGACCCATCATGGACTGCAAGATATATAAATTGCTGTGACATACAGGGTGGATAGGGAAATGTTGGAGGAAAAATGCAACCTCTGCCTCCCCCATCTCAGGCTCCAGGGAAATCATAGAGAACCCATCCCAGGGAAAACAAATGTATGTTTAGCATTATATCTGTTGGTACTTTACTTTACATTCATCAACAGGGGCATCACAGACATCAGTTTCAAAAATATTGCATCAGCTTTTAAATGCAATGTTACTACATACAAGTGAGCATATCTGTTTTTCAGAAACCCCACTGGAGAGAGCAAGAAACATACAGGAATTGTATACAGCAGCACACTTCAGTGAAGTGTTTGGGGCCATAGACTTCACACAGATAGAAATAAAAGCTCCACTGGGGAACAGGGAAGGAGGCACATAAACGGAAAAGATTTCCATTCTACAAACTTTCAAGTTGTCTGTAATGTTCAAGCAATCATCTACAATGTCTGTGCAGGTAACCCAGGGAGTTTGTTTGACTCACGCAAGTTGCACACTTGTGAGCTGCACACCAGGTTTGCTAGGAGTGACATTCCTCAAGGACATCTAGTGGAGGATGCAGGTTATGCATTGGATTCCTGGCTGATGACACCTATGAGAAACTCAGACAATCACGCAAAGCAAAGATACAACAAGACCCACGCTCAAACTAGGAATATCATAGAATGTGTATTTAGATTGCTTAAATCAATTTTCCAGTGTCTAGACACATCAGGAGGTGCAATACAGTACAACCCATGCACCGCCGATGAAATACTTACAGTCTGTTCCATATTACTGATATAATTCTGAGGACACAGCTTCAACAATGACAGCAGGAGGCAGGACCACAGTTTCATGTACCACAGTCAGGGCCAGGAGCAGCAGCAGCAGGTACCAATGAGGGAGAACCACCAGCTGCAGGTGGTATGTGCAGATGGTAATGCACACAATACGCCATGGTTCTGGCTAACAGGGAAAGGGTAGCACACACAGTCAATACATGGGTCAAAGCCTAAGATCTCATGCACATACAAATAGGAAAATTGATGCCTGTCAAACTCCACAACCTTTGCTTAACTATATAATGGCTGTTCTTTGATAGCATCAGACAGGGAGGGTCAGCAAGGGCATCATTTGTATCTGCAGTAATGACAAGGCAAGAGTGGAACCTGTAAAGAAAAAATATATATAACTTATTACTCTGATATGTAAATATGTATATGCCCCTAAACTGAACATTTGTCTGAGGTGGACAGTTATGTCAGTAATATCTCCTCTGTCAGATTTTTGCAGTATACAGTTATGTATTAGAAACAATAGTCTGCACCAAGTACTTCAATTGGCCACTATCTATAAAGCATGAAACAGGTCAATTATACCCTCATTTGCACAACTACACCATGAAGCAAGACTGAAGTATCAAATGCTTCTAATGTTGTAATGATGATACTAACTGAAATACAATGAAGATCAACAATTATAGAAGCAATTATTCACAAATGAGTAGGGATAAGAAATTTAAACATTCTCTTCTGCAATAGATATTGATAAATGCAAGCATGTGAAAAAGCAAGCATAAGCTATCCATTGTGTGAAGCAGACGTATATACAACCCTAAGTCACAAAGACATGTGCAAAGAGCAGGGCACAGTCATCATCATTTGCACAGGGTGGTGTGAGGGATTAGGGAGTAGGAGGGCAAGGCTGACACCAAACAAGTGAGTCCTTTCTAGTAAGAAGCACATATATCTATCAGAGTAGACAGTGTTCAGGGTCAGTAACAACAGATGCACAGCACTCAACAGCACTGATTAGATAGTTCACATATCTGTGAGTTGGTATGGACAAGTGATTTATTTTTCAATGTGCTTGTGTCTGCATGAACACAATTAACCACTATGCTAACACTGCTTCCTGATATCTTAGACAGGTGTGAGCCATGCTTAATAGAGTAGTCAGTTCAGTGCCATCACCTCTGACCACAACAACCACCTCTACCAAATGTTGCACTGTTATTTCCACAGCCCTGGCTAGAATTTGGGGTGTTACCTGAATACAAATGATATCTGCAGGATGAGATATCCTCAGAACTATGTCCAGGACCATAGCAATGTGGTCTGTCACATCTGGCTGTGGACACAGCAATCACAGATGGCATAGTGGATTTAGTGTCACTACAGGATCAGGATCTTGCAGCACCATGTCTGCTAACACCAGAAGACATAGCAGCTCTCCAGCCACATGGATGCCCAACCTCCCTCAACAGATATTCCATCTCAGACACTGCCCATTCCAGTGTGTCATTCATCCTGTTCAAGGAGTCACCCTCATGGTTCAGGCAGTCATGCACATCAGAATGTACAATGTTTAGTAGTTGCACTATCTCTTCTGAAGCCCTGGTAGAATGTGCCTGTGCCTCCACTACAGCTCTATGCATACATCTGGTGGTACCTAATGACACAACAGCATCAGGAGGATGATGAACAGCAGGCCTCTTTTGAGCATCCCTACTGATCCTTCTGTGTGGCACCACACTCTCACTATGGCTATAGAATGAAACTACCAGCTCTGCAACTGGAGTAATCACACTACCCTGATCGACTGTGTCACTCTCAACCTGTCCAGTATCAGAGGTCTCCATGTCATAGGTATGCATAGGCATACTGACTGTGTCCAAAATATGAGCAAGGAATGTGGGGAGTCACAACCTCTGTGTCAGATTGACTATCTGCACCCCAAAACTGTGCTTCTTCATCACCACCATCATTATCAGAGGCTACCAAGATGCTGATGTCAGGGATTAGCATCTCTACAGTACCACTCTCGGGATGACCTATGATATCAAGACGTATACACAACCAACTGGGAAATAAAGAATAAATGTGATCACATATTTTCCTTATATGAAAGGCATGTTAAACTCTACAGATGCTAAAGCAACACAAATTTTAATCGTATACAGACCTGATTCTTCCTCATATAAAGTAATAACAATAATCAAATGTGTGTTTACCATTTGCAGGTGGGCTATCAGCCTGCAAAACAGATATCCCTGTATGTGAGGAAGGGAAAGGTAGGAAGGTTAAGTATCATAATGCAAATGAAATAAGAAAAAGATGTGCAGATTAAGCATGTTCTTATACAAAAATGTAGTTAATAGTTGGATTCACCCCAAAATACCCTGCTCTTTTTCTCTATGACTGTGACATCTGACTCACATTTATCGCTGTCTTTCTCAGACATCATAGATATACACATATGAAGATATAAGAATGACACTTGTATTTTGCATACCTGGATATTTACTTTGTGACACACCAGGCCTGTCATCCATATCTTCACCAACATTTAGGATTCTGTAGGAATTTTCTGCCAAGCTATCTTTTTCTCTGACAGTGGACAGGAACTCATTTGTTTCAGTTAGTGGTGGTTTAGTGGCAGGACCAGCATATGTAGCCACCTGGTCCTGGGCAATTGCAGCCACCCTATGGTTGCCAGACATTATCATATAACTTGCCCTATATGATATCTGGGAGTAACTTCACCCATGCATTCCAACAGCATTAATACCCTCAACCACCTGATACCATATCCTGTGTTGGGCTTCCTACATATTTCGTATGTTCAATCAATATTGTTATCTTTATTTATTATATTTTTTCCCCTAACAGATTTGTTTGTTTTTCAATTGAATTGTACAGGTTATAGGTCACAGTAAAGGTGGGAAAACTTTTGAAATTATTTATTGTGGTCTAATTTTTTTTTTATCACAGAAACCTGTAATTTTAACAGAGGTGTGTAAACTTTTTATATCCACTATATGTCTCATGCATTATATTAGCACATTAGGGAACAATGCAAAAGTATTTATCAAGCAAATCCATGCTTTGGTTACATAAAAAGGCCAAAAATTGCACCTGCTTTCAAAAACTATAAGATATTATTTGAAATCTAGAAATAGGGACACAATATTTAGCATCAAAGATGTTATATGATGTTTCTGTATACAACATCATAGAAAGAATATGAGGAATAAAGGAACATTCATGGAGTGTATTATTAATGAGACAGTCAAAGTTTTTCATCACCATATTTGTATGGAGAAGAATGGCTTTGTAACAACTAAGGTGGCATAAAGTTATATAAAAGTATATTGCTGTCATTTTTGATGTATATTAAATATTTCTTATCTCTTTCATTGTCCTATTTGGATGCTATATTCTGCAATTGAGACAAATCGCATATAGTTTGATGTAAACCTCAAGTGGAGCTGTTAAACATTTCTTTGCATTTGCATATGTGTGTGTGTTTATTTGCATATGATTAGACATATTTTATACATAGCTAGAAAAAGCTCTACATTCTTTCAATACTGCAGATTTATGCAGTTTATATATGGATAAGGCTTCTACACTTTCTATGACTCTAGTCAGTGTTTGTGTGTGTGTGTGTGTGTGTGTGTGTGTGTGTGTGTGTGTGTGTGTGTGTGTGTGTGTGTGTGTGTGTGTGTGTGCGTGCGTGTGTGCATGCGTGTGTGTGTGTGTATCTGAGTGTGTGTGTTTATACATGCAAGTGTATATATGTAAATATGAGACAGAGAGAGAGACTGTTCTTTTTACAAAAAAAATTCATGAGAGTGTACGCTATTTTTCCTTAATATGCAGTGCAGTTTAAATTTGTTTCTTATGCAAATAAAGACACTCACCTCAGAGATGTTATTTTATAAATTTTATAATTTAGTACACCTGAAATAGTGTGTCTGTTTCTGTGCTGCACAAATTAACATTAATGAAAAAAATATATAGCTATCCTAGAGGCCAGTACAGAGTTTCTCATAAAATATGTCTGCTTTATTGGTTGTTTGCAAATAAATCTAGAATCATGCTGCAGTAAATTTACTGTCTTTCCTTTATAATTTAGAAACACATTGACCTTTTTCTAATGTTTTGAGTTGTCAACTGTATAATAATTTCTGGAGCCATGTCGATAAATTGATACCTTTTTCCCAGACACAAATACTCCAAAATTATTTCCCCAAAGGCACTTTCGGTGAAATTCAGAAAAAATCTTTTTTTTTGTTTGTTTTTTGCTTGGGGGCAAGCAAATAAGCATCCCTAAACATAAATTTACCTAATCTGAGGTAGCATATCAATGGTGAAAAGAGAGTTTCCTACCGTTGATGAAAATGCTTTTTGTGAAACATTTTCTGTGAAACTGTAGTTGTCAAAACTGCAGTCGAGGTTGTGACAGTTTCTCAAAGTTTATCATTTTAATTGGGTTTAGAGAACAGGTGTTTTTTTTTTTTTTTAATTATACTGGCAGCGCTTAGGTATAATAAGGATTTTTGGCAATGTTTTACTCTCCATGCAGTTACTAGAAGTGTTTGAGAGTTGCATTGAGAACTGCTTGCACAAGTTCTCACTTAGAATGACTAGCTTATAATGATATCCATGGTTATGCCATTATGATGAAAAAATGTTGGTGTCCAGCTGCTGCTGTTTTTTCCTTTTTTCTGTATAGTAAACATAATTCTCTTTATAAGAGGGTGGCATTGATGCTTTCCCCTTAGCCCCCTTAACAAGTAGTTCTTAAAAGTGCCAGCCCCCTTACAGAGTCACAGTTACTGTAGAGGTAACAGCAGTTATTGCCCTTTCATGAAAATAACCAAGCATGTGGCAGGGCACATTTTTCTATTGCTATATATACATTACAGATATACTATAAAACTTGTTAGCAGACTAACTTACACAGCTAAGCTCTTAAACTAATCCTGGGTTGTGTTGCAGTAGGAAATGGTCAGAAGCAACACTGTATCAAAAAAGTGAACGAATTTTTCAGCCAATGGTCCTAAAAAGAGGCCAAGCAGAAATAAGTAATTCAACATATTGTTATGTGGGTAAAATAAATAAGTACTTGCAATGCTTCACTGTACATGCTTGAATGTAAATCAGAAGTGTGCCCGTATGATGTTACAGATGATGATGTCTTGCAATCTGACTATGTTATGGTAACAAGACAAGCCCCGGGGTTCAATAAACTCTTCGTATCCTTCGCACAATGTCTAAAAACAGTTCATATGTGTGCATGGTGGTGCACGGTGTGCAGACGCATTAATTCCATATTCATGCCGTGCACCATGTTTAAACATAAATAAGCAAGGTTTCATGGCTGGCAACACTGTTGCTAGACAGGAAACTGAGTAAGCAAACATGGACAGCACTCCTGTTTAAATCAGAGCACTAATGGTCTGCAGTTTTGCATGGAATGCCACAATAATCAACAGGATTTAACAGAGAGGTCTCAGTCTCTTAGTGTAAGACATCTGGACAAAGGCCAACATAAACGGTGGGCAAAGATCAAGAAATATGGATGTATTTGACATATTTGCCCTATAGAAATGTGCTAGAATAACCAGGAGTTTGTGTTAAGATACATGTTCTGAAGGATCTGAAGTCTGAAACTCAAATGTATGTAACAGAGCCTCATCAGTCCTGAGATCATCACAGTGATATGGCAGAAAGCCACAAATTTGATAAGGAACAAATCTGGACATTCTATGAAAATCTGAACAGCTAAGAGGTATGAATGTTAAGAATATGGTCCAAACACAGTACAGGACAGTGTATCTACAGTGCAGGGTATTGTGAAACCCCATTCCTGGCATTCTGTACTGAAGTTGTATAAATGATCTGTAATGCTATATGGACTGCTATGTAAAATAAGCACTCAGGGGAAATATGTGTATTGAATAGGAACACACAGCTGAATTGTAGGAATGAACACAGGGAAAGAGGACAGGTAAAACAACTTAATGTACAGCAGAGGAGGGCATGTCAATGGAAGATGGTTGTAGCAGCAACACCGATTGTATATCAATATGGTACAGTAGGGACTGCGCAGTGAAAAAGTGTATTATGTGACTGTCACACAAGGTGACATAACAATAAGGAGGATGTATGTGTGAGATAAGCATCCTTGGGTTCACTGCATAACACAGAAATTCCACGATCCCGAGACTCTGAAAACAGAGGACCAGAATCTTTAGATTGCGGAATCTCTAAAAAAAAAAAAAAAAAGTAAAATGTAAAATAAACTGTTTTAACTTTTATGCAGGGGAGAAAGCCCCCTTGCATGCCCCACATGGGGGCTGCACCCCCCACACCCCCTGCAACTTAAATGTACCAACTCTGAGATTGCACTACAGTGGATTGAACAGCAAAATTCCCATTCCACACTGTACGGCAATCCCCATTCACTACTTTCAAGATATCGCAATCTCAAGAGTCTGGTCATTGGTATTCCAAGTGTTGGGATTGTGGAATTTTGGTATTACGTAGTGAACCCTCATCCTTACATGAATAATGCAGAGGACATTCATCAGGGATTTGATATACAATTGGGGTAGGGTGCATACTGTGAAGCTGTGCAAACTGATTTGCTGAATATGAGTGCAATCTCAGCAGAGGTCTCCAGCAAGTGGCACACAGGTAAAGGCTCATGGACAATGTTAAAAGAAGCAGCCACAATCATGGACAATATCAGAATAATACCACCAGTCATCCCATGCCTCTGATATAGCATATGTGATTTAGAGTGATCAAAGATGATTCTGCACAAACACAGTCATACAACTATTATATGTCTACTCTCTATGAGGGCAATGACACACACTGTCCTGGCACTGTAACATCTACTGGAGGTGCTAGGAAGGACACTTCTCTACCTGTATGCGACATTATGAGCAATACAGGCTAGTTGACTGGTGTGCATGGTAGATATATATGGTGCAATCAACACTGTCATGAATGTTATCCATGCCTTCAGTGGGGTAGTCGGATGGGGGAGATGGATGGTTCACCCTGGCCGGCATTTTTCGGACTGTCACATTTACATTTACTTTAATAGTTTAATTTGTCACATTTACATTTACTTTAATAGTTTAATTTAAACAAAAATGTTTTATAAGTGTGTTCTTCTTTAAGAACAGTCCTGTAGCTGGTCTGGTCACATCACATCTGTGCATGTGCATTGTCGCACAGACGTTCTGTTCTTCCTGGATGCCCACATGTGCAATTTCATATTTTACAGTACATGCTTCTTTTGCTGCCATTCAATTCAAATAAGGCCATTTTGCTTTGTGTGTGTGTGTGTGTGTGTGTGTGTGTGTGTGTGTGTGTGTGTGTGTGTGTGTGTGTGTGTGTGTGTGTGTGTGTGTAAGGGAATTATTCCTGCTGCTGTTCAGTTCAAGTAAGGGAATTTTTGCTGCTGCCGTTAAGTTCAAGTAAGGGAATTTTTACTGCTGCTGTTTAATTCAAGTAAGGGAATTTTGTTGTGTATATGTGTGTGTAAAATGCCACAGATGGGTATACCTGGTGTTTAGTGTTACTCAGGCTCAAACCCTGTACCATAGGTGCAAGGGGCAAGAGTCTGAATTCTCTACCCATACCACCACTTGAGATTCAAGGAGTTGAACCAATAACTCTCAACTGTCCAAATTTTCACAGAATGTCTGGAATGTTTGGCTTATAGTTTTGGTCTGCCCCTCTTAAAATTTGTGTGTTTTTTTGGCAAATCAGTGAGAACTGAATTTGCTAAATAATGATAGCCATTTAAGTTTAAGTCTTCCTAACTTTCAGGAAATGCGTGGTAATACAAAACATTTTATGCCAGCAACTTTCTAAGATTATACAAGCAATGTTTAAAATATGTCCCTGGATTTGGGCCTTTGTACCTCCCCCCAATAACTTTTGTCTTTCTCCAGATTTCTTGTGCTGCAGAATTGAGATATATAGTTGAGTGTCAAGTGGATTTTACAAGGAACTGAGAGCTTCAAGGGAAAAGAAGTTTAATGCTGCTTATGCCAAGCCTGTTTGCATTGCTAGTATCACAACAGGCAGTATACTTGCTTTTGATGCAGAAGGCTGTGGGTTCTACTCCCACAGTATGTATATGGATTGCTGATACTATACTATGTTATACTTTAAAGGGTGTGGATGCTGCTGTCCTGAGAGTGTCCTCCTTTGGAGGAGAAACCTAGTAACTATAAACCTGTTATCAATTTGCCATCCATTCCCTATTGCAATATTACTAGCTTATCATTTTTAATGTAACATAGGTAATTTATTCTGCAAGGGCAACAAGCACTTTATTTGTAGATGAAACGATGAAATATAAAGTTGTTTCCTAGCAGCAACCTCTTCATTAGTTGCATATCTCTTTAATGTGGAATTATTTAAATGACTTTTACTTCTGCAGAGATTGTGCATATTTACTGATATTGGTGGATTGTAATGAGAGAAGTCTATGTAGACATTTATGATGGAAATGTTCTGAATTGGGCAGTTGTGTCATTATTGGTTCATACATTTTGTTTCATTGCTTACTGGAACAATGTTCAAAACAATACATTTAAAACATGCTCTAACAAGTGTGCTGTATTATATGAGGAATATAATTTAATACAATCAGGAAGGTAAATCAAAGAACACATGTATGTTTGCGTGGTCCTAAATATGTGTGCAGGGTCCTATGATTTGAAAACAGCCCAAAGGTAAATTTTATCTGCCACTGGCTAGGTGCATTTTCTTTGAATGTGGGTTTTAATGCTGTTTCAAAGAAAGAGAAGTTCTAATGCCAAGTCTGTTTTTATTGTAAGACTATATTGCTTTGTTTAGTAGATGTCTATCAGAGTTTGTGCTATAAAATTTAAAATAAAAGTTTTAAATTAAATCCAATAATCATTGTAGAAGCAAAGCATAAAGCAGTATGCACATTTTAGGGTTTATGGTAAATGGGGAGAAATAACCAAGTAATGGGACACTGGAATAGTTGTGGGGGGAGGGGTGTGCAGGGAGGGCCAATTTTATCATGATTTTGTGAGGGGCAGGTACAGCAAATTCAAAGACAGTCCTGGGCAGCACAAACTCTAGATACTCCATTGCAAGCCATTGATGTTGTCAAACACCTATGTATATACTCTGTGCATCACCAGAACAGGTAGCACACATGCATCTAGTGTAACAATGTGATGGGGGTTCCACACCATCAGATAGTAATGTTTATGCTACAAATAGAATACCTAGGTACGGCCAATAACATGTGACAGCTCACTGTGACAAAGATGGTACACTTCAGTTACACATCATTGGAAGATGTGTAGTGAGGTACATAAAGAAGGGTGCATTGTACTCAGTTATTGGTGTGATCAAGACTGTGAATTATGGAGGTATTATGGTCTCTGGTGTGGATGTCCTTCACATACTCAGTACTTATGTTACATGCAAGGGCGTAATCAGCACTGTGACCACATGCTGCTGGGTGTTCCACTTACCATCTACCCCAGGACACAGGTCACATACCTAGTGTCTGATTATAGGGTGTGATGTCCATATTATACTTCAATCGTGTGTTTGTTTTCCTGATATAACAAATCTACCCATGTTTTCATGTCATTGCAGGTGTTGTCATGGTTGTGGCAGCAGTCTTTGGTGTGTGATGATACTGTCTGTATTATACTAATAGCACAGATGGAGTTAATGACTGTCCACAATCTGTAGTCCTTCAGGCAGGTGTTTGGACACAGGATATGTATGCCATCGGTTATGTCCATCACTTAAATAAAGGACAGGAAAGGGCCTAAAAGACAGCCCTGATCTATGGACCTGATCATTGGACCTGAGATATAGGTCACGTCACACATGTCAACCTAGTTAGATGCCACATATGTGATCCATTGTTCTACCCACTTGGTGATATACCTGTTCATAGCCACATCTCACACTGTGGATTTATGTAAAATTGTCCTGGTCAAGTTCAACAGGATGATAGTGTTGTCATCATGCATCCTCTCTGAGGACATCTATTAGATGTAACAGGCATGATGTAGCATTAGCAATTCACATAGGTCTGTTGTACACAGTTGGAATATTACTAGTGTTATTTTAGAAAAGGTCCATGATGCCATATTGGTATACCTCACAGTTGAGGAGAGCCAGGATGTGTTGATACTTGCATGCATCAGGTGCTGCCCCCCACCCCAGCTCAGATTGATGCATGTTTATGTACACACTTTTACAGGATAATAGCCCATGCGGAGGTGTGTTGAAGTACGTATTCAATTGTATCAGGAAGGTGTATGTGCTGAGTCATGCCATAGGTGATCTGTGATGTTGTCACAGCCCATTGATTCTGTGTGATAGGCCTGGCTAAAGGTTACACAGTGCATACTGCCTACCTTGATCTGGTTTAGTATTTTGACACAGTCCACCATGCAGGTATCATTGAGAAACTCTCCAAGCTGGGGATTAACCCTTACATCACTAGATGGGTAGCTAATTGGCTCACTGACAGAACACATACTGTGAAAGTTGGTGAATCAACTTGTACCAGAAGAGCTGTCACCATTGGTGTACATCAGGGATATCTGTTTCACCCTTTACTGTTTGGAATCCATTTTTCAGCAGTTCAGGCTAAACTATATGGTCTTTGGCTTACAATGTTTGCTGATTCTTGCATATTGGGCACAATCATTGAGTCCACTATGGTGATAACATACTACAGGATGGGATAACACAGGCAATGATTGTTGACAAAGGCACGCAATCTACAACTAAATAAAGAGATGTGTCTTTATTATTTCCTTCTGAAAAGTGGAATTTCATGCTAATTTCAGCATTGACAACAGTCCTGTTATGCTGAAACCCAATGATGCAAGCACTGGGAACACATGTAGATAGCAACCTGAACTTTGACTACCAAGTCTCCACACTGATATTGAAGGCCTATGTTGTGCACATCATAAGTCATGCCATCATATTCAGATCTTAGGATTGTATGATAGTACTGTACTTAAACCTCATCTGAACATTAATAGAGTATAATGCTGTCTTTTGCATATACCTCACCAGATACACGCAGCAGCTGGAGTGGCCACAGGGGTTTCTCACCAAGAAAATACAGGGCCTACAAGTGACACCATGATGTATGTGGATGGACTGAAAGCCACATCACTGTAATCTGTATAATCTAGGATGAGGTGACTTCTGCCTGGCCTCTAGATCAGCTTCTGACACTGCCCTGGTGAGAATTGTGCATATCCACAAATCAGATATAGCTGGTACCATCAGCAGTGTCTGTTGAGTAGAATATGGTAGTAACAGTGTCCAACATGCTGGTGTAAAAGGCTCTCTGTAATGTCAAGCAAAGGTACAAACACATACACATGCGCCCACACACACACACACACACACACACACACACACACACACACACACACACACACACACACACACACACACACACACACACACTCACCAGCCGGCTGCAGTGAGAGCAAAACCCCTACCTATATAAGTAGACAGACTACAAAGTTCAGTACTTTAAGCAAGCACCATGGCACAAGTCTGACTTTTACACGACTGCAGGTCAACTTACAGTGGATGATATCATCAGAGCATGTTGGAGACAAGATGTTGGAAGGCCTGCATGAAACGGACGTGTAGGCATATGCAAGTAGTAAAATACTGTCACTCTATGGGACTGGAGGAGTAACTTTAGGATACACACTACTGCTCTTCTGGCTAGACACACACACAGTTAATTGTATTGGGAACAAAACCCCTACCTACCTAAGTACACAGACTACAGAACTCAGCACTTTAAGCAAGTGCCATGGCACAAGTCTGACTTTTACAAGACTGCAGGTCAACTTACAGTAGATGACAGCAGGGTATGTTTAAGAAAAGATGTTGGGAGTTCTGCAGAGGTTCACAGCTTCATAGCAAGTTTCTAGCCTAGCGGCCCTAGGGCATTTACAAGCCTAGCCATGTAAAAGCACAAGTATCCTTATTGAGCATAGTTAGATGGTCATTGTTAGCAGAGCAATTTTGTGATCAGCACAAACTGGACCTGTCCATGAGGGACATAGGTGCCATCCCAGGGGTGAATTTACAATCACCCATCCAGTTGTCAAGGTTAAACTTGAATAGGGTCATTGAGGAACACTGCTTCACATGCAGTGGAAGGCTATAACAGAGGATTGGCAATCACTGGGAGATAGCTGTCTTCCCAGCATGCTCTGTTTATGATATAGGCCAGGTTGAGATCCTAGAGCAAGTTATTCTTGTCCCATTTTAATTTGCAGATCTCCAGCATTTACATTAGGACAGGGTTTGAGACTGCTCTGTAGGTCAGGCATAGATCACCTCTCAGCAGCCTGCATAATACTGAGTACAGTGGCAGGTCTTTACGTCTTTCCAAGTATATCATATTGTGGAGACCCCAGATTCTTCTGGTCAGACACTTCTGTGTTTTCTCCAGTTGCTGCAGGTGCCTGGTGAAGTACAGACAGAAGGGAACATTGTACTCAATCAGTGTTTTGATAAGGGTAGAGTATAGCAGAGCTATGACCTCCCTGGTCTTGGATATGATGACCTTATTTATGAGGTTTGCAATGTAGAATGTGCGTCTCACCACTATAGACACATAGTGATTGAAGCATAGATTATCAACATGTGATCTTATATCTTGTAACACTGTGTTTAAGCTTACAGTGGTGCTATGTATATTGTAATTATCAGGGGTACTTCATTGCCAAAGGGGACAATGAGGTACTGTTTGCTTTAAGGTTCAGTCTGTGAGTTTGACACTTATCATTTGTCTGTGTCAGCCCCTACTGCAATATGTTACCATCACTGTGGGGCTCTATATGACTGTGTTCCGTTAAGAGCCATCTGCAAACTTGGTAAACCACAGGCCATCTACCTTTGGCTGGGCTTCAGAGAAATAGTTTCCAAACAGTTGAGGACCCAGCAGAGATCCTTATGGTATTCCACTGGTAAGTGGTCTAGTGGTTGAAATGCAATCCCCAACTTTGACAGTGTGTGTTTTGTGAGCCAGTTGGGTATCCATCTAGTAATGTATGGGTTAATTCCCAGATGTGAGAACCTTTCTATGATACCTGAATGGGAGATAGTGACAAATGCCTTGGATAACTCATCATAAGTGGTATGTTCTGTTATTTCTCATCCAAGTCTTTGGTTTCAGTATCAATGAAGTCTACCAGGTTTAATAAGCAAGATCTAGCCTCAACAAAGCCAAAATGAGTCGGGTCAAGTGTTTTGAAGGTTACCTATGTCCCTGTGGATAGGGTCCATGCTGATTCCTTCCCTAGCCTTGCAGATAAGGTTTTTTAGGCTTATGGGTCAATAGTTCAAGTTCTGCATGTTACAATATTGATGTGCATTGCATATCACACAACATGTGATATTAATTTCTGTAGTATAGGTGATATATGTGTAGAAACAGTACTGAGACACTAGGGTGGCAGTACTTGGGAGGAGGCAACTCATGGCTGTATTGTAAATATGTGACATAATATTAGATAGGGCCTTAGTGTTTTTAGGTTTCCACATGTACTCTTATTTGCTCTCCTCCCACACGCCATGAACTCCAAGATAAACTGCAAAAGTCATTTCTTTATATTGAAAATTACCTAAATGAACTTCAACTTATCTTAAACCCAAGCAAAACAAAATTAATGATCTTCTCCAACAGGAAATCCAAAGCAAAACCACCTCCTCTCTCCATACACTCCACTAATGGCACTATAATAGAACCAGTTAACCAAACAAAAGTACTTGGTGTCACAATAGACAACAGCCTAACATTCAACAAACACATATTACTCACAGTTAAGAACGTTCACATCACACTTGGTGTTCTATATAGGGCCAAACCTTACATTACTCAAAATGCCAGACTAGCCACAGCCAGATCCCACCTCCTATCTACCCTCCTTTACTGTTTTCAACTTTTCACTAATCTGGGCATGTCTGATTTACATCTACTTGACTCCTGCTATAATAAAATAGCAAAAGTAGCTGCTAACATACCCAACAGGACCCATCATTGCCTTGCTTTGCAAAAACTGCACTGGCTTGAATTTCCCAATCTGTTATTACCCAGTCAGCTAACCACTGCCCACTCCATTATCCACAAACCTGAATACTGCCCTGCGCTCTCCAACCTAGAACAACTAAGTACCAAACCCAGGACCCTTAGATTATCTGATAATCTAATACTTAAGGTACCTAAGTCACATAATTACTTTGGTGACTCTCTCTTCTCCTTCAATGTAGCCAAACAATGGAACCTATTACCCCAGAATACCCTAGAAAAGACAGATAGTCATAGTGCCAAATAACTCCTAAAGGAATACTTTACTCAACATTGGCTATACTCCTGTAATACTCCTGGTTAGTTTCTCATGCCATCAATCATTTATTTTCTGCTATCTTCTCCATTTTTTTTTATTACACTTTTTGGTTTTTGCTCTTATCATAATACCTGTAATAACTTGTATTATCTACTTCTGTTTATAAATTATAACCTTGTATTGCCTATCTCTGTTTAAACTTGTAATAACCAATGGAGCTTTTCTCCCCGGGCCTCTACTGAAAATGGGCATATATCCAGCTAGACTAGCCCGGTCAACAAATGTAAAATAAATAAATAAATAAATGTCTTACTTCTACCAAATGAAAATGCCACAATGGTTTATTTTAGTTATATATCTAATGAGTTTCATATTACTGTCTGCAGTAAGGCTTAGGTAATGGAATGTTTTCAGTTTTTACATTCCCTTTTTGTAAACTGTGATTGTTGGCAACTGTTAAACTTTTTTTGTTTATTGTTTGTAAATCTTTTTAAAAATTTTGCAATCTTTTTGCACTAATGTTATGGAGCTTTTCTCCCTGGGTCTCCGCTGAAAATGGGCTACTTGCCCAGCCGGACTCTACTCAGTTAACAAACATAAATAAATAATGTAATTTCATGTCATAGATAGGAAATGGACAGTAAACAGCAATAATACATAATATTTACTTTTCCATAATGTGGTGAGCAGTGGGTTTGTACAACAGTTAAAGTGTTTGCACATGCAAGATACACATTTTCAATATTTCCATGTTTGCACTTAGTTAAGCAGTGCGCAGATGTGAGCCTCATTGCAAAAAGTTTAAGAGTTACTACTGAGTCTATGAAACACACCTGCTGCTTAACTGAGTCTGTGGCAACAGGTGTAAATGCATTGACACATTTCTTTTTGAGCCCAGATGATACTGGATTCAAATCCAGGTGTATCCAGTACTTTTAAAGACTTTAAATAAACAGTGATAAAGCAATGACGTGAATTCTTTGTAGTGCATGCTACTGTGTGTTGGCATAGTGCAGCAGGGTTAAACAACATTGTGTGGAGGTAACTGTAGCATTGTACTGCTGCTCACAGTTACTTGAGTTTGGTGCATGATGAGAACCTGAACGCAAACATAGAGCTCAAAAAGCAAAGGGATTCATTGTTTTTTCTGCTACTTATGTGTGTTGTGTGTGATTATATTTTTTGACAAGATTAAAAGTGTTAAAATGGGGAAGATAGGAAAGTGGTGAAATGGGGAGCAAGCAGAGGGGAGTATAAATGGGAAGCTTTCCAAGAATGTGCAGGAAATAGGAAAGAGCCATAGCTAACCAGCAAACAGGGGGGAGTATAAAAAGAAAGCATTACAGGAATGTGCAGGAGATAGGAAAGAACCATAGTTAACCAGTTCTTTAACAGTATAAACTGAAAATATGTGCAGAATATTAACTGAGTTTGGAATGTTACCACCACAACGAGTGGTGACAACAATGCAATCATATTGTATAACCAATTGGACCAAATCAAGTGTGCCAAGAAGAGACCTGTGCGAAATGGATAGCTATCTATAGGACAATTTTTTTTTTTTTTTTTTGTGGGAGAGGTGCCCATTTTTTTTATATATATATTTTCAGTAAGAGAGGACTGCTGGATAAGGGATGTAGGTATGTCTGGGTCAGGTAAGTTGGTTAGGTGAGGAATCAAATGCAAACATACAAGATCAACAAGATAAGAGGCAGGGATGATGATGGACACAAAAGATTGTGGGACACAGTGATTAATATTTCCTGTGTTTGTTGCTTATTATCATAGGTGATCCCGACAGTGGAAGTATGGGACTTTTACCATCTGATGTCAGAGTATCAACAGACTTTGATGATGATGGTGGCTAAAGAGAAACACAGTCATGGAGAGTGCAGAGATTGAATCTCACATTTAGGTTGACATACAGCCATCCCCTGTATTTCCATCTGACATAGCCAGTAAGCCTGTGCCTACCCATTCCAATAAGCCCTCAGATATTGGACAGGTGGAGGGCAAGACAATTGATCAGGGAAGTGTGGTTACTGTGGCTTCAGTGCCTGTTGACTCTGGTAATAGCCAAAGTGTTGGTGAGGTGCCACACAGGAGGGTTGCTAGAGGTGGTCAGAGGAGCCTGCTGTCCATCCTCCACCTGATCCAGGTGTCTCTTCCCATGCCACTCAATGTACTTTTAAGTCATTATCGAGGCACAGGAACATTCCCATATGTGCTCCAGAGAAATGCATGACTGCCTCTACCAAGTTGCAGATCCATTTGATGGGATGAATGACACATTGGAACGAGCAGTGTCTGTGATGGAACGAGCAGTGTCTGTGATGGAACGAGCAGTGTCTGTGATGGAACGAGCGGTGTCTGTGATGGAACATCTGCTTGGAGGGAGACAACATCCTCGTGGGTGTAGGTCAACCACATCATCTGCTGTTAGCCAACATGGCCATGTCTGATCACGCTCCCATACTGGCAGTACTTCCACTGCTCTGTCAGTGGTAAGCTGTCCACACCCAGACATGGCAGGCCATGGGGTCATGGTACTGGGCATCCTTGTGAGTGGACCTCACCCAGCAGACATCAGTCATGTTCAGATAGTAGCAGTGCATCTGACCGTGGGCATGGATGTGCCAGTGTACCTCCTGGCAGAGCCAGTTCTCATGGTTGAGGATGGTAATGATGAACTGACACCTCTACCATGTATGGTTCACACCTGTCTGACATACCAAGATGCAGAGCTAGCACAGAGCTTGGCTGTGTTCATGCAAACACTCACACACTGATTTCACCTGGAGGACCCCTACAGACATAAACACAACAGTTACATGGATCAGCTGTGCAGCATAAAACTCAGTTTGTCTTCCTGACCATTTGTTGGTTTATCCAAATGTCTGCCTGCTTCTCTTTCTTAATCACACACACTTACCAACTTTTTGTGTCAGCCAAGGCTTTCTGCCCCCCAGCACAGCACCCTGTGCAAGTGTTGATAACTATGCCATATCCCTGTTTTGTATCCATTGGATTCAGGGATGCATAACCTTCGTGTCGGTTGCTCAGGGTGCATAGCTAACTTAGTGCTTAGTATATATGCATTTGTGATGTTTAACTGGCAATTGTACCTTAGACTTATATTGGTCTTAGAAAGTTAGACAGTTGATAGCATCAAAATTTTCCAACATCAAAAGATGGCTGCCATTCTGTAAGCACTGCTGAACTGCAGCTCTCTAATTAACCTGAGGAAATCTAAACCCTGAGTGGATAATATAAAGCTTTTAACATCAAATCTTCGATAAAATAACTTCAACTACACTTAACTATCTATTACTAAGAAGAAAAACCGGAAAAAAGGAATATATTTCACTGGATTACAACAGATTAGCTGGCTCTGCAGAGAGAAGTAAACAAAGGAACCATGTGCTTTCTATACTGCAAGTCTTTGTGTTCAAATAAGATGTCAAAAGAGGAAAAGAACATGGATACAACCACTACTAAAACAAAACTTTCGGAATTTCAGTCACCTGAAAAGGATGTGATTTCTAAAAGACAAAAAATTACTAAAATACAGGAACAACAGAAATCAGGGACCAAATCTAAATCTGAACAACCATTAAACATGGAAGATATCAGAAATGCTCTACTACCCATACAAGAAGCTCTGAAAGAACTGACTTGTCAAATACAAACATTTGGGAACTCATGTATTCAGTTTCTGGAGAGAATGGACAAGACGGAAGCTCAACTTTCTGAAACTGAGGATAAATTAATTTTACTTGAAAAGAAAACTAATCTATATGATGTGGATATACAGGCTATGCAAAACAAGCTTATGGACTTAGAAGCAAGATCCAGGAGAAACAATATTATTCTCAGAGGGATTCCAGAATCTATTCAGTATAATGAATTAATTCCATCCATATCACAAATATTTGAAGTGCTGTTAAATGACTTTGATGGGCTGAAACAAATTATTATTGAAAGAGCGCACAGAGCTTTGAGAGAGTCACAAGCATCTAACTTTCCTAGACCTGTATATGTTAAAATACTTAACTATCAAGATGTAAGCAGAATACTTACTACTGTAAAACAAACTGGAGGCTATATCATGTGGAAAAATAATAAAATATCCATGTCACAGGATTTACCCATACAGGTAAGACAAGCTAGACAGTCTTTGTCTCCGTACTGTAAATTTCTTATTGACAAACAAATTAAGTTTCAAATGAAATACCCACATATGCTTATATTTACAATGGATGGGATTAAACATGCTATTTCCACTAAAAATGAGGCAAAAAATCTGTTTCTTAAAGTTTTCAAGGCTTTACCTGTATCAGAGACTTGAATTGAACTTTCGTTGAGACTGGCATGCTGCTGAGGTCGGATCCATTGTTTACTGTATTCCCAGGACTGGATAATCCTTTGTTTGCATTTAAAAAGCTCTAGGCCTCTTCCAGAGTAATAAAACTGTTTGTTTTTGCTTGTCTTGATTACCTGCATTCATTTCCCATCATTTTATGGCTTTTACGAAGTGTTTTCGACGAGGAGGAAGACAGGAAGTGCCTAAAATGCTGGTGTGGGTGCAGATTTTGTTGTGACACTTCCGGGAGTCCGTCTGTAAAAGCGGTCCCCCGTCGCGAATATTTCACAGGGTTTCCAGGCTTGGGAAAACAAAGGAAACTGTCTTAACATCTTTTTATTCATTTAGCTTCAAAATAACACTGTTGTATGGTAAAGTAAGCACATAGGAATATTTTATTTGTTTCTCTTATACATGTTTATGTAGAATTTTGTGGTTATATTATTTACAGAGGGTGCAGGGATTTAGTAATGTTTGTATAAATATGCTTCTTATTATAGTTCATAATGTACTGTGTTAAAGAGATAATGCATTTTATATTAGTTAGTTAGTAGTTTGCTTTAGTATAAAACTATGATAGTGTGGGTTTATAACCGGGGATACCTGTATTTACCTATATATTTATTTTAACATAGGGTTGTATTTTAATATGGGTGTTTTTTTTGTGTGTGTCTCTATGCATGTGGTTTATCTATAGATAGCTAATCCAAATATTAAAACTTCCTTTTTTCAATTTATTTTCATATGTACTGTAATATTGCATTTGAATTTGATTTGCTAAAATATACTTGATTGGGGAGATGTAGCTCAATGCAGTGCTTGTTAGGAAATGTTTAGTTTAGGCTTTGTCGTAGTTAAGTTAGATTATATAGGTCTCAACTAAGGAACATGTTTGAAATTTTATAATGTGATGTTTTCCTGTTTGTTTCTTTTCTTAAACCTTCTCTTATTCTATATTACACAAGACCTATATATGTCCTGGTCCGGGGTTAGAGTGGGTAAGCACTGGTTTAGGACGGGATATATGGATTGCTTCCAGACTATATATGGTTTTGAATATACTGTATTTTTTTTAATCTTTTCTCTCCAAAACCTTTATTGTACAGTCAACCTTGGTAATGTGGGAATTTATTTATTTATTTTATTTTATTTTTATTTATTTTACATTTGTTGACCGGGCTAGTCTAGCTGGACATATTTCCATTTTCAGTAGAGGCCCGAGGAGAAAAGCTCCACAGAAGTAAAAAATGTATACATACATAAAAATCAAATATAGATGATAAGCCATTTAGGAAAAGGTTAGTAAAAACAGCAAAAATTCCAAAAATCTTCAAATAAGTTAGTCTAAAATTAATTACTTAGTACCACACACAGAGAAATTCCATACAACATCATACAGGAAATTAAACATACTTAGAGATCAGGATGCAAAGATAATAAGTAAAGAAAGTGGAACAAAAGGTGAGGGTAGGGAGAAAAGCGCAAGAGGTGGAGAAAGTAGGTTAAGAAAGTTAGCAGGGAAAGAAGCAGGTGGGGATGAAAAGGGAGAAGAGAAAAGATAAGAGGAGAAAAGAGTAATAGAAGAGTAAGAGAGATGGTTTGAGATAAGAAGTAGTAGTGCAAGGGTAATCAGGTTTACTACAAGGTTAATCAGGTTTACTACAGGAACAAAGCCAGTGGTTTTGGAGGTGTCGTTTAATGTTTTGTTTGAAAAGAGGCAGTGAAGAAATCATTGTTATGCTAGTAGGTAACAAATTCCATTTAGTACCAACAGAATTGGTGAAGAGGGAGTTACCAGCAGTATTATTAGATTTTATAGAAGTAGTCAATAGTTTACTTGAAGAGCGGAGAGAGTTAAGATTGCTATAAGGGATTAAGAGTTGTGAGAGTACAGGAGTGTTATTTGGTTGGTACAGTATTTTATGGGCCAGAATGAGTTGATGGATAGTAAGATAGTTATGAATTTCAAACCAGCCTAGTTGTTTCAAGATTCATTAGATTCATGGAATGTTAAAGGGCTCCAGAATTTAAAGAAGAGGAAACTATTGTTACATGTATTGTTGCAGGCTAGGGCGTGGTTTATTTTACTGCAAGAAATGCATTTAATGAATGATCAATGGGTCGATATAAAAAAAAAGAAGTGGATCAGAGAAATAATAGCATCGGAAGGCAAGTCAAATAGTGCTGGGGTAGCTATCATTATTAAAGACAAATATAAGGACAAAATTTTAGATTCTAATACAGATAAAGATGGACGATGGTGCTATGTTATTCTGGCATCTACCTTATTTGATAAACCTATTTTACTTTTAAACATATATGCACCTTGTAATGATCAACAAATATTCATAACATCACTGTATTCAATTTTAACACAATTTGATAGATGCTACGTAATTGTTGGAGTGATTGGAATACTTATCAAAATCCAAAGTTGGATAGATCTTGTCCACACAAAGCATTAATAAGCATGCAGTATTGGCACTGGATGATATTAAAGAAGACTTTCAACTATATGACCCTTTTCACTATTTAAACAATGCTAATAGTACAAATAATTTTACATTTTATTCCCCATGTTATAAAATGTGGTCCAGAATAGATTTCTTCCTGATTTCAAGAACATTGATTAGTTTAGAACCTATAGTTGTTATACATGCACGGTATTTATCAGATCATTCGAACATTTCGCTGAGTTTTGCTAAGGAGATAAAAGATGCCTTGCGGCAAAGAGGCTATAATTGGTCTCTTAATCCAAATCTGCTGAATAAGGAAGAAATAATACAGGAAATTACAAAGTATCTTAAAGACTTACTGGTTAGTCTAAAGAAACAACAATATGCTCCAGATATTGAATGGGCAACAGTTAAAACACAAATAAGAGGGATCCTTTTGCAAAAAGCTTATTATAAAAAAAATACTAAATAAAGATATTCAAAACTTGGAAACGAAAATTAAATTATTGGATCAACAATTGATTCAGAATTTTAATGAACAAACAGAGAAAGAACTATTTAAATGTCAGAAGGATCTCTTCTTAATACAAAATAGTAGATTAACATTCCAAGAATATAAGATGTTAGCGAGATATGCTAATCACGCTCAAGCACCATCGAGAGCATTGGCTAGGATCATTAATCAATCAAAAACACTACAAATTTTGGAAAAATAATTTAATAATAACATATATTCTAAAACAGAGGATATTATTAATATTTTTGAGAAAATATATACAAAAATTTATGATGGGCAAAAGGATATGTCCTTGCATAGAATCTATGAACAATTTTTACAATCAATTAAGTTTCCAGAAATAGGAGAGGATATTCAAAATGATTTAGTTAAACCGATATCTGAAGAAGACATAGTACATACAATTCAACATATGAAATCACATAAATCACCAGGTCCTGATGGGATGACAGTGGAGTTTTATAAAAGGTTTGCGGATATTTTTGGTAAGATACTTTCAGTTATATTTAACTACATAATTAGGAATACTATTAATGATTCTCATCTTAATGCCTCAAAGACTATTTTTAAGCATAAAGCCAATTCAGATCATCAAAACCCAGATAATTATAGACAGATATCATTAATGAATGTAGACATGAAAATTCTAACCTCCATTATAGCATCTAGACTGAAGAAAATCATGACTTATATAATATCCAAAGAACAGGCTGGATTTATGGCAGGTAGATAAACCAGTGATAATACTATTACATTACATACTATGATAACACATGCTAAACAAAATAATCTTAATATCTATGCCCTTATAATTGATGCACAGAAGGCCTTTGACAGGGTTGATACAAATTTTTTGTTTACTCTTTTACCTTATTTTAGTATATCCCATGAATTTGTTCAAATGTTGCAAATATTATATAGTAATCCCTATACTACACTGCGCATTAATAGAAGCCTCTCCAAAAGAATACAGATTAAGACTGGAACACGCCAGGGCTGCCCTTTGTCCCCTTTACTATTTAATCTTTATCTTGAACCTCTGTTCTTATATATTAAACAGAATGTCTATCATAATGTCCCAATAATTTATGGAACTAAAATCTTAATGGCAACTTTTGCGGATGATCTTAATATTTATTGTGTATCTCCAATATCTGACACTGACAAATTATTGAAGGCTGTTAATGATTTTTCATAAGTCTCTAACTACAATATTAACTTGGAAAAAAACAATATTTTTCCTTTAAAGACACCTAAACCTTTTTCGTTATTGCCTTTGGTTGGGCAGGTAACATTTAAAGAAAAAATTAAATATTTAGGTATTGAGTTTTCTACAGACAACAAAGACTTCTACAGTAATAACATTAAAACAATTTGGGACCAAATCATTTTTGATTTCGGGAGGTGGAAAAATTTACGATTGCCACTACTAGCAAAAGTTTCAATTGTCAAAATGAATGTGTTACCACGGTTACTTTATATTTTTAGGTCAGCCCAATTAATACTTTCGAAGACATTTTTTAAAAAAATTCATAAAGAATTAGCTAAATTCATTTGGGAACCAAAAAAAACCAGGATATCTTATGATAAATTAACAACCCCAAAAAATAAAGGAGGACTGGAGTTGCCTAATTTCGAATTGTACTACCTAATCGTGAACTCTAATAGAATTCCAAGAATTGCCAACTATGATACAACTACTACTAAGTGGACACCAACTTGGGTGATTTTGAATTATAAATATATTTTAAAGTTAAACATTAATCCTAAAGCAATACCCTTTTTAGGTAAAGATACTTTCAAAATTTATGGGATTATTGAACACGTTAAAACTAACATATTATCTCTACAAGATTTATTTCAATCTTTGGATCTGGGTCAGTATATGATGGTTTTTCAACCCTTTCATAGGAATCCTAATTTAAAATTGAACAATCAATTAATTGATCTCAAAAAGTTTCCACTAATAGTTAATTTAACTTTGATTGATACATACAAATATCTGGACCGCTCAGCCAATCAAATAAGACATGAATTTAACTTACCCAAAAATGATCTTGTTATTTTGAGACAAATTAGAGAACTTGCTATGAGCTACTTTATAAATTTTAAACCTGAAGATGAAAATGTTGATAAATGCTTTGAGTTGTGGCAAGCCCTCCAACAGGATATTAAATATATAACAACAACAAATAAATTAATTAAAGACTTTAAATTTCATGATAAAATTCTGTTATCCAACTATTGGGAAGAGAAAATTTTAGTGACAGACAAAAGTAATATGTTAAAAGCAATTGACCTGACTATCAAATCTACTTCTCTTCAAAAATTGATGTATACCCAGTTGATGATATGGAATAATGCATATTATACACACCTTACCCTGCATAAATTTAATTCTAAAAACTCTCCATCTTGTCCATACTGTAAAAATCAACCAGCTGGTTTTCTTCATATGTTCTGGAGCTGTAAATGCATATATAAGCTTTGGAATTCCTTTAAGATTCAACTTCAGAAGATGGGTTACCAAAGTACAACGTTGTCATGGAAATTTATGATTTTACATATTCCTCCGAAAGAACTCCCTAGATCACAAAGTACTATATATATTAATATTTTTCTGTTAATGAAGCTTTATATAGCCACTAATTGGTTAGACCCATCTAAAACATCTTGGGAAAGCTTTAGAGTTTTGGCAACAAGGCATATATTAGCTCATAAACTACTCAAGTCCGAATAATGAAAACATTAATAACCCAAAAATTTGGGAACAGATATTTAATATTATATTAGCATAATACTTTTAACTTGAAGGTATTCATATTTATATACTTGCTTGGAGAGAATTTTGTATTTAAACTGTATATTACTGGAAATGTTATTAACTACCTTTTCTTTTTTTCTATTCTTAATGTTTACATGGAAGCATTCTTGTAAATATTGTATATTTGTTTGGTGTGATAGTTAGTGATATTAGTTAGTAGTCTTTTGTTTTGTATTTTTTCTCTTAAAATTTTGTGTTTGTTTTTACTTGTGTATGAAAATAATATAATAATAACGATTTATTATGGAAAAAAAATGTTTCCAACATTGTTGTGAATGATCTTGTGAGGGTTGTGAAATCTGAAACTGAAATGTGTATAACTACCTTCTAACTTCTCTCTTTAATAATTTCCCAGTACAAATGTATGGTGCTAAGCTGAGGGCATACAGTGACCATCAGTACTTTTGAGAGGTATGACTCTGTGAATCTTTGATGCCTGAGGCCTACTACTTAATAATGGACACATATAAGTCAAAATAGTCTCTGCTGTCACATGTTCATGTCATTTCTGTAGAAATCTCCCACCTTTTACTTGCTTACACTACCAAGTAACAAAATGAAAGGTTATGCCAGCCAGTCATATTATTGCACAATACAATTCAGGTTCAACACTTACCTTGTAAATTCAGCAGGTGTAGTTCAGAGCTGATGCTATCTGATGCAAGCAGTACACAGCCAATACATGGGTAGGTAAAGCTTGTGAGAGTTGCCTTGCATCAATGTTACTATATGTATGTGCATAGGAGGAAGGTTTTAGGTCATTAGGTGGTGAATGAGTGTGCTATGCATTGTCACTTAGCCAGTGCAAGGGCATATTGAGCATGCCTATGTCTGCCTACAGTCACAGCAGCTGCTGATTCCCCTTTTGAGTCATCATCTGTGTTTCACTGTGATGACCTTGGCATTGGTGGTGGGATGTGTGCACCTTCCCCTTGTTGCTCCTGCTAAAGCTGTTTTCTCAGAATGATGTTGTGTAGCAATACACATACTGTGAATATTTCAGTTCATGTCCATGGAGTGTACTGCTGGGCTCAACAGATGTATCTAGGCACCAGAACCATGACTTCAGCAGCCCAAATACATGTTCTATATTTCTGGTTTGACTGTGTGCCTCTTATGGTGTTCTTCTGTGATTGTGTGTGCATTTCTGATGGGTGTCATCAGCCACGGTTCCAGTGCATAACCTGCATCCCCCAGTAAATGACCCTTTGGGATATCCCTCCAGCAAACATCTAAGACAGTTGGGAGGTGTGCCTGATATGTGAGTCATAGTAACTGCCAGGATTGCTAACACACATTTGAGATGATTCTCTTGACATTACACATGACTTGGCAGTTAACAGAGTGGAACCCTTTCTATTAATGTAGGGCCTTCCCTGTTCCTGGGGTGGTGCCTTAATTTCTATATGTTTGCAATCTATGGCACCCAGCACTTCAGGGTAGAGTGCTACAGGGTAAAGCTCCTGCATATTTCTGGTCCTATCCTCAGGAGTACAGGGAAAATATATTTAGTCACTGGCATGCTGGGGCATAGCATTCAAGAATTGATGGAGGCTCCTGAATGCTGATGCCAGTGACACTGCCAGCATGTCCCCTGTTGATCTCAGAAAGGTACCTGTAACTAAGATTCTAAGTGCTACACATACCTTTGTCTCCACTGGGCTGGGTACCCCTCTATTTGCCCTGGCTCTGAGGTGAGGATGACAGAGGTTGCAGAGTTCCTGTAGTGTGTCTCTGTCCACCATGTAGCATTTTATAATTTCTATATCATGTAGATTGTGATACGTCACCTGGGGTCTGAAAACTCTTCTCCTTCTTGTACTTGGTCTATTATTAGCAGCAGTAAAGACTACAGCCTGTTGCACATACAGGTGAATTAAAGCAACAGCATCCCCTAACATTGCTTCTGTACAGACTCCTTTCTGTGGCTGTAATCCAATAGGTTTTGGAATTTGCAGGGAAAACCAGCATGGAGTCTACATGTTTGCTTTATATTTTGTTGAATAGTTTCTCCATTTTGGATTAGTTGATTAGCATACAATTCAGCTGCTTAAGCTGCAATTAGCAAGCCATGGTGTTTTCCTTGTTTGTGCAGCTCAACACATCATGTAGAGGCTCTTACTGGATCTAAAACAGTGCGCTAGAATGTATGCATCTTGGCACAGTGCGCACACTGTGTAAATGGACCAGATAGGCTTTACTGAATCTGGCTGAAGGTGTTGGTTTAGTAAAACAATTATGCAATTTTTATCATGGGTCAGCGATGAATGACTTAGCTGCCTCTGTGTTGCAGTTTTCTAGAAGAATGGCTAAAGATGTATGTAAATGAATAGATTAGTTGTGGTTTTAATTGCATGCTGTGTGCAAAAGAAAAAGTTGTCATTTGCAAAGGTCAGAAGTTTAATTGGGCTATGTACGGGAGTGGTATTTGAATGTGGACATTACATTACACTCAAGTAATGTGCTGAAAATTTTCATGTATGAGAAACCGAAGTTGGCTGACAGTTTCCCTTCATTTCTAAAGATTAGAGGTATTTTTGGAATTTGCCTGTTGATCTTTTTATTTTATTAATAAGGAAATAAGTGGTATAGCAGTTTAGCAAGCAAGGATATGATATCATTAACAGTCATGGTATAATACATTTTTTATCAGTGGTGTAGGATAAGAGCTTTCAAAGTCTCAATACTGTGTCAAAAATGTATAATTCATCCACGTAAACAGATATATTTAACTGAAAATTAGAGCAATATTATTAAGTAGAACATATGTCATAATTCAGAAATGTAGTATTCCTGATAATATCAGTAAGATTCATTACTGTGAGAAGCTTCAGGACTAATCATTTTATTGCTGATGATAAAACCTCAGTTGCATTTTAGGCATTGAATATGCCAGTGTTTGACATCATAAACAATTTTGAAAACCAGGGATGCAAAAATACTTAAATGCTCTGACTCATGAACTTTTGAGGTATCATCTCAGAAAATTTGCTTTAATTCACATAAGCTCTTCAACTTAAGTAGCACACAGGTGCACTTGAAGATGTAGCACCAAATGTGGGGGTGAAATCCAGGAACCGCCATGAAAAAAAAAATGAAAGAAACACAGTTGCCATACCAATTCACACCCCAGAAGTTAACTAACAAGACAATGTCGTAAAATGCTTTCTTCCTCATGTGAGTATGGTAAATGCATGAAAAGGTCTCATCCTAAACTACAAAGAAAAATGCAATCCAGTCCAGATAAAAAAAATATGCCACATCCCACAAGGCACTGTGTTACATTATAGTCTCACCCCATAATATTCCAACAGTGTTTTTTTTAATGCTGATGCACTATTACAGATAAATACTTGTAGCAGACCTTGTATTAAAAGGATGCTCACCTTTTTTTCTCCTCTTTACTTTTGTAACAATGACATTCTAGTAAAATGACAGGGTACATTGGTCTAACTTTATGTTGCAAGTGTTTTCCACTGGAAGAAAATGGCCTGCAATGACCTGTTATTATCACCTTCAAAATGATGGATACAAAGGCAATCATTTGTAGAGAACAGACTCCACCTGTCTTATTGATTTTGTCTTTCTACAACTGGACTACATTTCCAGGGATCCCTGAATGTAAACAGAAGTTTAGACTTGGAAGGTGTTTTATTTCTTCATTGAGGGCGGTGTGCCTTCAGCTGCACCTACAAATGTGCTGCCATTATTTTCAGATGCATGGAAGGGAAGGAGAGGAACCATTTTTGAATTTCAAAAGATAACGCTGAACTCAGAGGAGCAGCCAGAGTATGAGCAAGCCAAACCTTGATTGTCATAATGATTCATTTAAAGAATCAGAGATCCTTGTCTGATACAAGGAAACCAGAATGGCAGAAATACAATGTAGTCCATATAAAAGTCATTGTTACTGTGGAGACTAGTTTCTTCCCAGGCTATCAATATGACATTAGAATATGTAATTGCCATCAGTGTTCTCATGGCAATTCCATTAACATGATGGGAAGCTCTGTCACATACATGAAAACAGGTTGCATTAGCATATGGAATTTTATTGGTTCACACTAGTTCAGGCCTGACTGAGGAGTATCCATAACAGGACAGTATGGTCAGCATTAAAAGTGTATTAATAGATGTACGATGGCTAATTTCACTGTATAAAATAACATAGACTATGTGATGAGTTCTACAGTATAGCATCTGTCATCCAATCAGTAGTTAAATGAGTTGCAGCCATAATTATTTTTTCCTCATTTGATGATGTGTTGTTTCTAGCATGAATTCTTGTGCATCTTATTATTTGTATGATCGCTTAGATAATGGGTAAACTATATATTAAAAATCAAAAACAATGAATGGCCAGCACAAAAACCAGTGAATTGATCATTTATTAGAATATCATAATAAAATCTTACACCAGCATACCGATTTCAGCACAAGCCTTCTTCATTGCTGGATAACAATACAAACATATCTGCTCCCTATTAATATAAAGACATTCAGACACTCCTCCAATATACCAAAGCCAATTAAAACATCTCATTCAAACCAGGGGAAAATAACGCCCCTAGAGTCATAATCCAAGTATGTTCCTTTTTATTTAGCAAATTATGCCAACCCAATTTATTAGAACCACCAATACTAATATGGTCAATAGTAGTAAATCAAAATTTGGAAGTTAAACTTAAATTTACTGCTATTGAAATCTAAATTTAGCAGCTAAAAGCATCCATTTGCAGGAATGTTCATAAAGCTGATCAAGGATTACACAGAAACACTCTATAAGAGAAAGATAGTTATGTTGGAGGTATTAAATGAACTCGGAATGAATGGAAAGCTTGCATGATTAAAGTACCCTGCAATTCTATAAGTAAAGCAGGAGGAGGAATGGTTCAGGAAACACTATATAAAGAATGTTCAAAAGCTTGAAAAAGGTATTACAGACATCTAAACAACAAGGGCAATAAAAATCTGAATTGAATATCAGACATGGACTGAGAGAGCAACCTTAGATGTAAGGGAGGTGATTGGTGGACATGCAATATCAGATGTTTAAACTCTAGCAGTTAAGAGGAAGAAAAAAACAATAAGTGCAGTGGGGTTGCATGCCAGTAAGAGATATACAGGATATAGACACGTCACAAATACAACACTCAAGGAGATTATAAGAGAAGAAGGTGGAAGGCAAGCAAGTGGAAGAGATATGTCAAAGGGACAGAAGAAGGAAAAGCCTCTCCCAAGGGAGATTTAGGCACAACAACAAAATAAGAAACCAATAAGAGACAAACATAGGTAATCTGTAAGGAGATGGAAGGATAGTGCATTGGATTCTTCTGATAACTCAGAAATGAACTGCTGGATAAATGAAGGACTAAACAAGATGTTGGGAGGCCTGCACGAAATGCATATGTAGCCATGTGTAAAAATCAAAATCCTGTCTATCCATAGCATTGGAGCAGTAATTCAGTAATTGCAGTATATACACTTCTGTTCTTGTGTCTACACACACACACACACACACACACACACACACACACACACACACACACACAGTTGACTGCAATGATAACAGAACCCCTACCTAAGTATATTGACTACAGAACTCAGTACTTTACACAAGCACCACAGCACAAGTCTGACTTTTATAAGACTGCAGGCCAACTTATAGTGGATGACATCAGCAGGCCATGTTGGAGCGTAGATGTTGAGAGGCCTGCATAGCTTCATAGGTTCAGAGAAGGTAACTAACCTAATGGCCCTATGGCATTTAAAAGCCTAACTGTGTAAAACACAATTACCCTTAATGAGCATAGTTAGAAGATCAGTGCTATCAGAGCAATTTTGTGAGCAGCACAAAATGGCCTTGTCCATGAGGGACATAGGTGCCACATCAGAGGTGAATTTACAATCACCCATCCAGTTTCAAGGTTGCACTTGAATAGATTCATTGAGGAGTGTCAATCGCTGGGAGATATTTTTGTCTTCCCAGAATGTTCTGTTTATGTCAAAGGCTAGGTTGAGATCCTTGGAGCAAGTTATTCATGTCCCATTTGATTTGCAGATGTCCAGCATTTCCAGCAGTGCTGGGTCTGAGATTCCTCTGTAGGCCAGGCATAAGTCACCTCTCAGCAGCCTCCATGATGCTAAGTACAATGACAGGTCCTTTAATCTTTTCATGTATGTCATGTTTTGGAGGCCCTGGATTCTCCTGGTCACAAACATTTGTTATTTTTTCTCCAGCTGCTGAAGGTATCTTGTGAGGTACACACAGAAGGGAGGATTGTACTCAAATACTGGTGTGATAAGGGTAGAGTATAGCAGAGGTATGACCTCGCTGGTCTTGGGTGTGATGGCCTTATTTATGAGGTGTGCAATGTAGAATGTGTGTCTCATCACTATGGACACTTAGTGATTGAAGTGTAGATTGTTATCAACATGTATTTCCAAGTCTCACAACACTATGTTTGAGCTTAGAAGGTTGCTATGTATATCATAATTATCAGGGGTAATTAATTTCCAAAGGGGACAATGAGGCAGTGCTTTAAGGTTCAGTCAGTGAGTTTGGCACCAATGATTTGTCTATGTCAGCCCCTTCTGCAAAAATGTTACCATCACTGGGGGACTCTATGTGACTGCATCCAGTTAACATTCATCTCCAAACCTGGTAAACCACAAACCATATACCTTTGCCTGGGCTTCAGAGAAATAGTTTCCAAACAGTTGAGGGCCCAGCACAGATCCTTGTGGTATTCCACTGCTAAGTGGTCTGGTGGTGCAGATGCAGTCTCCAACTTTGACAGTGTGTGTTCTGTCAGTGGGCCAGCTTGCTTATCCATGTATGTTTGGGTTAATTCCCAGATGGAGATTTTCTTTATGATACATGAATGGGAGATAGTGTCAAAGGCCTTGGATATATCATCATAGGTGGTATGTCCTGTTATCCCTCATCCAGGTCTTTGGGGTCAGTATCAAAGAAGTTCACTAGGTTTAATAAGCAAGATCTACCCTCAGCAATGCCAAAATGGGTCAGGTTAAGTATGTTGAAGGTCATCTATGTCCCTGTGGATGAGGTCCATCCTGATTCCATCCCTAGCCTTGCAGATAATGCATTTTAGGCTTACGGGTCAATAGATTGCATATCACATAACATTTGATATTAATTTCTGCAGTGTAGGTGATATATATGTGGAAAAAGTATTGAGACACCGGGGTTGTGGTGCTTGGGGAGAGGCAATACATGGCTGTATTGTAAATATGTGACATATTGTTAGATAAGGCCTTCAGTGTGTTATGTTTCCACATGTAATTTCATGTCCTAGACAGGAAATAGACAGTAAACAGCAGTTATACATAATATTTACTTTTCCATAGAGCGACTAGTAGCAGGTTTGTGTCTTGGTTGGCAAAGTGTGTGTTTATGCAATATACACATTTCCATTTCTATTCATATTTGCACATAGCTAAGCAGTGCACAAATGAGAGCCTCATTGCTAAAGTCTGAAAGTTAGTACTGAGTCTATGAAACACACCTGCTGCTTAACTGCCTCTGTAGTAGCAGGTGCAAATGGATTGACACATTACTTTTGAGCCCAAATTAAACTGGGTTTGAATCCAGGTGTATCTAAAACTTTTAAATACTTCTAAATAAATATTGATAATACAATGACATTAATTCTTTACAGTAGATCTGTGCAGTATATTGGCATAAAACAGCAGGGTTAAGTGGCATTGTGTGGAGGTAACCACAGCATTTTGATGCTGCTCACTATTGTTGTACACCGATACACACCTCCACACAAATATGGAGCCAAAAAAGGGAAGGAATCCATTGCTTTTCTGCTACTTATCTGTTTTGCAAGTAATTCTAATTTTTAACCAGATTAATGGACTAAAATGGGGTAGATATAAAAGTGGTAAACTGTGGAGCAAGCAGGAGGAAGAACAAAGGGAAAGCAGTGCAGGAATGCACAGGAGGGAGGTAAAAAAGAACCATAGCTATCCATTTCTTTAACAGTGCAAACTGAAAATATGTGCAGAATATTAACTGAATTTGGACTATCACCTCCACAAAGAGGAGTGTATACAATGTAATCATGTTGTATAGCCAATTGTACCAAACTGAATGTGTCAAAAAGACAAGTGTGTGAAATGGAGAGCTATATATGGGACATTTTTTTTGGGGGGGGACAGGTGCCCATTTTTTTCTTTTTGTTATTTCAGTAAGAGGGGAATGTTGGGGAAGAGACATATGTATGTCTGTGTCAGGTACATTGGGTAGGTGAGGAAGCAATTGCAAATATACAAGACACTCAAAACAAGAGACAGGGATGGTGATGGACACAAAAGGTCAGGGGACACTATGATTGGGGTGAGGGAGAAAACAACACAGGCCCATGCCTGTCATGCTTGGAGACAGTGAGAGTCGAGTCCTCACCCACTGGAGTGTCATCACTGTCATCTTATTCCCCTTGTGGCTGGAGTGCTTGATGTCTCTTCCTCCTCATCCTATGGACCATGAGGGAGAGCATCCTCTCCATCCAGCATAGGTGTACACCAATGGTGCAGTACATGACACTTCATACCATACCTGACAACTCTCATCTCCTCTGCCACTGCTGCTGGAGGGTACCACATCACCAGCTTCCAGGGCAGGACTGCCTGAGGGAGCAGGTATTGCAGGGACAGCAGAGGAATTGCTGCCAGATTGGCTGCCAGACATGATCGGGCATCTGTGCTGTAGCAGGTGAAGTGGGGGAAGGCCGATCCACTGGGGCTGGCCTACCTCACTTTGCAGTGGAGCATTTAGTGATGTGGTGCACATGGATGGCAGGAAGACATTCTGATGACATATAATAGAAAATAAAAAAGAGAGAAAAGGATGGAGTGAGAGAAAAAGAGATACATTTTGTGCCATTTTATGTGGCATACAATACATAAATACAATTATACAACTCTTTTTAAGTATTACATTTAAGTGTATCTGCTAACAGATACACACTATCCTACAGATTACTGATAGTAATCATTGAAACGTGCATATATTGCACATATATGTGTTCGATTTATGATGATTACAATTTACAGCAGGGTATTTGTGTCACTGGTATAAAGTTTAATGTAAATATTATTGAAGAGATAACATTATTGTATACTTGTGAATTGTTATATTTGAACCCATAAGCTCTGACTACAGTCTAATATTTGGCTCTTACAATTGGTTTGTGCTGCAGAGTAATACATGCATACCTGCTTTTACAGGGGTCTATATTAGATGATTGACGGTTTACTACTTCGAATCAATAAACATCGATCACTGCTGATCAAAGTAGTAAAATGTTGAATCATCAGAAAAAGTATTTTAAAAACAAAAAAAAAATCAAAGAAAAGGGTGTAGGCACCCTCCCAAACCCCAACACTTAAATATACCTTCTCTGAAATCACACTTGAATGGAGTACAGTGCGGAAAGGGAAGATTTCCCTTTCCTACACTGTAGTGCGATCTCAGAGTTGGTATATTTTAGTAGTGGGTGGTCTGGGGGGTGCAGCCTCCCATGTTGGGGGTGCAGGGAGCTTGTCCCCCTGCTTTAATGTGTCAGGGTAAATTTTCATATTTATTTATTTATTATTTTTTTTAATTTCGAAGTTACAGTACTTTGATCATATGGTGTGAACCATATGGTATTAGATGTTCTGTAACTTTGAGATTATAATATAGACCCCTTTTACAGTTGGGATATGCATGCTCAATTTGCTACATCTCTATAAAATACCAAAAAAGCTATCTTTAAATTTTAATGCTACAATAACACTTCTCTTTTGCTGCAGCAGTCCTCAGTCTCTCCAGTTGAGCAACATGGACCTGCACACTGAAGTCACACTCCCTGGCAGCTGGGGAAAGAATAGAAAGAACAGAAGAGGATTATGCATACCACCCTTGCCTAGATTAAGCTTTCTAAGTCTTGCAAGTACTCTGTTTCATACTAACACAATGGTGGTATGTCTGCAGTCTCAAATTCCTCCAATGAACCCTTTTTCTCATGTGTAAGTCATTAAAATGATGCCTACATTGTTCTCCAGTGCACAGGATACCAGTGGCACTAGATGCAGCCTAGGCCAAACTATTCTACACCTCAGACTTGTACTGGGATCCAGAATAATCCCCCTCCCAAAGCCTTTGACTGCAGTGCTTTACCAGGAGTCCAATAAATATCCTGGACTCCTGGGCACCCCACCCCGTGCCCTAAATCTGGCACCTTCCCCACTAATACCAGCCATGTCTACCAGCAGAACCAGAACTAGAGCAATGGCGACTGATGCTCCTACCCACAATTCCAGCTGTCATGTTTAGTGGTAGTGTGCAAACCTGAGCAATGTATTTACACAATGTTAAGTGGAGAGCATCAGTGCCAAGCAGGAAGGAAATAAATAATTGCAATTGGAAGGTTAATCTCACATTTGCCCTTAGTTTGAGGGGTATCTGCTGATGTAGCCTGGAAATATATATTGGAAATTGGAAGATAACTGTTAGGTGAGTTAGGTTTTGCAGGCATGCACTGGGGGCATAAATGTAATGACTTGACACATTTGTTTTTACCTTTATACACTAAGAAAATTGATTTTACACTGTGGCATTCAAAACTAGACATAAGGGGCAAAACATTTTCTTCTACAGCATTGATTTTCCATATTTATCACGAAAGAGGTGCTGCTCAGACATAGTCAGGAATCATACATAAATGCAGGTAATAGTATGAGCTGTTGCACATGTATGTGTGTGACCTGACAAAGTTATTGGATATAGACCCCGTTGTGTATGTGTCTTCAGCAATCATGAAGCCTATGCAAGCCCAGATAGCAGAATTATACTTACAAAACTATACTACACAGTATACACTCAGTCATACAGCTGAAAACGCAATAATGGAGTCTCTTCCCTCATACATATAATTCATATCAGTTCCACTATCTAAAGTGTTATATGTGAGAGACAATATAATGGGAAGTGGAGCAACAATAAAAGTGCATAGCATATTGTGCATTAGAACCCAGGACAATGTGTATGGCAGATCTTCACCTACACCTGTTGCCACAAGAGTGTTGAATACGACTTGTCTATTTTTTAGTTGATTGCTATAAACTGTACTGTCACAACAGTAAGAAAAAAGGTTGTATGCCTTGTACTAGAACTCAGAACCATCTGTACTCCAGCCCCACACTTCACCTGATGCCTCAGAACTAATTATATGATGCTCCCTACTTTACTAATCATTCTTAAGGTCGTTGTGTCAACCACCATGCAAAACCACATAGCAGGTTTGTGTTGTGCCCAACAGAATTTATTTAATGTATCCAGTTTTTATTTTTGGCTCTTTGGGTCCTATCTGCAGGTGTCCTGTCTGCTTCTTGAGTGGTTCACTTGTCCAGTTTATGCACTGCCATACTTTGAGCAAACAAGATAAGCACAGCCAAACCTGACATTCATTTCCTTCATTTCCTGTAATTGTGCTAAGTGCTACATCTCACAAACACTGGCTACAATGAAAAAAAATAAAAAAAATTCAAGGAAGAAAAGAAAAAAAGAAAAAGGGACAAGTAGATGAAAAGAGGAAAATCAATCTATGACATACGCACTAGAAAATGTTGGTTCACATGAGATATACGTATCTACATAGATCGGGATTTGAACTGTCACTCCAATAAACCTTCAGAACACAGGAAGGGTGCCTTATCCTTCTTTGCCACACAAAAAGCTTTGCAGCAAGGAACAGAAATCATTCTGCATACAACCAACTGCAGCATCATCTACAGTAATATTAAACCATGCAACTGTTTTTGTGCATTTATTATTTTTGGATGTAGTGCACTAAGTGATCACACAACCAGTTATGATTATTACTTGCAAATATATAGCTCTGTCTTACCTCTCTGTGTTTGTTGGCTATTTTTCTCTTATCTGACCAGTAATCTGAGACTTGCAGTCTGTAAGCCATTCTATATCACTGGCCTTTAAATGTGTGAGATTATTAAATATAATAAAATCATATGCAGTTGCCAACAAATGAAGAGAATGTTGGATGTTAATGAACTTTGTAAGTCTAACCTGACACACCCAGTTGATGTATGGCAGCCTGCAGTGCTGTTTTGTTTTCCTTCTCCCAACCAGTAATCATTCACAGTTGAAATTCATTAACAAACTAACACTGAAGGGCTAGCACTATGTTTACATCAGCTACACAGAGCCAAGTATTTCAGATTCAGCAATTCTAATCTGTTCACACCTCATTTGCATATTCACTGTGCTAATAGCTTTGAATCTACACCATGCAAAAATGCTGCCATTTTGCTAGGAAAACTGAAGGTGTGGAGACTTGTTTAAGTGGTGAACACAGAGAGAGACTATTACGTTGGGTTATATCTTCACAGAGGATTACTGAGCTTGAGAAGGTATGCTTGCATTTTGTCAGCTACATACTGCATATACTGCAATGAAATTAAAAAAAATCTGAAGCAAAGGCATTTACACTTTTATCTGTATGCATTAGAAGTGTAATGATGCCTTTTGCATGCTTGTCAAGACATTTCATAGGTATGCATGATTAGCAATATCTTAAAATATAATGTTCTGTGATAAATATGTATACAAGTTTCAGGGACAGTTCATTTGATAGAACTTTTGACATTTCAAAGATGCTTTGTTAGCAAAATGTGACATTTGCCTGTTCTTTTGGGGGAAGGGGGGGGTAAAGCTGCATTTCTATTATGGCACAAACAAGGATTTGCTGCTATTGTTGCTTTCCTTTTTTTTTTTTTTTGCATCCAGCCTGTTGTTTCTATTTCAAATCTTTGGACTGCTTTATGTTTCTCCAGTGGGTAATACTGAGATGCTCCCTTTTCTGTTTTATCTGAGAACAGTTATTTTATAGTTATGTGATACTTACATGTATTATCCTTCTGTTGTTTTTAGGACATCTAGGACTATGTCAGCCAGGTGTCTTAATCCTCAAAGACCACCATTTGTTGATGCTAAAAACCAAGTTATCATCAATGCTTTTAGGAAACATAGTGCCTTCCTGCTTGGGAAGGGGATGGGGAGATATGTCATGCAGAATGCAGATTTGGCAGCAGATCAACAACAATGTTAATGCTATGGGTGGTCATGCCAGAACATATGAGTAGATGCACCATAGAGCCACTGTCATGATTACATCTGCACAGAGGAGAGCAGCTGCAGTGGGTCATGACTGGATGGGTACCAGGGGTATCCTGCTATAGAGATGTCACTAACACCAAATAAAGAGTTTCAGTCCACTGTCAAGGATCCAGGAAGTTTCCAGGAAATTGCAGAACAGGGTGTCCTTGACACTGGAGTGATGGTTTTGGGGGCAGCAAGCATGTGCCAGGAAGAGCTTCCAATTAAGCTTTGGTAACTCAATTGTTGAATACTGTTGTATAGTATAACAACTGAAATCAGTATGTTACTTCTGTTTCACACAAATTTATTTTTTTTGCAGAGGGGACTGAAGATTACTACAGTTAACAACACATTCTGATTGATTAGCTTAGTCTGGAGTGTCATCCAAGTTCTTGTTGAAAGCATAATTAATGGATGTATAAAAGGATAAAAGTATTATATCATGTCTCTGGTAATTGTGATGATGTCCTTGTCTTTTGCTTAACTTCTTCCATGACCATCTGGCTTGCAGAGGATACCCTCATCTGCAGATGGTAAGCCAAACATTTTATGTCAGCACTTATGAGCAATTTAAATAAATATTTTAGTGTGTGATGTTGATGGCAGAACTGTTGTGTGTATTGCTGTCCTGTCTAATAGTGGCAGCACTGTTGTCTTGTTAGCATATATTGGACTATAGTAGTTTAGGCATTAATTGCTCCTGTGCTTGTTGCTTATTATTACAGGTAATCCTGACAATGGAAGTGTGTGACTTCTCCCACCTGATGTCAGTATATCAACAGACTCTGATAATGTTGGTAGACAAACAGAGGCACAGTCTGGGGGGTGAAGAGGTTGAATCTGACACTGAGGTTGAATTCAGCCATCCCCTGTAATTGCAATGGACACAGCCAGTAGGTCTGTGCCTACTCATTCCAGTGAGCCCTCAGATATTGGACAGGTGAAGGGTGATACATTTGATCAGGGAAGTGTGTTTACTGTGGATTTAGTGCCTGTTGACTCTGGCCATAGCCAAAGTGTGTGTGAAGTGCCATGCAGGAGGTGTGCCCGGAGGAGGCCTGCTGTCCACCCTCCACCTGATCCAGGGTGCCTCTTCCTCTGCCATTCAGCAAATGTTTAGAGCTGTCATGCAGGCGCAGGCATGTTCCTATAGGTGCTCCAGAGAAATGCTTAGGGTTATAGATGTGGCATAGGCTGACATGAATGACTCCCACTACCATGTTGCTGATTCAATGGACTGGATGAATGACATGTTGAAATGAGGGGTGCCTGTGATGGAACATCTGCTGGGAGGGGAATGGCATCCTCGTGGGTGTAGGTCAGCCACAACATCTGCTGTTAGGCATTGTGGCCATTCACTCACCCATAGTGGTAGTACTTCCACTGCTCCATCAGTGGGTGAGCTGTCCACTCCCAGAGATGGCAGGCCATGGGGTTATGGTCCTGGGTGTCCTGATGAAATGAGCTTGTCCAGCTGACATCAGTTAAGTTCAGGTAGCACCAGTGCATCTGACTGTGGGAGTGGAAGTGTCAGTGCAACTCCTGGCAGAGCCAGGTCTAGTGGTAGTGGGAGACAATAATGAACTGTCACCTCTACCATGCACAGCTCACACCTGTCCAACATAGCAGGATGAAGAGCTAGCACAGAGCTTGTCTGTGTTCATGCAGATACTCACACACCAATTTCACCTGGAGGACCCCTACAGAAAAACACACACAACAGGTACATGGTTCAGCCGTGAAGCTTAAAACTCATTTTGTTTCACTGGTCATTTCCTGGTTTATCCAAATGTCTGTATGCTTCTCTTTCTTAACTCACATGCACTCACTGACCTTTTGTGTCAGCCTAGGCTTCCTGCCGCCCTCCACCCACACACACACACACAAAACACCTTGTGCAAATGAAGATAACTGTACCATATCCCTATTTTGTATCTTTTGGATTCAGGGATACATAAGCTTTGTTTCCAGTGCTCAGGGTGCATAGCTAACTTAGTGCTTAGCATATCAGCATTTGTGATATCAAACCAGTAACTGTACTTTTGTCTTATATTGGTCTAAGAAAGTTATACAGTTGATAGCATCAACATTTCCCAACTTTATTCTGAATGATCTTGTGAGGGTTGTGAAGTCTTAAACTGCAATGAGCATCATTACTTTCTAACTTCTCTCTTTAATGATTTTCCAGTACACTCGTATGGTACTAAACTGAGGGCATGCAGTGACAATCACTACTTTTGAGAGGTATGACTGTGTGAATCTTTGATGCCAGAGGCCTACTACTTAATCATGGACAAATATAAGCCAAATAAGTCTCTGCTGTCACACAAGGTCATTTTTGTGCAAATCACCCACTTTTTACTTGCTTACACTACCAAGTAACAAAATGCAAGGATTTGCCAGTTATTCATATTATTACACAATCGACTCCAGGTTTATCACTTACCTAGTAAATCCAGCAGTTGCAGCAGTTTTAGTTTAGGGCTTACGCTGTCTGATGCAAGCAGTACACAGCCAATACATGGGGAAATAAATGTAGCAAGAGTTGCCTGGCATCAAGGTCAATATATGTATGTGAGTAGGAGGAAGGTTTTAGGCCCTTAGGTGGTGAGTGAGTGATGTGTTGTGTCTTAGCCAATCCGAAGACATATTGAGCATGCCTAGGTTTGCCTATACCTGCAATAGCTGCTGCTTTCCCCTCTGACTTCTGATCTGCGTGTGGCTATGGTGACCTTGGGATTGGTGGTTTGATGTGTGTTGCTTCCGCTTGTTGATCCTCCTAAAACTGTTTTATCAGGATGATGTTGTGTAGCATGGCACACACTGAATATTTCAGTACATGTACACAGACTGTACTACAGGGTTCCCCAAGATGTATCTAGGTACTGAAACCCACGACTTTAGCAGCCCAAACACAAGTTCTGTGATATTTCTGGTTTGAGCATGTGCCTCATTATGGCATTCTTCAGTGGGCGTGTGTGCATTTCTGATGAGTGTCATCAGCCACGGTTCCAGTGCATCACCTGCATCCCTCAGTAAATCACCCTGTGGGATATCCCCCCTAGCAAATATCTGATACATTTGGGAAGTCTGACATAATAACTACAAAATTCAAAGAATAAAAATAAAAAATAAAACAAGGAGCTGCACTAAGTTCTGACAACCAACTTTTTACTGATGTTACCTCCTGGTACCTCAGCTTACACCTTCAAGGGATAATTGAACATTAGTACCTCAGCTTATGCCTTCAAGGGATAATTGAACATCATGATCACAGCTTATTTATACAAAATCATCCAATTAAAGCCATTACATCATTAAATTCTTTAAAGAGCCAGAGTCAGAACCTCTGTGAATGGTTTTAAAGTGAGAAGCTACAGGACTTTCCAACCGATTATGCCTGATATCACCTAAATGTTACATGATGCATTTTTTAGCAATCCTTTTCATTTGGCCAATATACCATTTGGTTGGTATACATCCACATCTAAGAATGTATACCACACCATATGAATAACAATTGAACCTATTCCTTGTATTATATATTCTATTGTTGATTTTCATACCATTGAGGTTCTTAACTCTGGAACAAACCTTTACAGTAAGGAAAACATCCTGTGCACCACCGTGTATAGATGGCTTCCTGTTATTCAGTAGTTCCCTCAAATTGAGGAACCTACTGTATGAAAAAACAACCCTGTTTGGAAAATTTTCACTGGTATCCCCACCTTGTAAAACTATGGGCCAAAGATTATCGACCAATCCCTTTAAAGTCTCTGAAAAAGGAGAAAACCTACTCAGAAAAAAAATTCTTTCCTCATTTTTTCCCCTATTTGCATCATGCCAAATCTTAACATTTTTCCTGGCAATCCCCCTTTGAACTTCCACTGCGCTATGAAAACCTTTAACCCTCATCTCTGCTTTATTCAATACATACTTCTGCTACCCTCTAACCATTAATCTGTTTCTAACTTTAGAAAATGCCTCCTCCAACCTCATCTTATTATATGTGTTGTTGAAAATACGTCTGTACTCCCCATAGGGTAAAGACTCAACTAAATGCGAGGGATGCATGTAACTAACAGAGGTTCTGACTCTTCCTTGTTTTTTAGTATGATGGCCAAGCCTATTTTCCATTCTGGTGATAATTTCCAACAAAAAATACTGTCTATGGAATCTAGATTTAATATTAACTATGATACATTGCATCCTTGTGGTTTAAATTCAGAGTTAAATATTGTTATTTAATTTGCTCTTCTGGGGAAATGTGGTGGCTTATATGTTTAAACAGTTGGTATGTTTAAACTGTTGGTATTATGTTTTACACTATTACACTGGCACTTTAAAGAATTTAATGATGTAATGGCTTTAATTGGATGATTTTGTATAAATAAGCTCTGATCATGATGTTCAATTATTCCTTGAAGGTGTAAGCCGAGGTACCAGGAGGTAACATAAGTAAAAAGTTGGTGGTCACAACTTAATGCGGCTCATTGTTTTATTGTTTATTTTTTACATTTGGGAGGTCTGCCAGATATGTGAGTTGTGGTAACTGCCAGGGTTGCCAGCACACACATTCAAGTTGATTCCTTTGACATTACACATTACTTGGCAGTCAATAAAGTGGAAGCCCTATCTATTTATGTAGGGCCTTCCCTGTTCCCTGGTTGATGCCTCAATTTCTATATGTGTGCAACCTGTGGCATCCAGAACTTCAGGGTGATGTGGTATATTGTAGAATTCCTGCATATTTCTGGCCCTATACTCAGGAGTACAAGGAAAGTATATGCGATTACTGGCATGTTGAAGCATAGCATTCAAGAATTGATGAAGGATCCTGGATGCTGATGCCTGTGACACCCCCAGCATGTCCCCTGTCAGTCTATAAAAGGTACTTGTAAGTAAGATTCTTAGTGCTACACATATCTTTATCTCCACTGGGATGGGTTCCCCTCAGTTTGCCCTGGGTCTGAATTGAGGATGACAGAAGTTGCAGAGTTCCTGTTGTGTGTCTCTTTGCACCCTGTAGTACTTTACAATTTCCACATCATGTAGGTTATAGTAAGTAAAATGGGGTCTGAAAACTCTTCTCCTTCTTGGCCTTGGTCGATTAGAAGAAGCAGCAGCATAGACTTCAGCCTGTTGCGCATAAACATGAATTAAAGCAACAGCAGCTCCTGACATTATTTTTGTGTAGACTCCTTTCCGTTCCTGTATTCCAGTAGGTTTTGGAATTAACAGGGAAAACCAACACTGAGTCCGTATGGTTGCTTTATAACTTGTTGAATATCTTCTCCATCTTGGATTGGTTGATTAACATACAATTCAGCTGCTTATGCTGTAATTAGCATGTCATGGTGTTTATGTTGTTTACACAATGGTGCACACTGCTTACTGAATCCAATTTTGTGCTACTCTGCATGCTTTGCTGCGTGATGAACACATGGTGAAAATGGACTGTGTAGGCTATATTAAATATGGCTGACTAGCTAAACATAAAGTATTAAGGCTTCTTATACTAATTGTATTCTATACAGATATAGGTAAATAGCTATTGGGTGGGATAGATGTCGCAATGCAAACTACTGAGTTTTTTTTACAAAGGGTAGAAAGCAAAAGGTTGATATAGTTTGTCTTTCGGCTTTTCCTGGTTAGGGGTCACCACAGCAGAACTCTGGTCTGCTAATGATTGGCAGTAGGTTTTTACAGTGCTGAGTTGCCAGCTCGATGCCCAGCCTTCAACGAAGGCACGCCCATTCACGCATGTCTTTTGGAACGCCACTCGACTGCGGGGAGGACATGCAGACTCCACACAGAAGGCACTCCCCACACTCCAGTCGAGAATTGAATGGGAGAACCTCTTGCTGTGAGGCAACAATGCTACTGCTCCACCACCGGGATATAAAAGGTTGATATAATTATATAATTGTTGTTGTTTGTCTTTTGGCTTTTTCCGGGTAAGGGGTCACCACAGCAGAACTCTGGTCTGCTAATGATTGGCAGTAGATTTTTACGAAACACCAAGGTGCCAGCTCAACGCCCAACCTATGAAGGCACACTCATTTACGCATGCATGTCTTTCAAATGCTACCCAACCACGGGGAGGACATGCAGACTCCACACAGAAGACACTCCCAAGCCAAGCCGAGAATTGAACGGGAGAATCTCTTGCTGTGAGGTAACAACGCTACCGCCGTACCACCGTGGCATTTCTGATATAATTATATAATTATAAGATATAAATAAAATTAATAGTAAAATAATTAAGATAGGCAAAGGTAGAAGGTGGAGTGGGTGAAGACAGAGAGATAGTTGGTAGCAGAGAAGAGGAGAGCAGAAGTGTATTAGAAGAGGAGGAAGAAACAAAAAAGTTATACTTACCCTAGAGCTGTACCGCTACACAGCTGGATGCTGAGAGGTCTTTCTTCAGATGGTCTTTGAATGCCGGATGGTTTTCAAGAAGCCTGACAGCATGTGGGAGGGCATTCCAGAGGGTAGCTACAGAATTTGAGTATAAGGAGGCTCTTGATGCACTTTGGGCTTTAGAGACAATGAGACGTTTGTCCTTAAAGCAAAGAGCTTTGGGACAGTGGTAGTGTTGAATCATGCCTTTTAGTGCCAGATACATATCAGGGAAGTACTATGTATTAGAGTATGAACTTGTAGTAGGTGACTATAATGGGACCAATGCGGAAGTTCAGTCAAACTTAGTTGTTTAGGGACAGAACAGTGATGAGTTCAAAAGGGGCAATTTTCAGCAAACTAGGTTATTTTATTGTAGCATTGTGCCAGCTTTGTTTGTGTGGATATTGTAGGTTAGTAAAAAGTGGCGAGGCATACAATAGGGTAGGTAGGAGATAGACTTTATCCATGGTTTCTCTAGTTCTGTCTGTAAGGTATGGTTTTGTTCTATACAAGAAACTGAGCTTTTGGTGTTTTTTTTAATAAGAATTTGGGAGGGTAGGTCATATTTTATGTTAACATAAATTGTGACTCCTAAGAGTTTGGTGTTAGGGACCTGCTCAATCAGAGCATAATGAAATGATTTTGACAAGAGTTTTGCTTTGAGAGAATGTTTTTGGTGTGAAAAGCCTTAATTTTGTTTTTTTGGGAGTTAAGTGGGAGATGTGTGTTGTCTAGCCAGGACTTTATGGATCCTTGAGTAATTTCTTGAAGTTTTTGTAGGTTAGAGGTTGTACAGATGGGTGAAGAGTCATCTGCATATTGTGCAAGTATGGCGTGCTTGGAAGCAGTGTGTAGATCATTTATAAATATGTTAAACAGGAGGGATCCAAGTAGAGAACCTTGTGGCACTCCTACAGTAATGTGTGGAAATGATGAGTATTCTTGCTGCCACCTGACTGATCAGAATCTATGTGTTAAGTAGCTCTTAAACCAGGTTGTGTGTGTGGGGGGGGGGGCAAAGAGAAGAGTTTTAGGCATAGTGTTTGGTGAGAAATGGTGTTGAATTCCTTGGACAGGTCTAGGAATAAGGCAGATACTAAGTTTCCATTATTTCTGTTTTCATTAATGGTATCAAAAAAGTGAAGTAAAGCAGTAGTGGTGTAATGGTTTGGATGAAACCATGTTGTTTGAGGAGAGATGATGTTTATGGTAAGGTATTGAGTTATTGGGAATGGAAACACTTTTCTAACACTTTAGATAATGGTGACAGGATGGCAGTTGGTCTGAAGTTGGTGCATTCAGCAGAGGGTCCTCCTATGTGAAAAGGAAGTATGTATGCCTTCTTCCAAATGTCTGGGACATAAGATTTAAGGATGAATCTGTTTAGTAGTATAAATATTGCACATGATAGAGCTTCAGGGGCAATTTTTAGTAATTTGCGAGGAAGGTTGCCTGCAGCAGAGCTCTTAGTTTTTAATCTGGGGCACATTTTCTTACAGTATGTTGAAGAGTGGGGCAGGTTTGACTGAGAAGTGAGCTTCCAAGGGAGATTGTTGCTGGTGGTTTGGGGGGTAGGGGTTGATGGTGAGGTTGTCTTTGATAAGTGAGGTTACCGCTTGAAAAAGGTATTTGTTAAAGTTATTAGCAACTATTGATAAAGTGTATTCTAGGGAGGGAGTGGGTTGTTGACTTTGGCCTTGATTTAGATTTTAGACTGATGACCAGAATTATTTAGGATTATTTTCATGTGACTGCTGTAAGTTAAAATAGTGGATTTTTTGTCAAGCCTTATACTGACTGGTTTTATTTCTTATCTGTCTGTAGTGTACAAGTTTTTTTTTTTTCTGGCATAAAATGCTTTCCAGGTCTTGTCTCTAAGCACCATTAGTTGCCTACTGTTTTTAAATAACCATGTTACTGGAAAAAGAAGAACCCCAAGGAACACTTGAGAGATATTTGAAAAAATAATGAAGTTAGCCCAGTAGCTATACATTTCCAACAAGCACATAATAATGATGCAACAGGGTTACAGGCAACAGTACTAGAACAACCTTACAAAGATAAAATAACGATAAATGATATAAAAAGCCAGCTAAGAAGGAAAGAATCAATTTTCATTTTGAAATTTAATATGTATTTCCCTAAAGGCATGAACAAAAAATGTAACTGGGAATATTTTATATAAGATGTTCTCTTAAAAAAATGTTAAATTGATTTATTGTTTAATTTACTAGATTGATTGTTTAATTAGCTGGCAATGATGTATAAATAGAGAGTTAGATAGGGACTAGATATACTCTGTTAACTCATTCCCTCTGGTACAGCTCTTTTGAGTGTGTAGCTTTAACTCCCAGTGGGCGTGGCTTAAGCCTTTAAAAAATTAAGTTATCACCTTACAGTTCTAGAAAATACTCATTGAGAGAGGTCAAATATCAATACAGTTGTGTTTACCATCACATATGCTTCAAGACAAAATATCCTGGTACCTTGTATGTAACATGGTTTTGGAATTATTAATGCAAATATGAACAATCAATATTTGATGCCTAGAGGAGCAGTAGGAGTTAACTGCAGAAGACGCCTGGAGGAGCACTCGGCTGTAATGAGTTGAAGGCTTTCAGCCGAGGCACTAGAGAGATAAGTTTGTGTTTGTGGAATCTTGCTTGATTAAAGTATTTTGGAATTAGTTGGCCTCTTCTTTGTGGTTTATCTGGATTTTTATCTTCACAAGTGGTTCATTGAGGTTTGATGGCCAATGATTCTTTTGCATCCTTGCCACATTTATTCAAAGAAACTGGCTCTGAATCCTCATGAAGGTACATAGAGAGGTTCCTTGTTCAGACTGGAGATGGAGGAGGAACCTCAGTGCAAATGGAGAATCGTGAGGGTGAATTGAATGGCCAGAGAGAGACAGTACCTAATGTATTTAATAAATAGGAATAAGAAAGAAGAAAGCAATGCTATAACCCATTTGCAGCTGTGGGGAGAAATATCAGACTAGCTGCTACTCCAGAAATTCAGGTACTGTTTGATAAAATGGAAAAATTGATATTTAAAGAGACATATGTGTATTAAAATGTGCGAAGTCTTCAGAGATGTCTAGAATTAAATATTACACCAAGAGGGTTGCATGCTATTAAGAACCCTTCCACACTGTTTGGTTTTAGCCTGGAGGAGAATAAGCAGTTTCATGCACATTGGGTAGCACCAGTTCACAAATGTAGTATAGAATTGATTACCATTCTAGTACAAAGAGAACACTAAAAAGGCAAAAACTTAAAGAAGAAACTAAGCTATTGTGCAAAGACAGTTTGCAGTGTACCAGCTCGGATACCTTAGAACAGTATTTTAAAAATGTAAATGAAAAACTGTCTGCCCATGAATAGAGAACTCATAGAGAGGAAAGGATGGAAACTTATTCATGATGTGGGTGATTATGAATGCAACCAAGTGTTCATGTTGGTATCCAGGCAACGTAATCAATGGCAGAAAGTGAGGTTTCAAAAAGAACAGGAAATAGGAAGTCGTCAGCACGCATCACAGATAGAAAGTACAGTTTTGTATACAGACTATGATAGTAAGGAGTATCAGGAGTTTCCTAAGCTGTCGACAGCCCAAAATGAGGGTTATATACAAGAGTTTGTTTTCAACAAAACAAAAGCAAAAAGTTAGTAAAAAGATTGTGGAATGGCTCAAAAGTAAATGGAACTAAGTTAGAATTGACAGAGACAGTTCCTGCTATTTAAGGACATAAAGAGACTGTATTTTAAAATTGTGATTATGTTGTAAATTTGTCAGGGTATGGGTTTTCATACCCAGAGATGAATGTTTTGTGCAAAGGTCTGAAATGTGTTCCAACATCGTTGCCAAGATTGTATGAGCTAAAAATAGAAAGATTTAAATTTATTCAGAAATTTCATTTGTTTTATCATTTTAAGGAGAATAATATGTGTATATATAATGTTAGCAGTGATACAGATATCGATAGTAATAATGAAAGTTTTTATTCGTGCAGTTCTGATGTGGAAGCCCGTGCATATAATAGATTTAACACAGAAGGTTTGTTATGCAAATGTGATTTCATTCCCCCATTTAAAAATGACATTATTCAACAATTTTCAACTTCAGTGAAATATAGTATGGAAAAGGAATACAATAGTTTTTTTTTGAAAAAAAAAAAAACAAATTGAGTATTACTTGACTAAAGAAGAATGGCAGAGTTTAAATAACTTAAGTCATAGAAGAGACCTGATATTTAAGCCAGCTAACAAAGGGAGAAAATTAGTGGTGTTATATTATTCTCAGTATTTACAAATGTGTTATAATCACTTAAATGTAGAAATGTATAAAAAAGGTAAATATAAAAACATATTATGAGGCAATAGAAGAGTACAAAGAATTGCTGAACATAGGTTTTAGATTGGATTATCTTTCTCTTAGGGATATACAGCATGTGTTTGATAGTAAGCACTGTTCTATGGCTTATTTTTTCTGTGTACCCAAAATACATAAAAGTTTAAGTAATCCACCAGGCCATCCAATTGTATTGGCCTGTGTGTATTTCACTCACAACATTTCTTGTTTTCTTCATCTATATTTATTAACAAAATAATTAAATTTGCCATCTTACATCAAGGATGTTTTTGATTTCACAGAAATAATTAAGGATGTATGATAGCAAGAAGATAGATATTTTGTAATTGTGGATGTAACAAGTCTATACACAAGTATTAAACATTTACATGGACTAGAGGCAATATTACATTTTTTGGGTGAGAGCCCTAGCATACACTATACATTGGAATACATTTTGTTCTGTTTGGAAAATAACATGTTTGAAATCAATGGAAAATTATTTAAATAACTACAAGGGACAGCCATGGAGGCAGCATTTGTCACTATGTACGCAAACTTATTTCTGGGCTACTTTGAAAGTATTTATATGTATAATAATAAGTTTTTTTTAGACGTGGTGAAGTAGTTTAGACACATAGATGATTTAATTTTAATTTTTGTTTGGGGGGGGTTGATAGGTTGACAGAGTTTATACAAAGCCTCCATAGAATTTGATTCAATATAGGCTTTGATGGCTTGCAATTAGGTAATAAAGTTAATTATTTAGATATAACACTTGAGAGGATGAATGATTGTATCATTAAAACAAAAATATATAGGAAATTTGAGAACTTTGATTATATTTTGGATGGAAGTAGTTGTCACCCACCCCACACCATAGAATTGGTCCCTTGTGGGGAGTTTGTAAGGTTGGAAAATTATGTAGTGAAAAAAATGAGCATCAACAAGAGATAAACAAGACAGCGCAAATGTTCATAAATAGGGGTTATAAAACAGATTTAATTAATGAAGTGGTGAAGAAGAGGAACAGGAAAGAAGATAAAAAACAGTATAAGGAACAAGAGAAAGGCAAAAATTTAATGAAAGAAGACTTTGAAAATTTTATACATTTTGTCACTAAGTTTACGCTGTTCTCAGATCAATTTAGGGACCTGATAAAATATTATTCGGGTATTTTGGAAAGAGATGAGCAGTTCAGTTTTTTGAATGATAAAAACTAGGGTTTTCCTATATGAGCGAGAAATATCAAAGATTTTTTAGTTCATGGAAAATTCATTCCCCCGGTGTTAGTAAGACAGCAAAGGGTGGTAATACAAAATGCATAGGATGCCAATATGTAGTAAGAAGCTTTCCCCAGATTAATGGCAGGTTTCAAGCACAAGGTTGTTTTAGTTGCAATAGTGAGGGGGGGTTATATATGCATTGAAATGCCCCTGTGGAAATATTATATAGGGAAAACTGAGAGGTTTCTCAACCAGGTTGAAAGAACACTTGAGAGACATTAGAAAAAATAATGAAGTTAGCCAGTAGCTATACATTTTCAACAATGACATAATAGTGATGCAACAGGGTTACAGGCAACAGTCTTAGAACAACATTACAAAGATAAAATAATGATAACTGATACAAAAAGGCAGCTAAGAAGGAAATAATCTATTTTAATTTTGAAATGTAATATGTTGTTTACTAAAGACATGAACAAAGAATGTAACTGGAAATGTTTTATATAAGATGTTCTTTTAAGAAAATCTTTTAATTGATTTATTATTTAATTTACTAGATTGTTTAATTATTTGGCAATGATGTATAAATACAGAGTTAGGGAGGTAGGGACTAGATATACTCTGTTAAAAGCTTTCATCTGAGGTGCTAAAGGGAGAAGTTCATGTTTGTGGAATCTTGCTTGATTAAAGTATTTTGGAATCAGTTGGCCTCTTCTTTGTGGTTCATCTGGATTTTTATCTTCAGAAGTGGTTTGTTAATGTTACTGGATTAAGTTTAACTTTGTTTTTTCTCCTGGTAGGTGCATATTTGCTCAGTATATTGGCAAAAATTTTATTAAATTCAAGGGTGGTTTCATCTAACTGAAGATTTTTTTTAACATATGCATATTGCATTGCTTGAGAGTGAAGATGAGACTGTCTACATTAAAATTGGATAGGTTACACACATTCTTGTATGCATGATGTTTGATTTGATTGCATACAAGCCTGTTCACAAAACAGGACAGGTGGTCACTTAGGTTTTTATATAGTGTGCCATAGTTAGAGATATTATTTAGTTTAGTTGAGAAAATCCAATCTAGAGTAGAGGCCTTAGAGGAGGGCTTGTCCAATCTAGAGTAGAGGCCTTAGAGGAGGGCTTGGTGTATATGTGTGTGTGTGTGTGTGTGTGTGTGTGTGTGTGTGTGTGTGTGTGTGTGTGTGTGTGTGTGCACGTCTATGTGTGCATCTATGTGTGCAAATATGTGTTTGTAAATCTGTACAAGATATATAAATATATATTTATTTCTTGCGGCCCTGCTCTACTGTCAGGTGGAACACTAAGCCTAACCTCAGAGGTACCAAAACACCTTTCACTCACTAGTCAATCCTAAGTGTGACCTATTTTCCTGCTCATATAAATTTACCTATCACTATGCACAGACAATTTCCCACAGTTTCCCGAGCCAACTTGGTTGACATGGGCATCCTGAGAGTGTAGCAACTGCCTCTTATTCACCGACAACCCTCTACTCCTAGTCCACGCAAACACAACATGTGAGAGATGCAACTATATTAAGAACCATGAATCCATGTTCTCACACACCAGTCAGTATATATGACAATGAGCAGGTTGTCAGCATGCAAACCTCACCTCCTACATCACCTAAACCCACATCACACATACCTACCTATGCAGAGGTCCTCACCAGAAACACACCTAAAGACCAGTGACTTCCCAAACACAAACACAAGCATGCTACACATAATACTTCCTTTGTAGAACACAGTACACATAATAGCTCACTCACCAGTGTCTCACCAGTCAAACCCTTAAAGCAAAACACAAAATCAAACATATTAGTAATAGGCAATTCCATCGTGAGACACACTGATGTCCCTCTCTTCAGGTTGGATAAGGAAAAGGTCACAGTCAGCTGTCTGTCAGGTGCCAGGATACACCATATCACACATGCAGTCAAGTCTCTCAGCAACAGATATTGTTATGACTCCATCATAGTCCATGTTGGTGTGAGTGACTTGAGATATACCTCTCTGGACTATATGAAGAGAGACATGACTGAGCTCTCGGACTATGTGTCTCAGGCAGGTATGTTCCTAGCTGTATCCATCATTTTACCTTCCCCTACAATGATGCCTCAATACAAACAGAAAATGATTGACTTCAATAATTGGCTTAGCTTCTGGGTTCATTCTAAGCGAAACACTATCTGTCAGTCTGGGATGACATGATCGACAGACCTCTATGCTTTGCCAGAGATGGTCTTCATCTGTCACCCCTGGGATTTTGGCTACTGGCTGAGCATCTTGCCACCTCATAGTGCCTTTTTAGGTAGTGTCTCAAGGACAAAATTCCTAATGTTAAAACTCCATCTAAAAACAACCTCAAGGTAATGCTGCTAAATGCTAGGAGTCTCAACATGAAACTGCACTCACTAGAAGCTGTCCTCACCTTGGAAGAGGCAGACATTTGTGCAGTCACAGAGACCTGGTTCAAGGCTGTGGAAGAGCACCCCATCCATAATGGGTTACACAACCTTTGACATGTTCAGACCTCAAACTGAAGGCATGAAAACTAAAGGAGGTGATATATCAATATTCATTAAAAATAAACACACCTCCAGATTGGTTAAACATTATGATTCCCTGGAGACACTTCAGTTGCAGTTAACTGTTGGTAGGGCACCTATTCAAGTCGCTGGCAGCTACAGGACCCCCTCCATGAATAAGGACACCCATTCTGCCTATTTGGATCTACTTGAGTCTATCAGGATACATCCAAACACCATGGTTTAGGGTGACTTTAACTACCCATCCATTGACTGAGTAAATTACTCGTGCTCAAACTCACTTAACCAAAGGTTCCTCGACTTCATTAATGCCAATGCTCTGGACCAGCTGGTTGACACCCTCATAAGGGATGCCAACATCCTGGATCTGGTGCTTACCAATATGGGGTACAACTGTTGTACCCTCACTGTGAAGTCCTCCCTGGTGTGATCTGTGCACAAATTGGTCACATTTGAAGTAACTATTAAACCTACCCCCCCCCCCCAGCAGCAACTAAACTAAAAAAACTTCTCCAAAGCAAATTATAACCTCTTACAGGATGGTATAAATAGCTTCACTATACCTCACTCCCCAGATAGAACTGGCAACTATGCAGAGCTCCACACCAGTGCTTTATACAAACATCAATATAACTGCATTGACTCAACCGTATCTGTTAGGACCAAAAAAAGCTCCTCAAGGAAGAGCAAACCTGCCTAGTGGACAATTGCCATTAACAGGATTTACAATAAGAGGAAGACATTTCTGTCTAAAAGTAAGAAGGAGCGAGCCCTCCTAAACTGGAAGTACTCCCTCCTCAGCTTAAACAAGCAAAAGGACTTCTTGTGAAGTCCTCCAAAGCAAACTACAAGTCCAAATTACCTTCCTCAACAAAGGACAACCACAAGGCATTCTATAGTCACAGCCGTAACCTAAAAGGAAAGACCCAGATTTGTGCAGAACTGGTAGTTAATGATACCATATATACTGAGCTTGTGAACATAACTAATCTGTTGGCTGACAGGTTCTATGAATACTTCACTACCCTGTCCCTGCCACACATACCCCCATGATAACCTGTCCCCTACCTTGTATCTGTAAAGAGCAGTTTATAAATGCCCATTGGGTACTCTTTTCAATCATATTATAACCATTGGCTTTATACCAGCTGAATGGAAAACAGCCACTGTTAATCCCTTGCACAAAGGTGGTATTTCCACTGACCTAGGGAACTATAGGCCTATTAGCCTAAGTAGCCTTATCTGCAAGGCCAAGGAGCAAATCATCATGGACATTATCACACTTGACCCTACTTAGTTTGGATTTGTCAAAAGGAGGTAATGCCTGTTAAACCTGATGGACTTCTTTGAGATAGTCAACAAGGCCCTGGACAAGGGGAAATCTGTCCATATAGCCTACCTCAATTTAGCCAAGGTGTTTGACACTATCCTCCATTCAGGCATCATTGGCAAACTCACCCAACTAGGCATCAACTCTTATATCATTAGCAGGGTCGCTAACTGGCTCACTGATAGAAATCATATAATCAAAATGGGAGAATCTACCTCCAACAGCAGACCTGTAACCAGTGGTTTTCCACAGGGATCAGTCCTGGGACCTCTACTATTTGGAATCTATTTCTCTGAAGTACAAACAAATACTAAAGATGTGTAGCTGACAAAGTTTGCTGTTGACTGCAAACTGGGAGTAGTCATAGAATCTCCAAATGATGTCAACATCTTACAAGAGGGTCTTACACAAACAAATGATTGGTGCCAAAGTCATGGCCTTAAACACAATGCAAAAACATGTATTATCATTCCTTTCTGTAAAAGTGATGTTCCTGCTAACTACCACATCAATAGTAATCCGTTAGGTACGCACTCAGTGGTGAGAGACCTGGGCACACAAGTTGGCAGCAACCTTACCTTTGATCACTATATATATATATATATATATATATATATATATATATATATATATATATATATATATATATATATATATATATATAGGATAACTACAGAATATAGAAATTCCACAATCCTGAGATTATAAATCCTGAGGACCAGAATCTTGAGATTGTGGAATCTTGAAATTAGAAAACAATAAAACATGAAACAAACTATTCTAACCTGTGTGCAGGGGGGCTTGCACCCCCCCACACCCCCTGTAACTTAAATATACCAATTCTGAGATTGCACTACAGTGGAATGAATTGTAAAATTCCCGTTCTGCACTGAATGGCAATGCCCATTCACTACTTTAGAGATTCCGCAATCTTGAGATTCTCGTCCTCTGGATTTAGAGTCTTGGGATTGTGGAACTTCGGTATTCCGTAGTGATCCCATCTCTCACTCTCTCTCTGTATATATATATATATATATATTTATATATATATATATATATATATATATATATATATATATATATATATATATAAAATAAATGAATATTACATAAGACACTGGACAGTGCTAATCAAAAGTGCAAGTCTAATCTGCCTTGGCTAAAGATGAAAAGAAAACTATATACAAGTTTAGAAAAAACTGTAAAATACTGTAAAATAACATGCCAAGCTAAGTGTATGTGAACAAAACCTTATGGGAAGACAACCTTTTTCTTGTACAAAATGCCAAAATGAGAGTAAGCTTACAGCTTGAGTTATGTGGATAAAGTGACTATGAGTAGACTGTAGCATGTTGAAAGAAAATTGATTATTTTGGCAACAATCTGAAAAGGCAGAAGATCATGTTCCAGCAAGGCCTAGTAAGGACCTAAGACACTCTGTGTTAGTTTAGAAGATATGTTAGAAAATGAGTAAAGTAAAGGAGTCTGCTTTACATGAGTGAAGGACAGGTGTGGAGTTCTTCCTGATAGAGAGGTAGACATTAAGACAGAGGTGTTTATATAGGAGAGTGTATGTCAGCAAGGCACCCCCAGAGTAATAAGAAACAATCCAGCTCTGAAAAGACTGATGAAATGTTATTTCCTCTTTTTCATTTCTCCAAATCTTTTGGGTTTCTAATGCCATGATAGGAATGGAACCCATCCCAAAGTCAAAGTACGATTAAAGTTCATGAAATTAATATTGTTTCATTCTTTGATGTCAACTAGTTGTGCTCTTCGCAGCACCCACAATGTGCCCAGTAATGACTACTCCTGTAATTCGTATGGAGTTACATGTATTAGTAACATATCTAAATAGGATTGTAGACTTTTTTATAGGACCTATTGCTCCTACTACTATTGGAACTATCTGTGTAGCTTTCTTCCACATTGCTCTCATTTCTGCCTGCAAATCCTGATATTTTATGACTTTGTGTCTCTGTACGTAGTCACTAGGTGTGATCAATGCTACTTTTGTCTTCTTTTCCTGGACCACTATATCTGGTTTCTAACGTCTATCTTTTGAACGGTTTGTAATAGATGATCCCATGAGATGTAGACTTCATCATTTTCTACAATGCTTTGCGGCTCATATTTCCAATGTTTTTCAGCCACTTCAATCCCATACTGTTTGCACAATCCCCAATGCAACAATCTCGCCATATTATTATTATGTCTTTCAGTATACAGTCCTACTGCCATTAGTATGTCACAACCAGCAATGAGGTTTACAACTGTTTCCAATTCTATTTTACAAAACCTACATTGGTCTGTTTCTCCCACATGTTCAAAGGACTTTGTAAACTAACGTGTACATAGCCAACTATCTTGGGCCACCAATATTAAGCTGTCATGTCTTGGTTTAAATTCACCTCTCCTTAACCATTCCTGTGTTCATTCTTGATCAGCATGAGGTTCTTCCAGAAGTTTTCTATACTTGCAACTCGATTTATGCTTTTTCCACATCGTTTGCCTTCTTATCTGGTTCTTCACCTCATATTCTTTCTTTTGTTTTTTGGCACATTCAGTTGCTGCCTGATTTTTATCTACTTGTGGTTTGATTTCCATTCCTGCTTGACGCCGATATGCTTCTGATAGCCTAAGCAGGGAAGTCATCTTAGATTTATTCTCCTCATGTTTCTAAAACATTCACTATGTTTGGGTCTTGTGAGGTCAGCAGATACAGTATATGTGGAGTCCCATGATTGCAGATCTATACATGTAATCAATTTCAAGGAAGTCCATCCCTTCTTCTGATCAGGGAATATATAAACTTGGTATGCACTGATTTTTATAAATCATTTGGTGAGCATGAAGCATCCTTCTTGTTTTCCTATTTAGTCTATCCAACACTTTTTGGAATCAGTCAATCACTCCAAAACTGTAAGTTAGGACATGAAGAGCAAATTGGTTTATAGCTTGGATTTTGTTCCTAGATGTCAACGCTGTTTTCAGGACTAATTTAAGTCTTCTGAAGTACTCCTTACTAAGTTTTATTTACATTTGTTCATATTTTATTGTTGATCCTTCATCACTTCCCAAATATTTATATACTCCTTCTTGATCAAGTTATTTTATATCACATTCTTGTCCCAAACTGATGTTTTCTTGGTGTTGCATTTTTCTGCTTTAAAGGTTGCTTCTGCTTATATCATCTGAAAAACTTTTGACAACTTGCAGTTGTGCTTTCAGTTCCTTGTCTGATGAGCTATACAGTTTCAAATCATTGACAAAGAGAAGTCTCTGCACTTTGTTTTCTAGGAACCAAATTATAGCGATGACCTAAGCTGTTAAGTAGACAGTTTAATGGATTAAAGGCAAGGCAGAATAGCAGTGGTGACAGAGAGTCACCCTGCAATATCTCCCTTTAGCCCTGAAATAATATGTTGTCCTTTATCATAGCTTAATTGCAAAGTGGTCTGCCACTGTTTTGTGGTCACTGTAATGTAGGCGATCAGTGCAGGGAGTATCTTATACATTTTTAAGCACTCTTTTATCCATGAATATGGGATACTGTCAAATGCTTTTTTGTAGTCAATCCATGCCATACTTAAATTTTTCCTCTTTTTACAGTTTTCCACTATGACTTTATTTAACAACAAATGACCCTTTGTTCCATATGACTTTCTTTTATTGCCCTTTTGTTCTATTGCCATAATTGAGTTTTCTTCTAAATGACCAACAGCATCAATTCCAATGTACAGTTTATATGTCATCAGAAGGCAAGTTATTGGTCTATAAATTTTAGGGTAGCTTGCAGGTTCACTCTTAAGTAAGAGCTTTGTTTTTCCTGTTGTTAGCCAGGTTGGTGTCTGTTTTGGGTGTGCATATAAATAATTTGGTACTTACTTATTATCGTAACCAGATTCTCAACGACTCACTACTGATATTTTCTGGCAGCCCTTCAAGCTATTGTTTTGTTTGGGAAACCAGCAGGCTACTAAGAACACGTTTTAAACTGTATACTTCTTCATCATCCTGTTTTTTTTTTTTTGTTTGTTTTTTTGGTTGTTAGTGAAGTACATATGTATATTTCTGTCACTGTATTTTTATTAGTAAATACTGCAGTTCTTCCACATCTCCATTTTCTGTTTTCTCACAGAATGTCCTTATGTTTACCTCATATTTCTCGTGATGGTCCTAATAACATGTTGGGTTTTCTGGCGGTTGTTGAGGATTGAAGTCCATAAATAATGACATACCTTTCAATGTACACTTCATATCATACAAAAAAAAAATGCATGCGAACACAAACCATGTTATTCTGGCAAGTTTCCAAATGTTTATACTAAGTTTCTGTATCCATAAAATGTGTGTTACAAACATAACATCATAAAAAGGTTGAATTTCCTTCTCAAACGAAACGATACTTTGAACGGCTGCCAGAATATATCAACAGTGAGTCGGCTCGCTGAGAACCCGATTGCGATAATACACAAGTACCAGTAATTCTTGCTCGTGGTTAAATCTTCATGCAAAGATGTTAATACTTTTAACCAGAAGTTAGGTACTAATCTGGGCCTAGGGTTTTCCAATTAGAAGCTTTTCTTAACTTAGTTTTAGTGTCTGTGGTTGTTACTTCATCCCATTTCATGTCTCGTACCTTTAAACTTCTTATTTTTTCTTTTATTTCTTCTCTCCATTTAGCATCTTTGTTATGTTCCACAGGATCTTCATAGATACTTCTCCAAAATGTATCTATTTCTTCTTTTTTTTGGTGGTCTTTCAGTTCCTTTTACCTTATTTCCCAATCCTCTATAAAACTTTTTTGGGTCATCAATAAATTGCTTATGAAGAGAATGAGAGAGAGAGAGAGAGAGAGAGATGGTAGGATGATGTGGGGATAGTGAATCAGGAAGTGAAACAGATTAGCAAGGAGGAAGTAAGGACAACTATGAAGAGGATGAAGAATGGAAAGGCTGTCGGTCCAGATGACATACCAGTGGAAGCATGGAGGTGGTTAGGAGAAATGGCAGTGGAGTTTTTAACCAGATTGTTTAGTGAAATCTTGGAAAGTCAGAGGATGCCTGAGGAGTGGAGAAAAAGAGTTTTGTACCTATTTTTAAGAATAAGGGTGATGTACAGAGCTGTAGTAACTACAGAGGGATAAAAATGATCAGTCACAGCTTGAAGTTATGGGAAAGACTAGTGGAAGGTAGGTTAAGAAGGGATGTGATGATTAGTGATCAGCAGTATGGTTTCATGCCAGGAAAGAGCACTACAGATGCAATGTTTGCTCTGAGAGTGTTGATGGAGAAATATTGAGAAGATCAAAAGGAGTTGCACTGTGTCTTTGTGGACTCAGATAAAGCATATGATAGGGTGCCTAGAGAGGAGTTGTAGTATTGTATGAGGAAGTCAGGAGTGGCAGAGAAGTATGTAAGAATGGTACAGGATATGTACGAGGGTAGTGTGACAGTGGTGAGGTCTGCAGTGGGAGTGACAGATGCCTTTAAGGTGGAGGTGGGATTACATCAAGGATCAGCTCTGAGCCCTTTTTTATTTGCAATGATGATTGACAGGTTGACAAACGAGATCAGACAGGAGGCCCCATGGACTATGATGTTTGCAGATGACATTGTGATCTGTAGTGATAGTAGGGACCAGGTTGAGGAGACCCTGGAGAGATGGAGATATGCTCTAGAGAGAAGAGGAATGAAGGTCAGCAGGACTAAGACAGAATATATGTGTGTGAATGAGAGGGAGGACAGAGGAATGGTGAGGATGCAGGGAGTAAAGTTGGCGAAGGTGGATGAGTTTAAATACTTGGGGTCAACAGTTCAGAGTAATGGTGAGTATGGAAGAGAGGTGAAAAAGAGAGTACAGGTAGGGTGGAATGGGTGGAGAAGAGTGTCAGGAGTGATTTCTGACAGACGGGTACCAGTAAGAGTGAAATGGAAGGTCTACAAGAGGGTAGTGAGACCAGCTATGTTATATGGGTTGGAGACGGTGGCATTGACAAAAAGGCAGGAGTCAGAGCTGGAAGTGGCAGAGTTAAAAATGTTAATATTTGCATTGGGTGTAACAAGGATGAACAGGATTAGGAATCAGTATATTAGAGGGTCAGCTCAGTTTGGACGGTTTGGAGACAAAGTCAAAGAGGCGAGATTGCATTGGTTTGGACATGTGCTGAGGAGGGATGCTGGGTATATTGGGAAAAGGATGCTAAGGATGGAGCTGCCAGGTAAAAGGAAAAGAGGAAAGCCTAAGATAAGGTTTATGGATGTGGTGAGAAAGGACATGCAGGTTGCTGGTGTGACAGAGCAAGATGCAGAGGACAGGAAGAAATGGAAACAGATGATCCTCTGTGGCGACCCCTAACAGGAAGAGCTGAAAGAGAAGAAGAAGAAGAAATTGCTTATTTTGGACTTTTTCTTTATACTTGTCTATGTATCTTCTAAGTTTTTCTGCCTGTGCTGAGATTTTTAGTTTATTATTTGTGATAGTGCATGATAGATCTTGATCTGTTCTAATATTGCGCATTGCTTTTATCACATTTATCTTTCTGAGTATTTTTGTTGATCTGTTCCCTCTTCTATACGCCTCTAATAATGACACTTCTTATCTTAGCTGCTTTATGTTTTTCTCCGTTCGATACATCCATGATGGTATTCGATTTCTCCCCTTTTTCTCCCTCACTATCCTGTGTTCTTGTGGTAGAACTTCATCAGTTATTAATTTAGCTGCACAGTAATATATCCTGATCACTTCTGTTATATCACTTGAATCTCTATGGAGAGTCCTAATTACCGTGTTCATTTGTTTTATCAAACGTCTGACCTTTTTGGTTTTATTGACCTTCTGCAGTCTATTTCTTTTACTGATCTTAATATGTCTATCTACCTATCTTTAATAAGTCAAGTAACTCTTCTCTTAACTTTGTTTCTTCTAAACTGAGGGCACACTTTTTGTTTTCCATTTCCAGCAGGCATTCTATATAAAGTTCTATTGCATCTTTTTGTGGCACATTCTCTTCAATTTCATCCTGTGCCATCCATTGCTCTGTCATATAAGAACTTGCTGGTCTACCACTCCTCAACATTAACTGCATCAGAGTTTCCACAGTTTCCTGTTCCTTCCCTTGCTGTCCAGCTTTGAGTGAATGTTTATACTGGTTTTCTGTGGAAGGCTCCAGAATGTCTTCATATGGCACCTGGCCAATTGCTTCTCACTCCTCTGGTTTCCCCTTAATTTGAAGTTCCATTACTCTGTCTTGTTGTGGTGCTTTCTGAATTAGAATTTCTACACTGAATCCTTCACTTTCTGGACTGCGGTGGTGGTGCTGCGGTAGCATTGTCGCCTCACAGTAAGATGTTGTCCCATTCGATTCTCAGCTAAAGCGTCTTCTGTGTGGAGATATGCATGAATGGGCGTACCTTAGCTGAAGGTTGTGCATCAGAGCTGGCAACTCAGCACGTAAAAATCTACTGCCAATCATTTGCGGACCAGAGTTCTGCTCTGGCGACCCCTTAACCGGGAAAAGCCGAAAGACACAACAACACTGAATCCTTCACTTTGGAGGTATGTCATGACCTCAAGTTTCTATTTCTTTAGCTTCTCCATTACTGACCTCCTTTTCTACTATTTCTCTTTGTCTTCTTATTTTTTGTATTGTAAAGTTTTCCATATCCGGATTCCTTTGTCTCCATTTCTTTTCAAATTTCTTTGGTGCTGCTTTTTTTTGTATTGATTAGTTTTGCTTTATCCTTCTCATAGATATTACACCATATTAAATCTCTTTTTCTTTCCCATGTTCATATTTCTTCTTCAGATGTCACCTGATCTTCCTGTTTCTCCTTACTTTGGGGACTCGTTCAAGCAAAGTTCTTCATTAGCACTCTTCAAGAAAAATCTTGATGAGTGGATGGGAAAAAGGAAATACACCCTGGGGATCACTTCTGTGTCTCTGCTGGACAGTGGCACAGGAAAATAACTTTCTTGGGTGGTGTAAGCTATGGAACCTTGCTGGCTCGGCTTACTTAGGCCCTTGGATCGATAGCATAGTACCTACCTATGGACCTATGTAACCTGTGTTACACCTTCTACATCAAATCCTTCACTTTGCAGGCACTCCATAACTTCAACTTCTATTTTTTAACTTCTACTTTACTAATCTTTTTTCTACATTCCCTCTTTGTGATTTTTTTTATTGTGAAAATTTCCATATCTGGATGACTTTGCCTGTATTTCGCTTTGAACATCTTTGGGGCTGCCTTCTTTATGTTGCTTAATTTGGCTTTTGCCTTTGCATAAACATTGCACCAAATCAAATATCTCTTTCTTTCCCACGTCCATATGTATTTTTTATCCTTTTCAAAAATATCTAGGTTTTGTTGTTTACACTTTCGTACTTCTTCAGATGCTTCTTTTTCCAAATATAACAAAGTTTCTTGATCTATATATTGTTTTTCAAAAATCTGTTGTATTAATGACCACAATTTTTTATTTGAAGCTTCTGACAATTTTTCTTGTGGAAATATTTTTCTTTCCTCTAACTTATATCTTAATCTTTTTAGAAATCTTGTGTCTGGAAATGCTGGTTTTTTTGCATAATAGTAATACATGATTTCTTTCTTATCCTCAATAGTCCACTCTATCATCTTTATGGCTCTTCTTTGGCCTATCAATTTTTGTGATTTTTGTGGACTGCTATTTCCTTCTACAACAGGGGGCCATCCTCCCCCTGGGCCTGACCAGGCCCCGTTGTAGGAATTTTTCCTTATTTTGAGGATTCTACACTGTCATTTTTTCCAGTCCTGCCATCAGTGTGCCTACCAGGATTGGACACTTTTTATCCTGGGTCTTGTACACCCAGCTATCTTTTTTTTTTGTTTGTTTTGACCTACTTCTGTCTATGATATATGCTATATAAATGCAGTCTGTATATCAGTGTCACCTTGGTGAGATTTTTGTGAAAAACACGGTCCACATTGATCACCAAGACTTGAGGATGAATTCAGTTTCAGCACTACTACTCTCTTTTGCTTGCTGACTTTTCATCTCTCCATTCAGACCCTCCTCTTTGTAGTCTTAGAGATGAATCTGGAATCCTTGCTAAGCATGCTTTAAAGTTTTTTTTAAAATAAGTAATAAAAGTAGAACATATTCTACTGTAGGTAACAAAATTGCTTTACCCAGTACATTACATGGTACTTTAGTAAGATCAGTACTCTCTATGAAGCCACCAGCAATGATGACTACTTATATCTGTTCTTGTTAATATGCAGAGTAAAAGAGAGTTAACGACCTTACCACATTATTTGATATGAAAAGTAACTACTTTACCTTAAGCTCTAGAATTAGAAAATGTATCTCACTGATAGCTGATATTTTGCTAAGACAGGCAACAGTACTACAATGTCATTTATTATTATTATTATTATTATTATTATTTTTTAATGGTTAATGATGTTCTTTTTCAGGAAATGAGAGAGAGATAAAGTGGATAGATCATTTGAATGAAGGAATAAATTATAACAGTTGACTGGAGTAGAATGGAAACACTGAATAATCAGAGTAAATATCTCGTTCACTCACTATGCACAGGTATGTGTATGTGACTGCAATATATGTTTATGGTGCACTTTTAACAGGATGATAACCTGTAAATGTACCACTGGACCAGCTTAACAAATCAGTTAATGGCAAAAGCAGTTCTGAGTTCACTCAGTCTAAATAGAAATGCATTTGTTTTACCCTACTAGGAGATGAACTGTCAGTAAAATATTGTGTATTCATATTTTAAAACATCTCAAGAATGAACCAATTGTACTTTTCCATAGCTCTCAATCTTTAACTTCCAGAAATATGGTAAAACAAGTGGCACAGTGGTGCAGTGGATAGTGTTGTTCCTTCACAGCAAGAGGTTCCCTGATTCAATTCTCAGCCGGGGTGCCTTATATGTGGAGTCTGCATGTCCTCCCTATGTTCACATGGCTTTGTTTGGGTTTAATTCCAAAGACATGCAGTAAGTGGGTTGGACTCTATGTTAGCCATAGGAGTGAGTGTGTGCTGTGGAAGAACTACTGTGGCAGGGCTAGCCACATGGTGGTATAAACCCTGGCTATAGATGGTTGTCACTGTTGAAGTGACACCCCAACCCTATATGGGAAAACGGGTGATGGATGGAAGCAATAATCAGAGAAAAGGGACCAAATTAGGGATACTTTTAAACAGTGGTACAATAACTTAGAATTTTGCAAAAAATGTCCAATTTTAGGAGATAAGGAAAAAATTTTGAATCAAAATTAGGGGCATCCCAACAAATTAGGGCAGTTGTGACATTTGCACCTCTCTGTGATGGCACTAATGATTATTTGCTCATTTTGTTGTAATATTATTAAAGCTAGTAGACCAAATATATATATAAGCAATTTTTGAGACTCTGCTAATGTTGTTGATCCATGGTTGGCTGCATTATAGTACTGAATGGCAAAAATGTGGTGCAGTCTCAGCAGAACGTATTGCATTTTCTGTCATCCCACCACCCAGGATAACCATTCTTAGGCTACCTCTTTCCAACCTTAATGACCCACTTGTGTCATGTGAGGCAAAAGCTGGCCTGTTCATCGCCAGTCACTCATGAGAGTACTGTAACCCACACACTCTGTGGAAGAGGCAAACGCCAAAAGACTCATTTATTCCCTGTCATAGCAAGAGTTAGGTATGGGTGGGTGGATCGTCATTTATTCAGGGGTATGAGCCTCTGTAACAGCCCCTCTCCTTGATGGTTAGTGACATAATTTAATGTTGTTAGTCTGTGAGGAACCCATGTGTGCTCTCCCTCATAATGTTTCAGAAGCATGTCCCACCTAGTCACAACTGCTGCTGCCTGCAGTTCATCAAGTATTAGTTGGGGTCAGTGGGACAGCATGCATAGCTGCTTTCCTCCTGCCAGGATGGATGAGCTGGAAAAAAGCTGCTAGCCCGCACCCTTTCTTGTCTTGACGCTTGCAATACTCAAGCCCATTAATGAACTTAAGTCATCTGGACTGAATTGCTGTAATTTGTAGCAAATGGATAGCATGAAGCATGTTATCTCTAGTTTGAAGCAAAATGGTCACCACACTCACAGTGAGCTTCTGATTTAGAATACTGCAGCTTTTGATTTTGGCCATAATGTATTAGCTTTTGAAAGGCATTTCCATTCACAAAGATGGTAATACACTGAGTATGTCCACAGCAGAAATTCTAGACTTTCTCAGAATGTAAAGACATATCAAATAGCAGGTTTGGGGCACAATGACTGTTCCAGGCCTCTTACAATAAACTTCTTTATGGATCAAGATGGTCAGGGTAAAGAAATTATAGCAAATAGTTTAGTCATGATTAGAAAACTTTTTCAAATGATGATAGTGTTCAATACCTATCAAACACATCAGACTGTTGAAGAAATTAGCAGCTCTCAACAATAAGAGATGAAATCACAGGTAGCTTTTCATCAAGATAAGATACTAAACAGTATCACTGAATAACATAGATGCTAGAAATCAGGTGGCAAAGACATAATTCACTTTTCTATATCATTAGTTCTGTCTTGTAAATGATAGTTATGCTTTCTATATCATTAGTTCTGTCTTGTAAATGATAGTTATATTTTCTGTATCATTAGTTCTGTCTTCTAAATGGTAGTTCTGTTTTATAACAAAACAGGTCAAGAAGAAATCACTTAAGAATTCATGTTGTTTCTGATGGGAAAGAGGAACCCAGTATGGTGGATTTTCTTTCCATTGGATTTCTATAGTATTAGTTCTACCACAATAATACATCTTAGACTCAGTGCTTAACAAACTTCAAAATCAGTAATTTCTAAGTTCACATGCTAAAAATAAATAATTGGTCTTGGACTCTGGTGTGGTGTTTGGCAGATGAACAGTTGTTCCTGGAAGCAAGCTCCTCCACACCAATTTCTCAAAAAATGACTTAGCTGAAAAAAGAAATACTGAAGAAGGGTCTGAGTAAGGTGAATGTGCAGGAAAGGTAAAAGACTGAAGAAAACAGGCAAGGCAAAGGTTACTGAGCATGTAGACAACAGTTAAAAAATGGTGAGTGCCATTACACCCTCTGAAAAAAGAGGAAAAGGAGATGGAGAAATGACATTAAGGAATCATTTTTTAGGCAACAAAACAGATATAAAACTGAGAGAATATAAATGTGAGACTGACAAAATAATCTAAGAGGTAACAGAAGTGCAAAAGCTGATATAGAGTTGTTGGATGTGAATTCACTGAGCAAGAAGATCATGCAAGAAGAAAAACAAAACTTACTTTCATGGATATAGCAGAAGGTAAAGAATGTCGCAATAGTAAGAAATGTATGATAACAACTAGCAGAATGGGCAAATGTACCACTGAATGAAATAACCATTGAAACAGCCCATTGAACTGCATGGGGTCCAACCAGAAGGATGATAGAAGTACACAAACCAATACTGATTCAGTTAGCCATATATGCTATAAAGGATAGACTGTTCCCATAGCTATGGCAACCAGGGATTAAAATGTGTGGTCAGACATGCCTTTTCAGGTCCTACAGTGTGAAGATGGGCAAGGTTTGTACCAGTCCAGAAGAAATGCAGGATGAAGAAGGTTCCATTTCAAACCTATCTATCCAACTACCAGGAAGATAATTTCCCAGAAGGCCCAAAGACATTTGATCAACTGGACTTGGCAATGGAAGCACTGAACACAGATGGTAACAGAGTTGGAGAGCCAAGGGAAGAACCTAGTGGCAGACAGGTGATGGGACACAATGTTCAGCAAAAAAGGAGAACTCCAGACCAAACAACTTTTCCTTTTCTATATGAAATACCAGTCTATGAAGGAAAAAGTGGAAATACTGCAGGAGATGCAAGCAAAAGTAGTGAGAGGACTGCATGACTCTGTATCAGATAAAAGAGACTGAAAATGGAAAATGTTGGAAGGCAGTATATAAAAAGCAAAGAAGGCCTACTAGCTAACATGTTGATATCTTGGTTGGATATAATGAGAAGAGGAAATTCTGTTTCTGAAAAGTGAAAAAAGATAACATTATTTAATGTAAAGTTCCGCAGGGAGACAGCACTGCTATAAATATATAACATGTTTGTAACATGTAAAAGATGCATAAGACTCATTAACTAACATTTTGAAATCTTTGATGTTTAGAATATAGAATGGGAATGTTTATTTCATAAAAGTGAGAAAGATAATATTTTTTATAAAACAGGGAGACAGTGCTGTAATAAATATATAAAATGTTTGTAGTGTTTAAAGCATTCAGTGGAAGGGGTAATACATATGTTTACTCATAATATGTTGAAATAGAAGTAAAGCACACAGAAAGTGACAATATAGAATTATCAACAAAAAGATTAATGGGAGAAGGAAGAGGTGTGGGGGCATGGAAGGGAGTCTCTATGAGTAACCTGTTATGCTCTTAGCCATTTTGAGGGGAATCTGTGACTTTTAGACACAGTGCAAATTTAAGGTGAAAGCCCAATTATTTAGAAGTGCTTACATATGTAAATAGTTTTGGTAGGGTATCAGGGCAGATGTGACAAATATCTGTGGATTGATTAACTACTATTTTTATTTCTGTTATTTTTCTGTTTTCTTTACTCGAAGTACATCAGAGAAGCATGGGGATTACTGTGGGAGAGGAACATAAAGTGGGAGAAGGAAAATGAGTGTGAGTGACAAATGTACAGGTAAAAAACGCAGGGATGGAGAATGTTAAAGAAACACAGACATGGGACATAAGAGTAGACTTGAGAAGGAGAGACTAGAAATTGATTGGAACAACACACACCTGCAATAAATGACAGATATAAATATAACTACTTGGAACATTAAATGGGTCATTAATCAAGAGAAAATAGAGATGATTTACAATATATTGAGAAGGAGGAAACCAAAATAGCAATGGTACAGGAAACTCATTTGAAAAAAGGCAAACATAAATTACAGTGCAGAGGGAACAAACTATTAGCCCAGACATCTTACCAAAGCACAAGGAAAAGAAGGGTAGTAATCCTAGCAGATGTGACACTGTGGTTAATATTGGATGCAATCACTGAAAATGAAGGAGGGACACCTACAGTTTGGTGAAGGAAATACATGACAGAGAAGATTACATTTTCAGCCATCTATCTGCCTCCAGATGCAAAGTAGAAAAACATCAGTGTATGGTTATCAAAAACAGCAGCCTTTCAGAAAGGAGTATGGATTACATGAGTGGACTGTAACTTACTATTTCATGAAAAGGAAGCAGAAAAAGAAGTAGGGAAAAAGAAGCTAGCCGAGAGAGAGAGAAAGGAGAGTAACTCTCTTAATGGAATACGTCAAAATGTGAGATTTAACAAACTACAGTGCCAAGTGTCATGCTTGGCCAAGAATAGACAAAATAAATGGCATTAAAGGAGCAAAAGGAAAGCATAGAAGTATGTTTAGGACCTATGATATTCCCACACCAGACATATGTAACTGTAAAAGTCAAAGTGGGGGAAAGGGAGACAGGAATGGGAGCTTGGAAATTCCTAACCTATATATCAAATCATCAAGAAAACAAGGTAATTACTAAAAGGAGGCATCCAAACAAGTCTCTTCTGCCATCACAAACCAGGAAAAAATGAGAAAGAAAAAAACACAAAATGTACAGCTCCCAAGCAATCGAGTATGTCAGATAGCCAAGACATTAAAGTAGTGCTAATGTTGAATCCAAATAATGCCAAACAACTACAGAAATGCTGAAAAAACACTGGATCCAACTGATAGCAAGCAATTTAATGAAAAATAAACAAATGGTAAACGCTTTCATCCCACCAATACAGAACTTCATCAGACAAATGACATATAAAACTCAACAGTATTTAACTGATTCAAACATAGTCACATGAAAAAGAATTCTTAAAGCCACACCCACTTAAAAACATATAAAGGTAAAATACTTACATAGTACAATATAATAGTATGGTAAAAAATAAACACGTATAATCTAAAAATATAAATATATATGTATCTAATAAATATAATAAATATAATATATATAAATATAATAATATTCATTGTTACTTAAGCAAGGGTTTTAATCTCAATAATGAACTAATTGAGATACTTTCATTAAGTCCTGGCCAATTGGCAGCATCTAAAAATAGCTGCCAATATAATTCTCTTTTCTCTAGTAACATAGACCAAGCACCTCTTCTTATTTCAATGGAAATATGGTCAATAACAAAAAATTTAAAGGAATGTGTCTCATTCTCGACCAAGTGCTTATAAAGTGCATTTGTTTCCTTTTGTTTCCTTATTTCATACAAATGTTCATATATACGATTCTTTAGTTTCCTATCAGTTTTACCACTATAGAAACTATTACATTGTTCACACATAGCACAATAAATAACCCACTCAGAATTACAATTATATTTACTCCTCAATTTAACCATAAATTTATTAATTTCGTACATATGTCCCACTTTAATATATTTACAAAAATTACAAGACACACATTTTCCCATAAGGGCTCCGTCAGATTTAATCATAATAGGGGTTCTTTTAAAATAATTTTTTAAGTTCATACCTCTCCTAAACACCATTGTGGGTCCCTCACCAACATATTGTCTCAAGCTCTTATTCTCTTTTAAGATAGTCCAATTTTTATTTAAAATATTTCTAAGTTTAAAACTATCAACAGTGTAAGTAGCAACAAAGGATATGTTATAATTTCTATTAGTAATGTCCTGTTCAGTATTAATAAAACTGAACCTGGTGTCCTGCTGTGTTGGACATTCAGCTAACAATGGAGTAAAAAAAATCCTTTCTCTCTTATTAACTACTTCTAAAACTATCTCAGTAACAAATCTTACAGGGTATCCTCTTTTTGCAAACATATTTTTCAGAATGTCACACTCAATGAGGAAATCTTCAAAGTTTGATATCATTCATGCTGCACGAACAAGCTGACCCTTCACAATGGCTTTATTTTGCTTGAGTGGGTGACTACTAGTATGATGTAATAAAGAGTTGCAGTATGTCTCCTTCCTGTAAATTTTTGAAATAAATGTATTACTTATATAATCTTTTCTTAATAAAATATCTAAAAATGCTATCTCTTGTAAATTAGCATTATGGGTAAACTTAAAAATTTGGGTTGTTGAATTAATGTAAACCATACATTCATTGATTTTCTCATAAGGTCCATCCCATAAAATAAAAATATCATCCAAAAAGTGACAGTAATATTTGATATTAGAATAAAATATGAAAGGAAACAAATATTTCCTTTCCCATTGGGTTACCACTATATTAGCATATGTACCACCACAGGTCGATCCCATGGCAACACCTTCTTGTTGTAAAAATATTTCATTTTCAAATAAAATATAATTATTCTTTAAAACCATCTCCATAAACTATAAATATAGTAACACCTTAAAATGATTCACTTTTTTAACATATAAATATTCTCTAATCCAATTTCATGGGGGATCGTGAAATATAAATCTTTAATACCTATAGTCAAAAACATATAAGAATGCTTAAAAGGAAATTCATTAATAGCATTTAAAAAACTCCATGAATCTTTACAGATGTGAGTTTCACTATATACAAGATCTTTTAATTTACTATCTAAATATTTAGCCACAGGTTGTGTAAAACTGCCTTTAGAATTTACTATCAGGCGCATAGGTGGACCCTTACAGCAGCAAATTCTTTTGATCATATATTACCCCAGTTGTTCCATAGTTTCTATTTCTTTAGGTGATTTTAATGTGTACAATTTTTCAGATTTAACATGGCATACTGATTATTGTGATATCTTGGTGAAAGGTTTTACATTTGTGCCCTGGCAACATAGTGACTGAGTTAATGTGCTTATGGATTTGAAAGTATTTACTAGAAAATTAAACTTAGAAGTGCTATTTCAAAATTATTTTTCTGAGCAGATTTTGAACCCCCTCACTATTTCTAGCACCTGTAACCATCTATTACACCCTATGGTATCATTATTTGAAAAAATGTGTGAACTTGATATTCGAGGTTCAACATCTAGTTATAGATGTTTAAATACAGAAGAGTTAAAAGAAAAGCAGCTTATTAATGAAATTGGTGGTTTCTTACAAAAAGTTAGAATTATGAAACCAGATAAAGGGGAGGTGCTGTTATAATGAATGTTAAGGATTATAATAAGAAGATGGCTTATATTTTAAATGTGAAAACTTATGCAAAATCTTCCATTAATGAATTAAATGGGGCATATGTAAAAATTAAAAATGAGTTATATGATTTGTATATAGAAGGATCTATCTCAATAGATGAATTTAATTACCTTACAGTTATGCATCTGAACCTTTCAATAATTTTTGGGCTACCGAAGTTACATAGAAATATGATTCAACCACCCTTGCACCTGATAGTAAATTCTAAAGGCAGTATTACACAACCTGTGGCTAAATATTTAGATAATAAATTAAAAGATCTTGCATATAGTGAAACTCACATCTATAAAGATTCATGGAGTTTTTTAAAAGCTATTAATGAAGTTCCTTTTAAGCATTCTTATATGTTTTTAACTATAGATATTAAAGATTTATATTCCACAATCCCCCAAGAAATTGGATTGGAATGGTTTGGAGAATATTTATATGTTAAGAAAGTAAATCATTTTAAGGGGTTACTATATTTACAGTTTATGGAGATGGTTTTAAAGAATAATTATATTTTATTTGAAAATGAAATATTTTTACAACAAGAAGGTGTTGCCATGGGATCTGCCTGTGGTGGTACACATGTTAATATAGTGGTAACCCAATGGTAAAGGAAATATTTGTTTCCTTCCATATTTTATTCTAATATCAAATATTACTGTCACTTTTTGGATGATATTTTTATTTTATGGGATGGACCTTATGAGAAAAATCAATGAATTTATGGTTTACATTAATTCAACAACCCAGTTTTTTAAGTTTACCCATAATGCTACTTTACAAGAGATAGCATTTTTAGATATTTAATTAACGAAAGATTATATAAATAATACATTTATTTCAAAAATTTACAGGAAGGAGACATACTGCAACTCTTTATTACATCATACTAGTAGTCACCCACTCAAGCAAAATAAAGCCATTGTGAAGGGTCAGCTTGTTTGTGCACCACAAATGATATCAAACTTTGAAGATTTCCTCACTGAGTGTGACATTCTGAAAAATATGTTTGTAAAAAGACGATATCCTGTAAGATTTGTTACTGAGACAGTTTGAGAAGTAGTTAATAAGGGAGAAAGGATTTTTTTACTCCATTGTTAGCTGAATGTCCAACACAGCAGGACACCAAATTCAGTTTTATTAATACTGAACAGGACATTACTAATAGAAATTATAACATATCCTTTGTTACTATTTACACTGTTGATATTTTTGAACTTAGAAACATTTTAAATAAAAATTGGACTATCTTAAAACAGAATAAGAGTTTGAGATAATATGTTGGTGAGGGACCCACAATGTTTTTTTGGAGGGGTATGAGCTTAAAAAATTCTTTTGAAAGAACCCCTATTATGATTAAATCTGACGGAGCCCATATGGGAAAATGTGGGTCTTGTAATTTTTGTAAATATATTAAAGAGGGACATGTACAAAATTAATAAATTTATGGTTAAAGTGAGGAGTAAAGATAATTGTAATTCTGAGAGGGTTATTTATTGTGCTATGTGCGAACAATGTATTAGTTTCTATATTGGTAAAACCAATAGGAAACTAAAGAATCGTATATATGAACGTTTATATGAAATAAGGAAACAAGAGGAAACAAATGCACTTTATAAGCACTTGGTCAAGAATGAGACACATTCCTTTAATTTTTTTCTTATTGACCATATTTCTATCGAAATAAGAGGAGGTGCTTGGTCTATGTTACTAGAGAAAAGAGAATTATATTGGCAGCTATTTTTAGATGCTGCCAATTGGCCAGGTCTTAATGAAAGTACCTTAATTAGTTCATTATTGGGATTAAAAGCCTTGCTTAGATAACTATGAATATTATTATATTTATATATATTATATTTATTAGATTTATTAGATACATATATATTTCTATTTTTAGATTGCACATGTTTATTTTGTACCATACTATTATATTGTACTATATGAGTATTTTACCTTTATATGTTTTGGGGGGCGTGGTTTTTAGAATTCTTGTTCATGTGACTATGTTTTAATCAGTTAAATACTGTTGAATTTTATATGTCATTTGTCTGATGAAGTTCTGTATTAGTGGGATGAAAGTGCTTACCAGTTGTTTGTTTTTCATTAAATTGCTTGCTATCACTTGGATCCAGTGTTTTTTCAGCATTTCTGTAGCAGTTTGGCATTATTTGGATTCAACATTAGCACTACTTTAGTGTCTTGGGCTATCCGATATACTCATCTGCTTGGGAGCTGTATAATTACTAAAAGGATAAATGAATGAAATCAAAGTTCAACCAAGAACACAAAATAAAGCTGTCCAAATACCATTAAAACGACCAGTAGTCCATCAATAATCCACTTTATTATTATTATTTTTATAGTACTGAGGAATATAATAACATGATTACAAATATCTTGACGGACACCAATGTTTATTCTTCGGTTTCCAAGAATGAGATTCACATAGCATATGGGCGGATTGATTCCCTGCTTGAAGAATATATGCTTGAAAACCGGATTAGTGGGAAGACTTATTATTTTTTGAAACAGCAAAATCCCAAAATTCACATTATTTTTGGAATTCCCAAAGTTCATAAAAATATAAAAGATCCCCCATTTAGACCTATAGTGTCTGCTAAGGGCTCTAAGACACATCCTATTGCGGTGTATATTGATCATTGGTTGAAGGAAATAGTCATCAACACACAGCATTTGATCAAGGATTCTTGGGAATTCCTGAGTAAACTTACCTATGAGGTATGGGAGGAAGGGCTTAGTTTTCTGACTATTGATGTCATTGATTTGTTCACTACCATACCCAGAATTGAGGGGCAAAAATATTTTAGTGACAGTGTATACAAATTTTCCACTTTGTCGCACGATAACATTCAGCTTATCTTAGAACTTATGGAAGTAGTGTTGGATAACAATTACATACACTTTCAAGGAGAATTTTATCAACAGATAAGCGGTGTGGCAATGGGGGCAAATTGTGCCCCTGTTTATGCAAACTTAGTTATGTTAGAATGGGAAAACAGATTTGTTTTTCCTAGTATGTATATGGGGAACATCCGCCTTTATGTCAGATTTTTGGACGATATCTTCATTTTATGGAAAGGTGAAGAAGGTAGTGTCAAAGATTTTGTTGAGTACATCAGTCATAGCACCCCCTTCCTTAGATTTACATATACATGGGATAAGAGGGTCATCAATTATTTGGACACTACTATTTTACAAACAGATACTGGTTTTAAGTCTAAAATTTATAGAAAGCCTACTTGGTGCAATAGTTATTTACATTTCTCCAGTAACCATCCTATGTTTATGAAAAAAAGTTTAATTAAAGGGCAAGGAGTCCGTATTGCTCGTATGACATCAGATTTTGAGGATTTAGAGCAGGAGTTCAGGAAATTAAAATTGATGTTTAAAGAGAGGGGATACCCTGAAGTATTTATTGATAAGATATTGGGGGAGGTTTATAGAGGTTGGGGTCAAAAATATATACCACTTTTAGGTAAGCCCTTGAATGATAAGGTTAACACATGTAATAGTAATAACAACATGGTGATGGTAAATACTAATAAATATCAAAGGGCCTGTGTAATAGAGCATAATGACTTCTCCGAGACTTTCATGAAAATACTGAGAGATAACTGGAGTTTATTAAAAACCCACAAGGAATTGTTTGAATCTGTTGGGCCAATACCTTCCTTTTCTTTTAGGACAGGTTTTAGTCTCAAAAAAACTTTTGAGGTAAATACACCTCGGAATAAATATGATGGTAAGGGCACAGTTCCTTGTGGTGGTTGTAAACAGTGTTCCAATATTTTGAAAGAAGGTAGTATTAAATTAGAAAATGGCCTGGGTAGTGTTGTTAGATTTTGCAGAGGTAACTGCAGTACAAAGATGTTAGTATATATGGCTGTATGTAATGAATGCCCTGCATACTATGTGGGTAAAACTGAGAGGGCATTCAAGGACAGAATTTATGAACACTGTTATGATGTAAAAAATAAGAAAGATTCTAGTGTGTTATACAAACATTCCATTTACTGCAGTACTTTTAGTGGATACAAATTTGGTATTATTGACATAGTTAGAAATTATATAGGGGGTGGTGATTACAAAAATATGTTGCTTAACAAAGAACTGGTATGGCAACTCAGGTTAAGGTCTAATGCACCTCCTGGGTTAAATGAACATATTTCTGTTAAACCAGTTTTGGTACAAAAAGCTTCCACAGTGTGATTTTATAACTTATTTACACAGTTGCATAGTTGCACATTTGATAAAGTATTTATTTTAACATAAAATTTTTATTAATTTAGATTTAATGTTTAGTTAGATCAAACATTTAGGAATATTTTTAGTAGGTGACTGTATTTTTTGAGGTTTTAACATTTCAATATAGTATCATGGTTTAGTTACTATTTCCTAAAACATGTTTTTAGGATGGCATTTTACTGTTTTTGGTGATGTTGCTTTAAATTGTTAATTGTGAATGATAATTAATTGGTGTTTGTATAAAAGACAAGTAATATATGGAAGGAGTATCTGATGAAGTCTTGTGCCTAAGACGAAAGCGCTTATGGTAGTTGCTCCTGTGTTCCTTTTTTAATAAAGTGGATTATTGATGGACTACTGGTCGTTTTAATGGTATTTGGACAGCTTTATTTTGTGTTCTTAATTACTAAAAGGACTTTATACAAACCCTTTTGAAAAATATGGGATGAGTTCATTGAAGACTGGGATATGCCAAAAGAGGAACTAAAGAGAGATATACAAAGAAAAGAGTGAGACATAAAGCAGAAACATGGAGTAAAAGGGACTGAGTTAAGATGAAGTCTAAGTGCTATGCAATTGATGGGAAAAAGCTGAATGCAGGAGAAAAGTCACAGTTAAAAGAGTTACAGAGGGAACTGCAAAAAGTGGAATATAAGGAATTACTGGCTGGCAGCATGAGCATAAGAGAGAGAGAGATAAGACACTAATCCACCAGCATTAATGAAAGCATTAGCAATACAAACAAAAATGCAGAAGGTGGAGGATGCAGTCTTTGAATTAATATAGAGAGGAGCTACTGAAATAATTAAGATGCCTAGGGATATCCTTAGACAGTTCAGGGAATATCTGAAAAATCTTTATTCAGGAAAGGAAGAAATAGAAGAGTGGAATTGGGAAACTAAAAATATTTAGTCAAATTAAACCTCAAAAAATGTTGGAAGAAACAAGCAGCGATCTGTTAATGGAGACTACAACATTACAGGTAGAAAAGACATTATGCTTACAATTAAATAATAACCCCCCCCCCCAGGTTCAGATGTAATCCCACTTGAGGTATGGAAGTTAAGGGAATCTACACTGTTAAAAATATGCCTGGCAGCTGGAAGCTTTGACAAAAGCACAAAAATCCTTCTGACCTTAAAACCTACAGACATCTTCGCAACCAAGTAAAACACCTAGTTATTAAAGATAAAAAAGACTACTGCCACAATCTACAAAACCAACACAAACACAACCCAAAACACTTATGGAGCTCAATCAACAAGCTATTTACTCCTGGGTCAAACAACAACCCTTGCCCAAACCCAGAAAAAAAAAACATTGAAATAGCCACACTCTTCAACACATATTTCATAGATATCATAGCCAAGCTTACCGCCAACTTCCCTCAGAACCATTCTAAACCATCAGACCCCCCCCCTCTACAAATACTTCCATTACCCACTCATATAACTTCTCTCTAGCACCCATCCCTACTGCCACTGTAAAGAAACTACTTCTCAAACTAAAATCCTGTACCACTGCCCCTGACAATCTGCTCCTAGAATTCCTTCAAATAGGCACAAACTCCATTGCCTATCCTGTCAGCCTACTTCTTAATAGGCCCATCACAGAGTCCTATGTTCCCACCATTTGGACAAAAGCTTTCATTCTCCCTCTGCACAAGGGGTGGTAACAATACAGACATCTCCAACTTTAGACCCATTGCCATTCTTTCTCCCATCTCAAAACTCCTGGAGAAATGTATACACAGCCAGCTCCAAAACTTTCTACTCAGCAATAACCTACTATCAGTAACACGACTGTTTTTTGACCTGGACATAGTACCACTACAGCTCTTATATCCTTCTGTGAGTCTGTCAACCAGGCTGAAGACACCAGAACACTTGTCTCCTCTCTATTTCTCTACCTCTCCAAAGCCTTTGATATTATCTCTCACCCTCTTCTTCTTATAAAACTGTCCAACTTAGGAATCTCTCCTTCCACCCTACACTGGTTCTCCAACTATCTCACAGGCAGGCAACAAGCTACTAAGTGGCTACACTCTTTTTCTCCTTTCCTCAACACCACTACTGGGTTACCCCAAGGATCCATCTTAGGGCCTCTGCTCTTCAGCATTTTTATTAATGACTTCCACTCTTCTCTCACTCAAGGCACAGTCATCCAATATGCAGATGATTCCACTATCATCTGCACTCCTAATTCTCCACCTGAACTCCTGAAACTTACCCAGTCAGCTCTCAACTCCACAGAAATATGGATGGCTAACAACCACCTTGTCTTAAACCCCAAGAAAACCAAGCTAATGCTATTCACCCCTAAGAAGTCCTCTACTATAAACAAATGCTTTTTCCCTATTCTCTCCCAAGATAACACCACCATCAAGGTAGTCACACATACTAAGCTTCTAAGTGTCACTATAGATGACCACCTAACTTTCAACTTGCATATGCACAACAACATTAAAAAAGCACACCAGAAACTTGTCATGCTATACCATCACAAAACCTTCCTACATCAATCCTCAAAATTATCCACTGTCTCCTACTTCCTGCTACTAACACTTCTTTATGGTGCTCCCCTCTTTACCAACATGAAGGCCAGTCTTAAATCCAAACTAGACTCATGCTATAACAAAATTGCTAAGTTCATCACTAATGGACGACATTCTTCCCACCACTGTACCTCGCTTCGGCAACTAAACTGGCTGGAACTTCCCCATCATCTTACATACATACAACGAACAACTGCCCACAAATTAATATTCAGTTCTTCCAGCTGCCCTTCCTTCTCCTCTCTGCACACTCTTTTCCACCCTAACAGACCTCTCCACTCTGAAAATCAAATGCTTTTACAAGTGGGCAAACCTAACCTCTCTGCTGGTCAAATTGTCCACTCCATTTCCACTGCTAGACTGTGGAACTCTTGCCTACCACACCTCAGAACCATTAGTAATGCTTCTGTCTTCAAAAAAGCCTTGAGGCAACATCTGACCTCCCAGTGCCTATGCTCATGTCCTAGCTCCTCTCCACCTATAACCTGACCTCTTTTCTCCCCTACTACTCCATCCTTAGTAAAAACAAAGAATATGTATACCATAAAACCTGATGTTGTAGTATGCTATTATTTATACCGTGAAACCTGATGTTGTAGTATGCTATTATTTATACTGTGAAACCTGATGTTGTAGTATGCTATTATTTATACCGTGAAACCTGATGTTGTAGTATGCTATTATTTATACCATGAAACCTGATGTTGTAGTATGCTATTATTTATACCGTGAAACCTGATGTTGTAGTATGCTAATATTTATACCGTGGAAACCTGATGTTGTAGTATGCTATTATTTATACTGTGAAATCTGATGTTGTACTATGCTATTATTTATACCGTAAAACATGATGTTGTAGTATGCTATTATTTATACCGTGAAACCTGATGTTGTAGTATGCTGTTATTTATACAGTGAAACCTGATGTAGTATGCTATTTATACCGTGAAACCTGATGTTGTAGTATGCTATTATTTATACCGTGAAACCTGATGTTGTAGTATGCTATAATTTATACCATGAAACCTGATGTTGTAGTATGCTATTATTTATACCGTGAAACCTGATGTTGTAGTATGCTATTATTTATACCGTGAAACCCGATGTTGTAGTATGCTATTATTTATACAGTGAAACCTGATGTAGTATGCTATTTATACCGTGAAACCTGATGTTGTAGTATGCTATTATTTATACCGTGAAACCTGATGTTGTAGTATGCTATAATTTATATCATGAAACCTGATGTTGTAGTATGCTATTATTTATACCAAACCTGATGTTGTAGTATGCTATTATTTATACCGTGAAACCTGATGTTGTAGTATGCTATAATTTATACCATGAAACCTGATGTTGTAGTATGCTATTATTTATACCGTGAAACCTGATGTTGTAGTATGCTATTATTTATACCGTGAAACCTGATGTTGTAGTATGCTATTATTTATACAGTGAAACCTGATGTAGTATGCTATTTATACCGTGAAACCTGATGTTGTAGTATGCTATTATTTATACCGTGAAACCTGATGTTGTAGTATGCTATAATTTATACCATGAAACCTGATGTTGTAGTATGCTATTATTTATACAGTGAAACCTGATGTTGTAGTATGCTATTATTTATACCGTGAAACCTGATGTTGTAGTATGCTATTATTTATACCGTGAAACCTGATGTTGTAGTATGCTATTATTCATACCGTGAAACCTGATGTTGTAGTATGCTATTATTTATACCGTGAAACCTGATGTTGTAGTATGCTATTATTTATACAGTGAAACCTGATGTAGTATGCTATTTATACCGTGAAACCTGATGTTGTAGTATGCTATTATTTATACCGTGAAACCTGATGTTGTAGTATGCTATTATTTATACAGTGAAACCTGATGTAGTATGCTATTTATACCGTGAAACCTGATGTTGTAGTATGCTATAATTTATACCATGAAACCTGATGTTGTAGTATGCTATTATTTATACCGTGAAACCTGATGTTGTAGTATGCTATTATTTATACCGTGAAACCTGATGTTGTAGTATGCTATTATTTATACCGTGAAACCTGATGTTGTAGTATGCTTTTGTTGTTGATGTCTGCTATTCAGATGTCTGCATTGTATAAAACAATTGTTGTTGATGTCTTGTGATTCAAATGCATGTATTTGTAAATCACTGTGGAACTTTTCTTCCCGGGCCTCCACTGAAAATGGGTAGCTGTTGGCCCAGTGGACCTTCCCGGTAAACAAATGCAAATACATAACTAAATAAATAAATAAATAAATGTGTTAAACTGTTTAACTAGGTGAAACAAACAGGGAAGATTCCAGGATCATGGAAAAGGTGTGTAATACTGGTATTACCAACAGAAAGAAGGGACATAAGGTTGATCAAACTGAAAAAAAGAGGTAGCATTTCTCTCTCAAGATGCAGGAATAGCATTTGATAAGTAGACTGAGCTTTCCTAAATATAATATTAATGTATATGGGATTCCCAGAGAATTTTGTAAATATTTAGTTATTATTTATTTATTAACATCTGTTGACTGGGAAAGTCCACTGGGCCCAACGACCCAATTTCAGTACAGAAAGGGGCTGAAGCACAAGTGAAATTAATGGAGAATGTGTCAGAACTCACTACAGGGACAAGGCAGTGATGCCTGTTGTTTCCACTACTATTTGCTCTATATCCTGAGTCTATAGTGGAGAGGATCTTGTGCTCTGTGATAAAAGGCTATAAATGGGAGGGAGAAGAGATGAAAATAATTCTCTATACAGACAATATTATCATATCCTTAAGAGATCTGATGGAAGACTTAGACATGCTTTTCCATATGATAGAGAGTTTGAAAGACTTTCAGGATAGAAGGTGTGGTTTTAAAAGGCTATGCCTCTGGCTTCTGCTGCTTATGTTAGTCTGACTTCAAATGTCCTTCCCTCCATCCCTCACTTCTTTCATTGTCCTGTACATATGCTAATGCCATTATAGTAAATGTTATTTATAAAACTACCCTTAGAACTGAAAATTTTACCTTAGTGTGGCTAAAACATAGTCATTGCATGGAAACAAGCTTAGAGCAGCTAGTGTGCACATTAATCAGCACTACTATCAAATCTTAGCACAATCTAACCTAATGTAGTGCCAAACCACAGAGACCACCAAGGATACCTCTGTATAACTCAGCTTGGCAGATATGGGCATCCTGAGACAATGTAGGAATTGTCTTATGTTCAGAGGCAACCATTTAATCCTTAAACAAACAAACACAGTGTGGAAGAACTCCACATGCATAATTTCACTGGAGGCAAAAATCTCACATACTAACAAGGTTGTCAAGAATACACAGATTACATCCACCACACACATAGACCAACTAAAATCTGATGCGCTAAAAGGCAGTTTTTCCAAACCTCAGAGACTTCCTAAGCCTATAAACAGCAACGCATATCATCAACAATCTCTAAAGTACCCACCAAAAGTAACATCAAACACCACAGATACTCCTACACCCAGTGGACCCCCCAAGAGCAAAGCCTATAAGGCAAGCCAACATATTACCCAGGACTCCTGTGATAGGGAACATATGATGCACAGATGCCCCACTTATTAGACTGAACATGGAGAAGATAATGGTTAGTGGCTTAACTGAAGCCCGCCAAGATCTGCCAACTTACACATGTACTCAAGTCATTACATCACAGTACCAGTATGATTCTGTCGTAGGCCATGTAGGTGTTAATGACTTGAGACATACCTCCCTGGACTATATGAAGAGAGACATTGTTGATCTCCCTGAATGTATATCTCAGGCAAGTATGTGCCTTGCATTGAACAGTATTCTACCTTCATCAAGGATGATACAACAGTAGCAGCAAAAGATGATTAACTTTAATAAATGGCTTAGTTTCCGGTGTCTTTCCAGGGAAATTCAGTATTTATCAGCAGGAGAGAACATGGTTAAAAACCACTTTGCTTTACAAAGGATGGTTTGCAATTGTCTTCTCTAGGCTTCTAAATATTGGCTAAAACTTTATCCACCCTCTTTGAGCCTTTTTTAGGCAATGCCACACTGATAAACCTAGCAAATAAAACAAACAAAGCAAATCAAACCAAAAGAAACCTAAAGGTGTTACTGCTCAGTGCTAGGAGGCTAAACAAGAAACTTCACACTCTACAAGCTCTCCCCACTCTGGAGAATATAGACATCTCTGCCATTACTGAGACTTGGTTTAAATCTGCAGAGAGTGCTCTGGCAGTGCAAGGATTCAGTGACTTCCATACATTTAGGCCATCAACTACACAGACAGGGACAAAAGGTGAAAGAGTCTTGATGTACATTAACCATGAGTATAACTGTGGTTGGTTAAATAGGACAATGTCCTAGAGTTTATCAATGTGAAAATCATCATAGACAAAACCACATACCAAATCCTAGCAAGCAATAGGTCACTTCTGTGTCCCAAGAATCCCATTGCTCATACCCAGACCTACAGGAGGCACTCACCATTAAACAAAATACTCTATTCATGGGAGGTTTTTTTGTAGACAGTAATCTGGCCTTTGACCAACATGTGGCTAAAGTAATGAGGAAATTATTCTATATTGCTGAACTTGCAAGTAAGGGCATAGCATCCAGGTCCAAGAAAGTCACAGTGCTACTTTATTTGGCCCTTATCAGACCCATCAGTGAGTATAATGCCCTGTTCAGTATGTACCTTTGCAACAGCTGAAGCACCCACAAAGGTTCCTTACCAGGAGAATGTAGGGCATAAACACATTGTAGTATATATATATATATATATATATATATATATATATATATATATATATATATATATATATATATATTGCCTTAAAGCTCTCTTTCTGAACTTGGTCTCCTACAGGCTACTGAGTGATGTTCTATAGCTGGCATACAATGCATCCTTGAATCAAGCTCTGATAGACAATTTGCATACCCACAAAACCAACAGAATCAGAACTACTACTTCCAAGAATTTAAATTTTGCTTGCAACATAAATAGAACATGTTGGCAAGACAGAAATGTGTCTCAGAGGATTCCCATGCTCTGGAACAAGCTTCCCTTTCATGTGAAGCAGTCCATTCCTAATCCTAGTTAAGTGTAACCTTGACCAATGGATTGGAAATCCAAATTTCATCTCGGGTTTGGTCGCTGCGTTTCTGATAAATGGAGGCAGACAGTAACTATGACCAAAGAAAGCCCCCCCCCCCACATAACCTTTAGAAACTTCCTAACTAGCATACTACCTCCTAATAAACACCCAAGATACATAGGGACACTATTGAGTTGGTTTGTGTGGCTAGACTTATAAAGGGCCTGGTGGTCATTAGCCTAGTATATACGTATGAACCTATGAAGCCATAAATATGAGTGGGGAGAGACAACATGCTTTGCATGCAAGCAGCAGAGAGGTCATATGCAAAAACAAGAGGAGCCATTCAGGAGAAGCTACAAAGTTGAGGAAATCTCAATTTAGAATTAGATCATAAGATCATAATTCTTAAATGGCGTGTGGTTTCTAGCATACTTTATCTAGCATAATCCTTCTGGTCTTTACCAAATAGGGGAATACTAAATAAGTTTCAGAACTGGATGAGGGATTTTGTATGGTCAGAGCAGAGACCCTATGTGAAATGGATGAGACTGCCACTTCCAGTAGAAAAAGGTTGATTCGGTGCACCCTTCATAGAGAATTACATGCAGCTGGTAATGTTGACAGACTGGGTTAAATTTGGGGTTAAAAATGCTGATGCCAAATGGAAACAGATGTTAGTGCAAAAAATACCAAAAGGTGAAGACACATAAATAGCTGGAGATAATATGGGAGGGGGTTAAAACTATGAAATCTCATTCAAAGATGGCTGCCGTTCTGTAAACACTACTAATCTACAGCTCTCCATGTAATCAGAGGAAAATCTAACCCAGAGGATATATTACGATCTATTTAACAATAAATCTAAGAAAGAACAACTTTAACTTCAACTAAGTATCTTACAAGGGGTAATTGAACCTGAAGAATTAACAAATCAAGCAGGATTATAACAGATCATTTGACTCTGAAGAGAGTCTCAAACAAAGAAACCGTGTGCTCAGAACATTTGGCCTAACTACACTTAACTTACATCAAGTTCCAATTCTGATCTATAATGTCGAAAGAAGGAAAAAATATGGACACAACAACTACAAAAACTAAACTCTTAGAACTTCTATCACCGGAGAAAGATTTAAATTCGAAAAGACAGAAAATTACAAAACAGCAGGAGCATTTAAAACCAGGGAATAAAAATAAACCGGAGCAAATGGCAAACATGGAAGATATTGAAACAGCTTTATTTCCTATCCAAGAAGCACTAAAAGAACTATCTAACCAAGTCCAATCCTTTGGAATTTCTTGCAGTCAAATTCTGGAAAGAATGGATAAAAATGAAGCCAGAATCACTGAGAACAAAGACAAAATAGCACTGCTTGCCAAAAAAACTGATTCACAGGAGCAGGACATTCACTCTATACAATCTAAAATTATTGAACTAGAGGCAAGATCCAGGAGAAATAATATAATCATCAGAGGAATGCCGGAATCTGTACAATACAATGAACTAATCCCATCAATCATACAAATACTCACAACATTATTCAGTGACTCGGAAACTGCACAGCAAATAACAATAGAGAGAGCCCACAGAGCCCTGAGGGAATCCCAAGCTTCAAATATCCCAAGACCTGTTTATGCTAAAATTCTTAACTTTCAAGATGTCAACAAAATATTACTAACTGTAAAGAAAAATGGAGGCTCTATTATGTGGAAAAACAACAGAATTTCTTGGGCTCAGGACCTGCCTTTGCAAATTAGGCAAGCCAGACTGCTATTATCTCCCTATTGCAAGTTTCTTATTGAAAAACAAATAAAATTCCAAATGAAGTACCCAAATACATTAATGTTTACACTGGATGGGACTAGCTATTCAGTCACAACAAAAAAAAAAAAGCTAAATCTACTTTTTGGCAATTTTTAAAAACTTACCAGCTTCAGAGAGTTAGAATAAACTTCCGATGGGACTGGCGTGACATCCGAGGTCGGATCCACCCTATACTACAAGTCGAGGTCTTGTTTTTGCTTTGTTTGGTAGTTTCCCATTCTAGGCCGTTTTTTCAACAGGTACAACCTTTATTTCGTGTTATTTACACTCGCACTGGTATTTCCAAAGATTTACAGCCTCCACGACGTCGAACTTTCCCACGAAGGGAGCCAAAATGGTTTTGCTGCTTTAGAGGGCGTATTATTGATGTGGCGCTTCTGGAAGTCCGTCTGGATAAAGGGTCCCCCTTCGCAAAGTCGGCAGTTGCTCTGGATAGTCGGAAATCCAATGAAGAGTTTCTAGGACTGAAAAAATTGAAATAAACTTAAAATAAAGTCTCTTGTACTGAAATAATCACAGTAAACACAAACATTAGCCCCAGTTTCACTTTCAATGTTGGTAAACACCAAGTAAAATACTTAATTTGTGCAACTATATAGTGACGTAACCAAACATATGAAACATATCTGAGGGTGAAAAAGTTCTTATACTATGGGTTAGGAAACTACTTTAATTATTGTACCAAGGTGTAATTACATAACTTATTTTAACCAGTTTACATTCATATTTTACCTATATAGATTTAACCTTCCTTACATGTAATACATGTTATTAAACCCATTAATAGGAATCAGTCTCACATTTACTACTTAAAAGTGGGCTTTAATTAACATTATATTGACATTCTTTTGGTAAACACACTGAGATGCCTAAGGATTTCTGGTGTTACACTTTACCTTATTTTGTTCATAGATCAAAGTGTAAGGGAATATTCAATGTTACAAAGATGTTAACACATGTTTATAGATATTTGGTAACATGATTTATTCTTATAGCTTATATCTAGTATAAAACATTTTGTGAAGAGTTACCAATATAGGACTTAGGTAACTGTCAGGACCACTTAATATAGTTTTAATAAACATTTGAGGCTACTGAAGACATTAGGTATAGGTTATATAGCCTATGATTATGGAAGCTCTGGAGTCTAAAGGTCGAATTCTAACCCTTTTGTAATCTGTTGATGTAAGTTTTTCCAGTGTTAAATAAGCGCTTTACTAAAAGTGAAATTGCTTGTCTGAAAAATGCATGACTAATGACGTCGAGTTTAATGACCTAAGTCTATTAGTGATTACGTTACCTGACTAAATGTATATATGTTTGCTTACCTGCATTAGTTAGATTTATTAAAAACTTGATATGGTTTGTTCTCCAGGTAATAGAAAGACTTTTCTAAAGTGAACTAAGGAAGTTTAGTGTATCTATAGCTGACAATAGTGTCTTAAATTGGATTCTAGGTTTAAGTGCAGGTACACATATAAACTAAGGTCAAACAAGCTTGTTAGATATTTCATGAACACAATGGTTTCATTAATCTGAGAACATAAGTCTAGTAATGTCCTAAAGTATTACTGTTAAATAAGAGATGGAGATCCAATGGAGATGAATGACAATATTTGTACATCTTTTTATTATGTTTTTCTCTGACTCTTTTAATTCAACTGTAATGGCAAGAGGTGTAGATGACTAGTAGTGTTTAAAAGGGAATGTGTAGATTAGGCTTTGTAGACATAGTTGTAGAGTATATAGGTTCATTATATGTTTTCTATCTTTTATGTTTTAATTTCCATAATGTATACTCGTTAACGTTATTAATCTGTAAAATTTTTAACTACGTTAAAGACCTATGTATTTCCTGGTCCAGGGGTATAGTGGGTAGGCACTGGTATGGGACAGGATTTCAAGAATGCTTTCATAAAATATATCTGTTTAATACTCAACTGATTTTATCATACTTTCCCCGATTTATAGAATACTTACTTAAAATAAAGTTTTTGGAATGTGGGAAATAGATTCATGGAATACTAAGGGGCTCCAGAACTTGAAAAAGAGGAAATTGTTTCTTCATTTATTTCTGCAAGCTAAGGCATGTTTTATATTACTTCAGGAAACTGATTTCACCAATGATCAATGGACAGAAATTAAAAAGAAAAAATGGATACGAGAAATTATAGCCTTGGAAGGTAAAACTAATAGTGCGGAAGTTGCGATAATTATAAAAAATCAATATCAAGACAAAATTTTAGATTCTAAAATGGATAAAGAAGGAAGATGGTGCTGTGTGATTCTCTCTTCTACTCTTTATGACAAACCCATCATACTTCTTAACATATATGCACCATGTAAGAATCAACAGTCCTTCTTAGCATCACTTTATCCTATTTTAAACAAATATAATAACCACTATATAATTATAGGAGGGGACTGGAATGCCTATCAGAATTCCAATTTGGATAAATCAAGTCCACAAAGGTCATTTAATAGTCAAGTAGTATTAGCATTAAGTGAACTCAAGTATGGCTTTAAATTATATGATCCCTTTAAATATGTAAACAATTCTCTTAACACAAATAGTTTTACATTTTATTCAACTTGTCATAAAATGTGGTCTAGAATAGACTTTTTTCTAATTTCGGAAACACTGATCAATTTTGATCCCTTAGTATCTATACAAGCTCGCTATCTATCAGATCACTCTAAAATTACATTAAGTTTTGCCAAAGACCTTAAAAACAGTCTATCACACAGGGGCTATAATTGGTCCTTAAATCCAAACTTGTTAAAAAAGAAATAATCCAGGAAATTCAAGACATTCTCAATTCCTTACTGGTTAAATTAGCCAATCAGCAACATACACTTGATATTGAATGTAACTAAAGCTCTTAGAGAAGAACAAATCTTAGAGGCTAAAATTAAAATGCTAGATCAGGAATTAATGCAAAATCATAACACACAAACAGAAACGGAATTATTCAAATGTCAGAAAGACCTTTTCTTCATCCAGAATAATAGGTTAGCATTTCATGAAACTAAAATGCTTGCAAGATATGCTAATCATATTCAAACTCCATCAAGGGCTTTAGCAAGAATTATTAACCAATCTAAATCACCCTCTCAAATTATGGAAGTACACTACAAGGACAAAATATATATGAAATCTGAAGATATTATCAATACCTTTGAATTGATATACTCTCAAATGTATGGTGATCAAGATGAGTCAGGTACAAACGAGACTAATAGAAAATAGATGATAATTTGCAAAAAGATTTAATTAAACCAATTTCCACTGAAGAAATAATAACAACAATTAAAAAGTTGAAATCCCACAAAGCGCCAGGCCCTGATGGTCTTACTCCAGAGTTTTATAAAACATTTTGTAGTACGATTGTTAAAATACTATCATATACATTTAATTATATAATTAATAATAAAATTAATGACCCTCACTTTAATGCATCCAAAACAATTCTAATACCCAAAGAAAATTCGGATCACCAAAACCCAGATAATTATAGGCCCATATCACTCTTAAACATTGATACTAAAATTATGACTTCTATTTTAGCTAATAGACTGAAGAAAATAATGAATTTAATCATTTCCAAAGAACAAACTGTTTTTTTAACTTCTAGGCAAACTAGTGACAATACTTTAACACTCCATACATTAATTTCTTATGCCAATCAAAGGAACTTAAATTTGTATGCACTTATTATTGATGCACAAAAAAGCCTTTGATAGAGTTAACATAAAAATTCTATTTCATATTTTACCATATTTTAATATACCGCAAGAATTTGTCAGAACATTACAAATATTATATAATAATCCCTATACAACTTTATACATTAACAAGATTTTTTTCCAAAAGAATACAAATTAAAAATGGAACCCATCAAGGCTGTCCTCTATCCCCTTTATTATTTAATTTATATTTATAACCTTTATTTTTACATATTAAACAAAATGTATACCATAATGCTCCAATACTTTATGGTACCAAGATTTCTATGGCAGCTTTTGCAGATGACCTCAATATATACTGTACAACACCAGTTGCAGATACCAAAAAAATACTAACAGCTGTTGAAGATTTTGCAGTAATATCTAACTACAAACTAAACCTTAAAAAAAAACAATTTATTTCCTTTAAAATCTCTGAAACTCTTTTCGCTTTTACCATTGGTAGGGCAAGTAAAATCTGAAGAAAAGATTCAATATTTAGGTATTACATTTTCCACAGATAATAAGGACTTTTATATTAATAATGTTAAACTAATTTGGGAGTACATTCTATCTGACCTAAGGAGATAGAATAACTTGAAATTACCACCACTAGCAAAGGTCTCAATTATTAAAATTAACCTATTACCTAGGCTATTATATATCTTCAGATCTACTCAAGTTCTAATCCCTAAGAAGTTCTTTAAACAAATTCACACGGAATCTGCTAAACTTATATGGGAACCAAGGAAAACTAGAATTTCATACGACAAATGCGAATAGGATTTTAAGAATTGCTAATTATGATACACGTAGTAATAACTGGTCCCCTAACTGGTTAAGATTGAATTACAAGCATGCTGAGAGTCTGAATATTAATCCTAAATCATTACCTTTTCTAGAAAAGATACTTTTAAATCATTTGCTCTAATGGAGCATATTAAAATATATATAACATTATTACAAAATCTCTTTAGTTCATTAAATCTTATCCAACACATGATGATCTCACAACCTTCTCATAGGAATCCCAACCTGAGAATTAATAATCAATTAATAGATCTAAAAAGTTTTCCACTTATAATAAATCTAACGCTATGTGATATATACCCTTATTTGAACTATTCGGCTCACAAATTAAGACAGGAAATGAACCTTCCCAAATCATATTTAATCATATTGAGACAGATTAAAGATCTATATATAAGCTACTGTAAAGATTTAAAAATTAATGATGAGGACTTAATGAAATGAAAAATGTATGGCAAACCCTCTTACAAGAAACTAAGTTCATAACATCTGCATATAAACTAAAAAAATACTATAAATATCAAGATCACGTCCTTTTGTCAAATTATTGGAAAGTAAAAATACCATTGATTGAAGAAAATAAAATATTAAAGCAATTAACTTAACAATAAAATCAATTTCCCTCCAAAAGTTAACATTTACCCAACTCATGATACTTAATAATGCATACTATACACGTCTTAGCCTGCATAAATTTAACTCCAAAAATTCTCCTAAATCCCAGCCAGCTGGTTGACACCCTCATAAGGGGTGCCAACATCCTGGATCTGGTGCTTACCAATATGGGGTACAACTGTTGTACCCTCACTGTGAGGTCCTCCCTGGTGTGATCTGTGCACAAATTGGTCTCATTTGAAGTAACTATAAAACCTACCCCCCCCCCCAGCAGCAACTAAACTAAAAAAACTTCTCCAAAGCAAATTATAACCTCTTACAGGATGGTATAAATAGCTTCACTGCACCTCACCCCTCAGATAGAACTGGCAACTATGCAGAGCTCTACACCTGTGCTTTCTACAAACATCAATATAACTGCATTGACTCAACCGCATCTGTTAGGACCAGAAAAAGCTCCTCAAGGAAGAGCAAACCTGCCTAGTGGACAATTGCCATTAACAGGATTTACAATAAGAGGAAGACATTTCTGTCTAAAAGTAAGAGGGAGCGAGCCCTCCTAAACTGGAAGTACTCCCTCCTCAGCTTAAACAAGCAAAAGGACTTCTTGTGAAGTCCTCCAAAGCAAATGACAAGTCCAAATTACCTTCCTCAACAAAGGACAACCACAAGGCATTCTATAGTCACAGCCGTAACCTAAAAGGAAAGACCCAGATTTGTGCAGAACTGGTAGTTAACGATACCATATATACTGAGCTTGTGAACATAACTAACCTGTTGGCTGACAGGTTCTATGAATACTTCACTACCCTGTCCCTGCCACACATACCCCCATGACAACCTGTCCCCTACCTTGTATCTGTAAAGAGCAGTTTATAAATGCCCATTGGGTACTCTTTTCAATCATATTATAACCACCAGCTGAATGGAAAACATCCACTGTTAATCCCTTGCACAAAGGTGGTATTTCCACTGACCTAGGGAACTATAGACCTATTAGCCTAAGTAGCCTTATCTGCAAGGCCAAGGAGCAAATCATCATGGACATTATCACACTTGACCCTACTTACTTTGGATTTGTCAAAAGGAGGTAATGCCTGTTAAACCTGATGGACTTCTTCGAGATAGTCACCAAGGCCCTGGACAAGGGGAAATCTGTCCATATAGCCTACCTCAATTTAGCCAAGGTGTTTGACACTATCCTCCATTCAGGCATCATTGGCAAACTCACCCAACTAGGCATCAACTCTTATATCATTAGCAGGGTCGCTAACTGGCTCACTGATAGAAATCATATAATCAAAATGGGAGAATCTACCTCCAACAGCAGACCTGTAACCAGTGGTTTTCCACAGGGATCAGTCCTGGGACCTCTGCTGTTTGGAATCTATTTCTCTGAAGTACAAACAAAAACTAAAGATGTATAGCTGACAAAGTTTGCTGATGACTGCAAACTGGGAGTAGTCATAGAATCTCCAAATGATGTCAACATCTTACAAGAGGGTCTTACACAAACAAATGATTGGTGCCAAAGTCATGGCCTTAAACTCAATGCAAAAAATGTATTATCATTCCTTTCTGTAAAAGTGATGTTCCTGCTAACTACCACATCAATAGTAATTCCTTAGGTACGCACTCAGTGGTGAGAGACCTGGGCACACAAGTTGGCAGCAACCTTACCTTTGATCACTATATATATATATATATATATATATATATATATATATATATATATATAGTATAACTACAGAATATAGAAATTCCACAATCCTGAGATTCTAAATCCAGAGGACCAGAATCTTGAGATTGCGGAATCTTGAAATTAGAAAACAATAAAACATGAAACAAACTATTCTATCCTGTGTGCAGGGGAGCTTGCACCCCCCCCCCCACACCCCCTGTAACTTAAATATACCAATTCCGAGATAGCACTACAGTGGAATGAATTGCAAAATTCCCGTTCTGCACTGAATGGCAATCCCCATTCACTACTTTCGAGATTCCGCAATCTTGAGATTCTCGTCCTCTGGATTTAGAGTCTCAGGATTGTGGAACTTCGGTATTCCGTAGTGATCCCATCCCTCTCTCTCTCTCTCTCTCTCTGTGTATATATATATATATATATATATATATATATATATATATATATATATATATATATATATATATAAAATAAATGAATATTACATAAGACACTGGACAGTGCTAATCAAAAGTGGAAGTCTAAGCTGCCTTGGCTAAAGATGAAAAGAAAACTATATACAAGTTCAGAAAAAACTAAAATACTGTAAAATAACATGCCAAGCTAAGTGTATGTGAACAAAACCTTATGTGAAGACAACCTTTTTCTTGTACAAAATGCCAAAATGAGAGTAAGCTTACAGCTTGAGTTATGCAGATAAAGTGACTATGAGTAGACTGTAGCATGTTGAAAGAAAATTGATTATTTTGGCAACAATCTGAAAAGGCAGAGGATCATGTTCCAGCAAGGCCTAGTAAGGACCTAAGACATTCTGTGTTAGTTTAGAAGATATGTTAGAAAATGAGTAAAGTAAAGGAGTCTGCTTTACATGAGTGAAGGACAGGTGTGGAGTTCTTCCTAATAGAGAGGTAGACATTAAGACAGAGGTGTTTATATAGGAGAGTGTATGTCAGCAAGGCACCCCCAGAGTAATAAGAAACAATCCAGCTCTGAAAAGATTGATGAAATGGTGTTTCCTCTTTTTCATTTCTCCAAATCTTTTGGGTTTCTAATGCCATGATAGGAATGGAACCCATCCCAAAGTCAAAGTACGATTAAAGTTCATGAAATTAGTATTGTTTCATTCTTTGATGTCAACTGGTTGTGCTCTTCGCAGCACCCACAATGTGCCCAGTAATGACTCCTCCTGTAATTCGTATGGAGTTACATGTATTAGTAACATATCTAAATAGGATTGTAGACTTTTTTATAGGACCTATTGCTCCTACTACTATTGGAACTATCTGTGTAGCTTTCTTCCACATTGCTCTCATTTCTGCCTGCAAATCCTGATATTTTATGACTTTGTGTCTCTGTACGTAGTCACTAGGTGTGATCAATGCTACTTTTGTCTTCTTTTCATAGACCACTATATCTGGTTTCTAACGTCTATCTTTTGAACGGTTTGTAATAGATGATCCCATGAGATGTAGACTTCATAATTTTCTACGATGCTTTGCGGCTCATATTTCCAATGTTTTTCAGCCACTTCAATCCCATACTGTTTGCACAATCCCCAGTGCAACAATCTCGCCATATTATTATTATGTCTTTCAGTATGCAGTCCTACTGCCATTAGTATGTCACAACCAGCAATGAGGTTTACAACTGTTTCCAATTCTATTTTACAAAACCTACATTGGTCTGTTTCTCCCACATGTTCAAAGGACTTTGTAAACCAACGTGTACATAGCAAACTATCTTGTGCCACCAATATTAAGCTGTCATGTGTTGGTTTAAATTCACCTCTCCTTAACCATTCCTGTGTTCATTCTTGATCAACATGAGTTTCTTCCAGAAGTTTTCTATATTTGCAACTCGATTTATGCTTTTTCCACATTTTTTTGCCTTCTTATCTGGTTCTTCACCTCATATTCTTTCTTTTGTTTTTTTGGTACATTCAGTTGCTGCCTGATTTTTATCTACTTGTGGTTTGATTTCCATTCCTGCTTGATGCCGATATGCTTCTGATAGCCTAAGCAGGGAAGTCATCTTAGATTTATTCTCCTCATGTTTCAAAAACATTCGCTATGTTTGGGTCTTGTGATGTCAGCAGATACAGTATATGTGGAGTCCCATGATTGCAGATCTATACATGTAATCAATTTCAAGGAAGTCCATCCCTTCTTCCGATCAGGGAATATATAATCTTGGTATGCACTGATTTTTATAAATCATTTGGTGAGCATGAAACATCCTTCTTGTTTTTCTATTTAATCTAGTCAACACTTTTTGGAATCAGTCAGTCACTCCAAAACTGTAAGTTAGGACATGAAGAGCAAATTGGTTTATAGCTTGGATTTTGTTCCTAGATGACAACACTGTTTTCAGGACTAATTTAAGTCTTCTGAAGTACTCCTTACTAAGTTTTATTTACATTTGTTCATATTTTATTGTTGATCCTTCATCAATTCCCAAATATTTATATACTCCTTCTTGATCAAGTTATTTTATATCACATTCTTGTCCCAAACTGATGTTTTCTTGGTGTTGCATTTTCCTGCTTTAAAGGTTGCTTCTGCTTATATCATCTGAAAAACTTTTGACAACTTGCAGTTGTGCTTTCAGTTCCTCGTCTGATGTGCTATACAGTTTCAAATCATTGACAAAGAGAAGATGAGAAGTCTCTGCACTTTGTTTTCTAGGAACCAAATTATAGCAATGACCTAAGCTGTTAAGTAGACAGTTTAATGGATTAAAGGCAAGGCAGAATAGCAGTGGTGACAGAGAGTCGCCCTGGAATATCTCCCTTTAGCCCTGAAATAATACGTTGTCCTTTATCATAGCTTAATTGCAAAGTGGTCTGCCACTGTTTTGTGGTCACTGTAATGTAGGCGATCAGTGCAGGGAGTATCTTATACATTTTTAAGCACTCTTTTATCCATGAATATGGGATACTGTCAAATGCTTTTTTGTAGTCAATCCATGCCATACTTAAATTTTTCCTCTTTTTACAGTTTTCCACTATGACTTTATTTAACAACAAATGATCCTTTGTTCCATATGACTTTTTTTTATTGCCCTTTTGTTCTATTGCCATAATTGAGTTTTCTTCTAAATGACCATATACTCTGTCAGCATCAATTCCAATGTACAGTTTATATGTCATCAGAAGGCAAGTTATTGGTCTATAAATTTTAGGGTAGCTTGCAGGTTCACTCTTAAATAAGAGCTTTGTTTTTCCTGTTGTTAGCCAGGTTGGTGTCTGTTTGGGGTGTGCATATAAATAATTTGGTACTTACTTATTATCGTAACCAGATTCTCAACGACTCACTACTGATATTTTCTGGCAGCCCTTCAAGCTATTGTTTTGTTTAGGAAACCAGCAGGCTACTGAGAACACGTTTTAAACTGTATACTTCTTCATCATCCTGTTTTTTTTTTGTTTGTTTTTTGGTTGTTAGTGAAGTACATATGTATATTTCTGTCTCCATATTTTTATTAGTAAATACTGCAGTTCTCCCACATCTCCATTTTCTGTTTTCTCACAGAATGCCCTTATGTTTACCTCATATTTCTCGTGATGGTCCTAATAACATGTTGGGTTTTCTGGCAGTTGTTGAGGATTGAAGTCCATAAATAATGACATACCTTTCAATGTACACTTCATATCATTCAAAAAAAAAATGCATGCAAACACAAACCATGTTATTCTGGCAAGTTTCCACGTGTTTATACTAAGTTTCTGTATCCATAAAATGTGTGTTACAAACATTACATCATAAAAAGGTTGAATTTCCTTCTCAAGCGAAATGATACTTTGAACGGCTTCCAGAATATATCAACAGTGAGTCGGCTCGCTGAGAACCCGATTGTGATAATACATAAGTACCAGTAATTCTTACTCATGGTTAAATCTTCATGCAAAGATGTTAATACTTTTAACCAGAAGTTAGGTACTAATCTGGGCCTAGGGTTTTCCAATTAGAAGCTTTTCTTAACTTAGTTTCAGTCTCTGTGGTTGTTACTTCATCCCATTTCATGTCTCACACCTTTAAACTTCTTATTTTTTCTTTTATTTCTTCTCTCCATTTAGCATCTTTGTTATGTTCCACAGGATCTTCATAGATACTTCTCCAAAATGTATCTATTTCTTCTTTTTTTGGTGGTCTTTCAGTTCCTTTTACCTTATTTCCCAATCCTCTATAAAACTTTTTTGGGTCATCAATAAATTGCTTATGAAGAGAATGAGAGAGAGAGAGAGAGAGAGAGAGAGAGATGGTAGGATGATGTGGGGATAGTGAATCAGGAAGTGAAACAGATTAGCAAGGAGGAAGTAAGGACAACTATGAAGAGGATGAAGAATGGAATGGCTGTCGGTCCAGATGACATCGCAGTGGAAGCATGGAGGTGGTTAGGAGAAATAGCAGTGGAGTTTTTAACCAGATTGTTTAATGAAATCTTGGAAAGTCAGAGGATGCCTGAGAAGTGGAGAAAAAGTGTTTTGTACCTATTTTTAAGAATAAGGGTGATGTGCAGAGCTGTAGCAACTACAGAGGGATAAAAATGATCAGTCACAGCTTGAAGTTATGGAAAAGACTAGTGGAATGTAGGTTAAGAAGGGATGTGATGATTAGTGATCAGCAGTATGGTTTCATGCCAGGAAAGAGCACTACAGATGCGATGTTTGCTCTGAGAATGTTGATGGAGAAATATAGAGAAGATCAAAAGGAGTTGCACTGTGTCTTTGTGGACTCAGAGAAAGCATATGATAGGGTGCCTAGAGAGGAGTTGTAGTATTGTATGAGGAAGTCAGGAGTGGCAGAGAAGTATGTAAGAATGGAACAGGATATGTACGAGGGTAGTGTGACAGTGGTGAGGTCTGCAGTGGGAGTGACAGATGCCTTTAAGGTGGAGGTGGGATTACATCAAGGATCAGCTCTGAGCCCTTTTTTATTTGCAATGGTGATTGACAGGTTGACAAACGAGATCAGACAGGAGGCCCCATGGACTATTATGTTTGCAGATGACATTGTGATCTGTAGTGATAGTAGGGACCAGGTTGAGGAGACCCTGGAGAGGTGGAGAGATGCTCTAGAGAGGATAAGAATGAAGGTCAGCAGGACTAAGACAGAATATATGTGTGTGAATGAAAGGGAGGACAGAGGAATGGTGAGGATGCAGGGAGTAGAGTTGGTGAAGGTGGATGAGTTAAAGTACTTGGGATCAACAGTTCAGAGTAATGGTGAGTATGGAAGAGAGGTGAAAAAGGGAGTACAGGCAGGGTGGAATGGGTGGAGAAGAGTGTCAGGAGTGATTTCTGACAGACGGGTACCAGTAAGAGTGAAATGGAAGGTCTACAAGAGGGTAGGAGACCAGCTATGTTGTATGGGTTGGAGACGGTGGCATTGACAAAAAGGCAGGAGTCAGAGCTGGAAGTGGCAGAGTTAAAAATGTTAATATTTGCACTGGGTGTAACAAGGATGAACAGGATTAGGAATCAGTATATTAGAGGGTCAGCTCAGTTTGAACGGTTTGGAGACAAAGTCAGAGAGACGAGATTGCATTGGTTTGGACATGTGCTGAGGAGGGATGCTGGGTATATTGGGAAAAGGATGCTAAGGATGGAGCTGCCAGGTAAAAGGAAAAGAGGAAAGCCTAAGATAAGGTTTATGGATGTGGGAGAAAGGACATGCAGGTTGCTGGTGTGACAGAGCAAGATGCAGAGGACAGGAAGAAATGGAAACAGATGATCCTCTGTGGCGACCCCTAACGGGAAGAGCTGAAAGAGAAGAAGAAGAAGAAATTGCTTATTTTGGACTTTTTCTTTATACTTGTCTATGTATCTTCTAAGTTTTTCTGCCTGTGCTGAGATTTTTAGTTTATTATTTGTGATAGTGCATGATAGAGCTTGATCTCTTCTAATATTGCGCATTGCTTTTATCACGTTTATCTTTCTGAGTATTTTTGTTGATCTGTTCCCTCTTCTATACTCCTCTAATAATGACACTTCTTATCTTAGCTGCTTTATGTTTTTCTCTGTTCGATACATCCATGATGGTATTCGATTTCTCCCCTTTTTCTCCCTCACTATCCTGTGTTCTTGTGGTAGAAATTCATCAGTAATTAATTTAGCTGCACAGTAATATATCCTGTTCACTTCTGTTATATCACATGAATCTCTATGGAGAGTCCTAATTACTGTGTTCATTTGTTTTATCAAATGTCTGACCTTTTTGGTTTTATTGACCTTCTGCAGTCTATTTCTTTTACTGATCTTAATATGTCTATCTACCTATCTTTAATAAGTCAAGTAACTCTTCTCTTAACTTTGTTTCTTCTAAACTGAGGGCACACTTTTTGTTTTCCATTTCCTGCAGGCATTCTATATAAAGTTCTATTGCATCTTTTTGTGGCACATTCTCTTCAATTTCATCCTGTGCCATCCATTGCTCTGTCATATAAGAACTTGCTGGTCTACCACTCCTCAACATTAACTGCATCAGAGTTTCCACAGTTTCCTGTTCCTTCCCTTGCTGTCCAGCTTTGAGTGAATGTTTATACTGGTTTTCTGTGGAAGGCTCCAGAATGTCTTCATATGGCACCTGGCCAATTGCTTCTCACTCCTCTGGTTTCCCCTTAATTTGAAGTTCCATTACTCTGTCCTGTTGTGGTGCTTTCTGAATTAGAATTTCTACACTGAATCCTTCACTTTCTGGACTGCGGTGGTGGTGCTGCGGTAGCATTGTCGCCTCACAGTAAGATGTTGTCCCATTCAATTCTCAGCTAAAGCGTCTTCTGTGTGGAGATATGCATGAATGGGCGTACCTTCGTTGAAGGTTGTGCATCAGAGCTGGCAACTCAGCACGTAAAAATCTACTGCCAATCATTTGCGCACCGGAGTTCCGCTGTGGCGACCCCTTAACCGGGAAAAGCCGAAAGACACAACAACACTGAATCCTTCACTTTGGAGGTATGTCATGACCTCAAGTTTCTATTTCTTTAGCTTCTCCATTACTGACCTCCTTTTCTAATTTTTCTCTTTGTCTTCTTATTTTTTGTATTGTAAAGTTTTCCATATCCGGATTCCTTTGTCTCCATTTCTTTTCAAATTTCTTTGGTGCTGCTTTTTTTTTGTATTGATTAGTTTTGCTTTATCCTTCTCATAGATATTACACCATATTAAATCTCTTTTTCTTTCCCATGTTCATATTTCTTCTTCAGATGTCACCTGATCTTCCTGTTTCTCCTTACTTTGGGGACTCGTTCAAGCAAAGTTCTGCATTAGCACTCTTCAAGAAAAATCTTGATGAGTGGATGGGAAAAAGGAAATACACCCTGGGGATCACTTCTGTGTCTCTGCTGGACAGTGGCACAGGAAAATAACTTTCTTGGGTGGTGTAAGCTATGGAACCTTGCTGGCTCGGCTTACGTAGGCCCTTGGATCGATAGCATAGTACCTACCTATGGACCTATGTAACCTGTGTTACACCTTCTACATCGAATCCTTCACTTTGCAGGCACTCCATAACTTCACCTTCTATTTTTTAACTTCTACTTTACTAATCTTTTTTCTACATTCCCTCTTTGTGATTTTTTTTATTGTGAAAATTTCCATATCTGGATGACTTTGCCTGTATTTCTCTTTGAACATCTTTGGGGCTGCCTTCTTTATGTTGCTTAATTTGGCTTTTGCCTTTGCATAAACATTGTACCAAATCAAATATCTCTTTCTTTCCCATGTCCATATGTATTTTTTATCCTTTTCAAAAATATCTAGGTTTTGTTGTTTACACTTTCGTACTTCTTCAGATGCTTCTTTTTCCAAATATAACAAAGTTTCTTGATCTATATATTGTTTTTCAAAAATCTGTTGTATTAATGACCACACTTTTTTATTTGAAGCTTCTGACAATTTTTCTTGTGGAAATATTTTTCTTTCCTCTAACTTATATCTTAATCTTTTTAGAAATCTTGTGTCTGGAAATGCTGGGTTTTTTGCATAATAGTAATACATAATTTCTTTCTTATCCTCAATAGTCCACTCTATCATCTTTATGGCTCTTCTTTGGCCTATCAGTTTTTGTGATTTTTGTGGACTGCTATTTCCTTCTACAACAGGGGGCCATCCTCCCCCTGGGCCTGACCAGGCCCCGTTGTAGGAATTTTTCCTTATTTTGAGGATTCTACACTGTCATTTTTTCCAGTCCTGCCATCAGTGTGCCTACCAGGATTGGACACTTTTTATCCTGGGTCTTGTACACCCAGCTATCTTTTTTTTTTGTTTTTACCTACTTCTGTCAATGATATATGCTATATAAATGCAGTCTGTATATCAGTGTCACCTTGGTGAGATTTTTGTGAAAAACACGGTCCACATTGTGAAGGTACTCACCAAGACTTGAGGATGAATTCAGTTTCAGCACTACTACTCTCTTTTGCTTGCTGACTTTTCATTTCTCCATTCGGACCCTCCTCTTTGTAGTCTTAGAGATGAATCTGGAATCCTTGCTAAGCATGCTTTAAAGTTTTTTTTAAAATAAGTAATAAAAGTAGAACATATTCTACTGTAGGTAACAAAATTGCTTTACCCAGTACATTACATGGTACTTTAGTAAGATCAGTACTCTCTATGAAGCCACCAGCAATGATGACTACTTATATCTGTTCTTGTTAATATGCAGAGTAAAAGAGAGTTAACGACCTTACCACATTATTTGATATGAAAAGTAACTACTTTACCTTAAGCTCTAGAATTAGAAAATGTATCTCACTGATAGCTGATATTTTGCTAAGACAGGCAACAGTACTACAATGTCATTTATTATTATTATTATTATTATTATTATTTTTTAATGGTTAATGATGTTCTTTTCAGGAAATGAGAGAGAGATAAAGTGGATAGATCATTTGAATGAAGGAATAAATTATAACAGTTGACTGGAGTAGAATGGAAACACTGAATAATCAGAGTAAATATCTCGTTCACTCACTATGCACAGGTATGTGTATGTGACTGCAATATATGTTTATGGTGCACTTTTAACAGGATGATAACCTGTAAATGTACCACTGGACCAGCTTAACAAATCAGTTAATGGCAAAAGCAGTTCTGAGTTCACTCAGTCTAAATAGAAATGCATTTGTTTTACCCTACTAGGAGATGAACTGTCAGTAAAATATTGTGTATTCATATTTTAAAACATCTCAAGAATGAACCAATTGTACTTTTCCATAGCTCTCAATCTTTAACTTCCAGAAATATGGTAAAACAAGTGGCACAGTGGTGCAGTGGATAGTGTTGTTCCTTCACAGCAAGAGGTTCCCTGATTCAATTCTCAGCCGGGGTGCCTTACATGTGGAGTCTGCATGTCCTCCCTATGTTCACATGGCTTTGTTTGGGTTTAATTCCAAAGACATGCAGTAAGTGGGTTGGACTCTATGTTAGCCATAGGAGTGAGTGTGTGCTGTGGAAGAACTACTGCGGCAGGGCTAGCCACATGGTGGTATAAACCTTGGCTATAGATGGTTGTCACTGTTGAAGTGACACCCCAACCCTATATGGGAAAACAGGTGATGGATGGAAGCAATAATCAGAGAAAAGGGACCAAATTAGGGATACTTTTAAACAGTGGTACAATAACTTAGAATTTTGCAAAAAATGTCCAATTTTAGGAGATAAGGAAAAAATTTTGAATCAAAATTAGGGGCATCCCAACAAATTAGGGCAGTTGTGATATTTGCACCTCTCTGTGACAGCACTAATAATTATTTGCTCATTTTGCTGTAATATTATTAAAGCTAGTAGACCAAATATATATATAAGCAATTTGTGAGACTCTGCTCATGTTGTTGATCCATGGTTGGCTGCATTATAGTACTGAATGGCAAAAACGTGGTGCAGTCTCAGCAGAACTTATTGCATTTTCTGTCACCCCACCACCCAGGATAACCATTCTTAGGCTACCTCTTTCCAACCTTAATGACCCACTTGTGTCATGTGAGGCAAAAGCTGGCCTGTTCATTGCCAGTCACTCATGAGAGTACTGTAACCCATGCACTCTGTGGAAGAGGCAAAAGCCAAAAGACTCATTTATTCCCTGTCATAGCAAGAGTTAGGTATGGGTGGGTGGATCGTCATCTATTCAGGGGTATGAGCCTCTGTAACAGCCCCTCTCCTTAATGGTTAGTGACATAATTTAATGTTGTTAGTCTGTGAGGAACCCATGTGTGCTCTCTCTCATAATGTTTCGGAAGCATGTCCCACCTAGTCACAACTGCTGCTGCCTGCAGTTCATCAAGTATTAGTTGGGGTCAGTGGGACAGCATGCATAGCTGCTTTCCTCCTGCCAGGATGGATGAGCTGGAAAAAAGCTGCTAGCCCGCACCCTTTCTTGTCTTGACGCTTGCAATACTCAAGCCCATTAATGAAGTTAAGTCATCTGGACTGAATTGCTGTAATTTGTAGCAAATGGATAGCATGAAGCATGTTATCTCTAGTTTGAAGCAAAATGGTCACCACACTCACAGTGAGCTTCTCATTTAGAATACTGCAGCTTTTGATTTTGGCCATAATGTATTAGCTTTTGAAAGGCATTTCCATTCACAAAGATGGTAATACACTAAGTATGTCCACAGCAGAAATTCTAGGCTTTCTCAGAATGTAAAGACATATCAGATAGCAGGTTTGGGGCACAATGACTGTTCCAGGCCTCTTACAATAAACTTCTTTATGGATCAAGATGGTCAGGGTAAAGAAATTATAGCAAATAGTTTAGTCATTATTAGAAAACTTTTTCAAATGATGATAGTGTTCAATACCTATCAAACACATCAGACTGTTGAAGAAATTAGCAGCTCTCAACAATAAGAGATGAAATCACAGGTAGCTTTTCATCAAGATAAGATACTAAACAGTATCACTGAATGACATAGATGCTAGAAATCAGGTAGCAAAGACATAATTCACTTTTCTATATCATTAGTTCTGTCTTGTAAATGATAGTTATGCTTTCTATATCATTAGTTCTGTCTTGTAAATGATAATTATGTTTTCTATATCATTAGTTCTGTCTTTTAAATGGTAGTTCTGTTTTATAAGAAAACAGGTCAAGAAGAAATCACTTATGTTGTTTCTGATGGGAAAAGAGGAACCCAGTATGGTGGATTTTCTTTCCATTGGATTTCTATAGTATTAGTTCTACCACAATAATACATCTTAGACTCAGTGCTTAACAAAATTCAAAATCAGTAATTTCTAAGTTCACATGCTAAAAAAAAAATTGGTCTCGGACTCTGGTGTGGTGTTTGGCAGATGAACAGTTCT